>NW_027176296.1:4865155-5370155 GCF_023349555.1 Cebidichthys violaceus | reverse complement strand
CCAATCCACCATCCTTGTATTCATTTTCCATCACTTCCCTGGCTATTCTAACTCCTCTCCCACCCCAGAGAAACTCACTCACCATTTTCTCTGTCTCCTTTAGCACTCGTCCAGGCACATCCAACACAGTCATTGCATATACCAGTTTGCTCATTATCAGGGCATTCACTACCACCACCTTCCCTTTCAATTTCAACTTTCTCAGTCTCCAGAACCCTAAAGTCTTCCTTATGCTATTCATTATCCCTTCATACTGCATGTCTCTCCCTTCTCTGCCTTCTACCCCTAAATTCACCCCTAACACCTTAAAATAATCCTTCCTCTCTTTCAATCCTATATCCTTTCTCCCTTCTCTATTGACTCCAACATACATAACTTCTGACTTTTCTATGTTTACCTTTGCTCCTGATGCTCTACCATAAACGTCCACACTTTTTATAACCTCATGGACACTTTCACTATCTTGTACTGTTACTGTTGTGTCATCCGCATACTGGTACAATAGACTCGTCTGCCCTCCTGGTAAGTCTATGCCTCTGACATTTTTATTTTGCTTCAGCAGTGCAGCTAATGGCTCTGCTGCTAGTGAGTACAGCAGAGCAGACAATGGACACCCTTGTCTGATCGACCTCTCTAATCTAAACTTACTTGTGACTATCCCATTAATTTTGACACAACTAACAGCCTTATCATACAATCTTTTAATCCATCCTACCAACCTATGCCCAAACCCTACTTTTTCTAATACTCCATATAGGTACCCATGATCTACCCTATCAAAAGCTTTGTTCAAATCTAAACTCATCACTATTCCCCCCTTCCCTCCCTTCATGTGTTCTATTGTGTCCCTAATGCTGCTGATTGTGTCTGCTATATCCCTCCCCCGGTATACTGTAAGCCTGCGTGTCCCTATCACCCTCTTAATCCTATTCGCCAGTACTTTTGCTAATATTTTATAGTCACTGTTTAAACAGCTAAGTGGCATATAGTTTTCTAGTCTGTCCCTACTCCCTTTCTTGTATATAATACTAATTAACCCTGTCGACATACTGACCGGCATCTCATTCTTCTGGTCTATCCATTTAAACACTCTGTCTAGCAGTGGCACTAGTTCCTCCTTAAACTCCATATAAAACTCTCCCACTAAACCATCTAACCCTGGACTCTTATTCCTACCTAACCCTACTATGGCTGCTTCTATTTCACCTATCCCTATCTCCCCTTCACACATCTCCTTCGCATCTTCGAATTATTCTACTCTTTCAACTATCCCTACGAAAGCTGTTATCTTTTCTCCATTTTTCCCATCCACCTGCCTCAAATAATTATTTTTCTGTTTTGTCCTCTCTAACCCTAAAAAGAATGCTGTACATTTCTCTCCCTCGATCACATATCTAGCCCTACTTCTAACTATTGCTCCCATGCACCTCTTCTGTTCTACCTCCTCCAGTTCATCTTTGATTTTATTATACCGTTCTAATGCATGCCCTGCCACCTGGTCCACCCTCTCTGCCTCTCTAACTAACTCTTCCGTTAGTCTCCTTTCTCTCTCCCTTTCCCTTCTATTCCTGTCCCTACTGTAGCTCATGCTCAAGTTCTTGAGCTCCTCCTTCATCTCCTCCCACCACCTCCCCATATCATCCTCATACATACTCTCATTCTTTCTCCTCCTTATACATTCTCTCACTTTTCTCTTGTACCTTTCTTCCTTGAGCAACATCCGATTCAGGCACCACACACCTCCCCCCCTCCTCTCGCACCCATTCTCTAATCTAAATCTTAATACCATATGGTCACTAAGAGTAGTTACCTTATAATCGATTTTCCCTATTTTACTTGCTAGACTCTCCATACTCAAAACTAAATCTATCCTACTCTGTTTCAATTTGCCTTTCACCATCTGTCTCCTTGTAAATACCCGGCCTCTTGGATTCTTTTCCCTCCACACATCTACCAGGCCATTCGCTCTCATTACCTCTTCCAACACTTTTCTTGAGGAGTCGCTTTTAAAACACACACTCGCAGATGCATCCAGCCTTCACACATTAAAGTCACCCTCAATTATACATTCTTTCCCACACATTCCGGCCATTCTCTTAAAAAACTCCTTTCTCTCCTTTTCCTCATTTGGTGCATACACATTCAATACTTTGTATTCCTTTCCCAGGTGCTCAAAAATAATCCCTATCACTCTCCCATCACCATCATCCTCACATTTCCTCACATTCTCAATTTCTCCCCTTTTGACTAAAATAGCTACACCCTTAGAATTAATCTCTCCATTGTTTACATATACGTCTCCCATCCACTCTGTCTCTAACTCTTTCACACATTTCCCATCCCAATGTGTCTCTTGCAAGCATATAATGTCCGCCTTGCACATCATCAAGGCTTGGTTTCTCCTGTATCCAGTCCTTAAACCATTTGCATTGAAGGAAGTAACAGACACCATTAATAGTATACATGAAAAGAAAGGAAGATAAATCATCACTATGGCTTTTTACATTTAATTTTACCCTCTCTCGCCTCCTTCCTCCCCCCTGGCACTTTCCTGTTTGCTATTATTTCCTTCATATTATCCCCATCAATGTCTTGTATCATTAGCTCCTCTCCTTTCTTCTCTCCTGTCTGTCTTTTACTAGCAGTTTCCCCCTTTTCCTTTTCTTTGTCTTCACTTCTCTCCCTAGTCATCCCACTCTTTTGCTCGTTCTTCTCTCCTCCATCTTCCTCTCTCCCTCTGCTTGGTTTCTTTCCTTCACTCTCAGCCCCCCGATCTCTGTTCACACTGCTTCCGCTCCTCCCCGTCTCGTCACCGGCCTCCTTCTCAACCTCGACCTCTTCCTCTCCTTCTTTCTTCCCATCCTCTTCCATCGTTCCCTCCTCCTCTTCCTCCTCCTCCTCCTCCTCCGCTCCGCTTTCGTCCACCTCACTGCAGCTGTTCAGCTCTCCGTCGGTTCTCTCCTCTTGTTCTTCTCCTCTCTGTTGCTCATCTCCTCCTTCCTTCCGCTCCTGCTCAGGTGTCTCACAGCTCCTTCCTCCTCCACCTTCTCCTTCCTCCCCCCGGGCACACTCTCTGGCATAGTGGCCCTGCACGTGACATCTGTGGCATCTGAATTCCGGATAGTCTCTTAAAATGTGTCCCGGCTGTATGCCCAGCCGGGACACTTTGACTTGACGGTCGTGTATCACTCTGAAGTAGCCAGCTCCTTCAGCAGTCTCAAACTTCGCAGAGTAAGGCAGGGACACAACTCGTTCATTGAATTTAACCTTCATGTATCTTGTCCCATCCACCACGTCCGTACCCGGCCAATATCTCCTCTTGATGGGGGAGATGACTCTCACACCCCACCCAGCCAATTTCGTCATTATGTCTTTGTCAGTAGTGTAAACGGGGAGGTTCAAAAATGAAACCACCAGTTCATCGTTATGCAGTTCTTTTGCAATAACACTGTTTCCTTTCATTTTGAACCCGTCCATTATCTTCTCCTTTGCAGTGTTTGTTCCCAGTGTGACCTCATATTTGTCGCCACCCAACACTCTGCATCCCACCACACTTCCACATGTTTCTTTTACTTCCTTCAAAAACTCCATCACACTCAGGTCTTCATCACCAATGATTTCAGCACTCACTGTCAGGGCTTTTCCATACATGTTTTCTGTTCCTTTGTTCCAGTTCTCTGTTGTTGCCAGTCCTTAATCAGCAGCCATTATGTCACTCCGAAAAAATCAAAAAGCCAAAAAGTTACTTAAAGTTAAAACTAAACTCACTTTCTCCAAGCAGTGATCCAAAAATCAAAAAAAAAAAAGATCAACTAAACCACCAAAACCTCAGTTTTTGAAATCAGAGCTGCACCTCATGCCAAACAATTCACCACTCTGTCTACTTCCTGAAAGGGGCGTGTTCAGGGTGGTATGGCCGTAAGCAAAGAAACAGGCTACCAAAGGGCCTTTTAAAGACACTCTAACAGCACGCTCTGCTCTTCTGTCTATCTAAAGAGGGAACACCTGCAGATTGCCTGGAACACAAACAAACACTCTCGCTATGGTGAAAAAACAGTTTCCTTGATAACATACTCTGTCAATGTTTTGTAAGAAGAAATAAAAGCCTCACATCTTCAAACATGAAAAGAGAAAATTACGTGAAATAAAGACTGATAAAAGAATCACAGCAACAATTTTAATGGAGTGTTACAATTCATGGCTCTATGCAGTAATGACATGAATGCATAATCAATCCATCTATCTATTAATCAAGAGCTTTATTGTCATATAAGAACAATAAAATTACGGTTGTGTTTGATTAACTGGTTGATTTCATGACAAGGTTTTCTGAACAAGAATAAATTACTTAAAATGTCAGTGATCTCAAAGTCGTGCAACTATACAGCTCTTAAATAGAACATAGAATATACAGTGTAAAGAACAATACTTTGTTTAATCAAATGTCAGATAGCACAGCTATTCAAAGGTCAGGACAAATTTTCCATTGGCTGTCATCTCAGACAGAGCAGAGGGAGAGGAGAAGGAGGCTCATCAGGAGGAGCAGGAGGCTGGGGTGGATGGATCCAGCATGGTCGGATGGGGGCAGATCACAGTTCTCGTAGGGCTCCAGGCAGGCAGCATAAGCAATGACGTGGGCAATGTAGTTCTGCTCCTGGACCCCGTGGAAAAGATGTGACATGGGTCCTTTTGCAAAGATGGCTACATCTTCTATGCCGTGGGTCTCTGAGTCAAGAGGGACAGGAGCCTGCTGAAGATAATCATTATCCGCTGAGGAAGAAAAGGACAAAGGAGCATTATAGCAGTTTTCTGGCACATAGAAAAATTTCAAAACGACAATGAAATCCAATGCAACTAAATGGTACTTAACTACTTAATCAGATCTTTGACACAGTATCAGCGAAAATGAAATATGATAAGTTTTACAGTTGTAGTATTCATTGCATAGCTATATAATTGCATTATGTTGTAAAGGATCATTCCCAAAGTTAACAGTTTAAGGTAAATTAAAGTATATGGCACCAAGTTTTTGGACCGACTGACTGACTGACTGATTTCTTAATTATTATAGAATGATAAAGTTAAAGTTTTTCTAGAGCATTATAGATTACGTGTTATGCTGATAATATAATAACAGTTATTGTTGGTTCTTCTGTTATTTGTTTGTTTAAAAATATGTATTGCTGTTGTACAAAATACTACATGCTCACTGCAGAGAAACAATATTTGGTATACAGTTCATAGGATAAAATTGATAAAGGTGTTACACTCGAGTCAATCGCTGTCCTTTTAAAAGAACCAACATTTCCTTGAAGCTATAACACATATACATATATTTAAATGAATGAGCAGGTGCCGGTTCATAGTGACATTTGTGTCACACCACAACTTGGCTCTTTGAGCCTCTACAATAGGTATGCTGTTACACCACAAGATGGAGCTACTAAATGACTTTGTCTCACTTACATGAAATTGTTTCATTCATATCGGGGCGTGTTCCATTCTGGAATCCTGGTCCATTTCCATACACAGCAGTAGTGTAGTGCTTGTTGTCGTCAGCTATTGACCGAGACACTCCTGTAAATCACAGAACAAATTGGCATCTACAGGTTTATTCAAACCTGGAAAGCAGATGTTTTTAATTTTTTTTATTATAAAACCTCCATCAGCTCAGCTCTTATCAAATTCTAAGAGTACATTTTACCTAAAACAGAGTTTCCTCTGGCAGAATATCCTCCAAAGGCAAAGACATGGGAGTGGTCAGCAGTGACCACAGACAGGGTGTCTAGCTCACTGGTGAGTTCAGCTGCTCGCCCGATCGCCCGGTCAAACTCAACAGTCTCATAGAGAGCTCTTTTGGCCATCCCTCCGTGGTGACCATGGTCAATTCTTCCGCTTAAATCCAAAAGAAAGCAATTCTCAAATAAGCATCAGCAGAATATCTCTCATATTAGTGATCTGTTTTGTTTTTTAACTCCCATTGATGTACCACGTATTTACTGTAACATAACTTCAAAAGTATATGTTTTAAACCTAATACATCTTCTATTTGAAGTGTGGGAGAGGTTTCAGTGTTCAATGGTTTTGAGCTTAGTGTGTTTAACTTTTAACAGTTAATTTATAATACGTATTAAATATGTATAGAAAACAATAACACTTATCTTCTACAAAGAGGTAAAATCCCTTTGGGTTCTTGCTGAGAATCTTAATTGCTTTCTCCATCATCTCTGTAAGGGAAGGGTCCATGGATGCATCACGCTCCAACTCGTAGCGGCAGTCTTTGGGCTCAAAGAGACCTAAATCCAGCAAAAACAAGTTTGAAGAACTAAGAAACACATTCCCAATGTTTTTAATAGAGCTGGCAGTGTTAGCTCATTGAGTTTTTCCTGAAAAACAAATAAAAACAACTTGTGTTATGGCTCTAAATTGCAAATAAACTGAGATTGTATAATAGAAGATAATCTTATTAGTTTTAACTAAGACCCTGTTTTATCAAACCAGTTTGTCCAAGGACAGCTCAGGCAAACCTTTAGTGGTTTTATTGAAAAGTGTCTTCAATGATTCATCGATTGTCAAAATGGTGAATGAAATTGAACATCTTACCTATCAGGAAGTCCGTATTTGCAGGATTGATGGCATCAAAATCAGCTTTGTTCCAAACATATTTAGCATTCTGTTGGTAAAGAATAAAAACAAACACATAAATTGGAAGTCTGTGGAAGGGTTGGGGGAGGAAACTTTTTTTAACAATTGAAAATTGTAGTTGCAGCCAGAGGGACCATTTACCTTTTTGTTTTTTAACCACTCCGCAACAAGATTTTGTCCATCATTACGGTCTCCTTTATAAGATGGATACTCAGGGTCTTGCGTGGCTGTCGAAAACATGTACTGACGACCTCCACCAAGAATGACCTGGAATCAAATGACACAGTGACAGTTATATATTTCATACTTTGCATTTTAAGCTTTTAGCAGATTCTCTAATCCAGAGTGATATTCCAACTATAAGCTTTACCATCTCGTTGGTTTACTCTACATGCGTTTTCCAAACAAACATTGTTTGGGATGCTAGTTCATTTTATTGCAAGGTAATCATCAAATCCCATGTTAACGATCAAGTTGTTATATGTTATATGTATGGTATGGCTTGGTAAGAATGATTTGTTTCAATTTTGTCAAAGACATTTTTGGGTACAGAAAACCAAGAATTAGTAAATCAAGAGAACTAGACTTGCTGTTTGGTCTTGGCTCATCTGACAGGTGTCATTTTCTGACTAGGTTGTACATACCTATATGCATAGCCATAGTTATGAATTCTATTGAGTCGCTGCTCTGATGTTCTGCTTCAGAATTATATTAAGACTTACATCTATCTCTGTGTTATGAACCAGCTGGTAAGCAATGTCACGGCAGCCATTTTGGATTGCCTCAGAGGTGAGGTCGGAGTCAGAATACCAGTTTCGGTTGGCAGTGTGAGCGTAGTTTGCACCAGGAGAGGCGTGCTGCACTCTGGTTGTAGTGACAATTCCCACAGACTTTCCTGCAAAAACACAGAGCAGCTGTGGTCAACATTTTTTTCAGACTGTAAATACTGACATAGATATATATACTGTACACTTATGATATGTTATTTACCACCAAAAATCACACCACAGTGAATACAGATATTATCTGTGGACAAAATGCAGATTCCACTTAAGATAATTTTGTATTTGGATAAAGAGCCAAGCAGGCAAACACTGTGAACTGTCCTATTATTCACATTTGATAGGCTCTTGAATTCAGAAAAGGTTTTACCTTACATCCTCTTAACATGTACAAACCAGCAAAAACGTATATGTACAGAGTAATACTGACCTGTCTGACTAAATGTCCTTAGTGAATAACACGACAACAAAGACTCATCTTAACAGTATGAGAGCATGAATACAATATAAAGTAAAGCTGTGTGAAGCTGATCCTACCTGCTTTCTTGGCACGGTTCAAAACTGATGTGACTTCGTTCCCATAGGTAGCGCTACAGTTGCCCCTTGGGGTGGCGGCAGTGACACCCAGGGTGCCATAATTGGCCTTTACACCACACAAGTAAGCTGTGGCTGTGCCAGCGCTGTCTGGCATCTGCTGGTCCACATTGTACGTCTGCAGGGGCCAAATAGATTCACACAAATTAACGTGAGTATTTATCATCTCAGGCATTTAGCAAGTGCTCTTTCCAGTTACTTACACTCAGATTATATCCTTTGGACTAGGTGGGCATGTACATGTACCCTCAACTCAAACAAGCAATACACTTGAGTTTAGGAACATTAATAACTGTAATTGAGTTATTGTCTTTGTAATAAAACACCTGGCATTTGGAGTTTAAGTTATTTTACTTGCCTAAACTCAATTCAGCGCTTTCACCATATATTGCGTCCATGGAAGACACATGTAATCTTCATAGTATTCATGCTGACAACACTGCATTTCAGGATTCATTGGCATTTCATGGATTTTGATGAAATTGTGTTAGCCAGTGTTACAGGCCAAGAGTCAGACCCAAGATATATTGATAACAGGCTGCTTGTGTCACCATGACATGATTATAATGACATTATAATACAGCCTGTTCACATTCAAACTAAAATCTTTCCCCACATTCAGCAAAAGAAGCAAAACATATAATTGGCTTGTTAGTGTGGTTTAATGTAGCCTTCTGTAGTGAAGTCTGTTTTGTTGATTTCTAATCAAATTGTCAAATATCAGTTTGTGCCAAACTTACTCCTTGGTAACCCTTTTGTTAAGAGGGGCATAAGACTTTGAAAAAGAATCAAAGTAATCGAACTCCTGCTAACCATGTAGAAGGGGGATTCAAATTGTCCACCCCAGGTAAAAAGCATTAAGTGAATAAAAAAAAAGATGATCGCCAATATTGGTGTTAATAAGTTAATTTATACAATACAATTAGATAAATCATCATCACTAACTACAATATGAGCTATAACTACAAGGATAAGCTATATAGTCTAAGAAGTAATTGTGAGTTGCTTTAATGGATACTCGGCTTCATGATGATGCAATAAATATGTTGTATTTTACAAAATTGATGTATCTAGAAATTACAATGAAAATGGTTATCTAATTTGAGTGGCTGTCAATTGGAATGATATAGTCTACACATGACAATTCTGCTGAACATCATTGGAACTGGATGCCTGTGACACTGTATGTCCTTGCTTTACAATTATTATTGTCCTTATACAACACTGAGTCAGTACATGAGATTATTTCATGATATTTTCACCACAAGTGCACGCATCTTATCCTCATTCAGAAAGTTTAAATACACATAGAAGTCTGAATGTGTCAGGGAGAGTGGGCTGACCTTAGACAGCGCCAGGTGAGGAAAGGTATCCATAACCAGACTGGTCTCCTCCCCAGATTTTCCTGCCAACTGGCCTTTGAGGATCCTGGCAGCAGTCACTGTTGTTACTCCCATACCTGGAAACAGGTGGAGACACACCTGAGTGTTAAAGAACAGGCTTGGCAGGCACAGGGCTGCCATTGTGCACCGTGAACCTCATAAGGCTCAACTGATACGAGAGTTTAAAAGGTGCCGAAAGACATCTGAGGTATTTACAATCACAAATGGTGGAGAATATGCAAAGCAAAAACAGCAATATTCCACATTTCTACTCCTTTACAAACTTGATTATACTTTTTAATATATCTCATGAAAATCCAGGGCATCCTGTCCAACATTTGTTGTCAGAGCTTGGGAGTCTTTAGGGATTTTTAGTCTAGCTAAATTCCTTCTGCATCTAATGTTAGGACCTACATTTGCTAAAACAAATGACCTATTTTTCTTAGTCTATATTTTCCCAGGAGGTCATTATGTTTATCAAGTTAACCATTAGATTAAACATTTCTTTGTATTGTATTTCAACATAGATCTGCAAAATGTTTAATAAAATGTACTGTCAGTTGCTAAAGTCCCAAGTCATTACCGGCACAACTTGTTTTCACAAACATGTCACTTATGAGGTGATTAAATGTTACTGATCAATCCCAAACACTGATAAAATCTTAAATATGTTGTTATCAGCAGTTATGTGGGTTGAGGTGGAGGCAGTTGTAACCATAAATCCATAATTGATCAATTAATTTGTGCTGACAGATTCTGATCTTGAATCATGGAGTTAACAGAAGCAAGTACACAGCAGTGATTACTTTATCTGTGTGTGCCATGGCTAATAAATCAGTAACCCTACCAGTTCAGAGATTTAAGTACTAAAGGGGTGTTGGAACTAATTTAATAGGCGACCAGTTTCTAAAATGCATGGAACAGTTTTCTAAACCTGTTGCAACGATTTACCTTTGTTGATGTTCAGATCAGTTAAGAACACGTGTGGAAATAGCTAGACATACAGTGTAGACTGTGGTTTAGCTTCAGTTTATTTTGTTACGCTTGGCTTTCCAAGCAGTAATAACTACTGGTGATCAGATGTCAACATTCATCTCCTTGCTCTCAGGGGTCATGTAGTGCATTTGGTTTGCATTGAATTCTCTCTCTACCTTGGTGAACTACACCATAATAATGACGAGACTCACACTTTCAAGTGTTAATGGCTTCTTTTTGCCTAAACAAATGAACTGAACTGAAAGGAAAAATGCTCTACAAATGAAAGAAATGGCTTTAATGCTGGGAAAAGACTCACCATCCCCCAGGAAGAGGATGATGTTCTTGGCTTGTTGAATATTAGGCTGAACATTCAGGGCGGTGTGAAGAGCCTGTCTCGCTTTGTCGTTCCAGTAGCTGGCATGGAGCTCTTCCTCTAAAATCAAGAAAAGACAATATAGTGTTATACACAATCAGAAGTGACTTAATTAAATGTGCTTTTAAATTTTAAATCTATATGGGCCATCCAGGTGATTTGTATAGTTTTTTCCCATGATCCCAAGATACCATTAAGATGAATGAGAATTAAAAACTAAGGCTGATTATGTCATTGCTTTTTATAGACACACTATATTATATATAACATTGTTGTAACAAATGAGTAAAAGAACTATTATCATTATTTAGCCCGTATAACTATTTACACTGTTTGTGTGCTGGAACAGGCCATGTCTTTATGTTGTCCTTGAAATCCAGTTGTATAAGTCTAACGTGACATCTGAAAGGGAGAATTCTTAGTTTCTGCAGATACCTAATTTTTGTCTAACAGCAGCAATATGTAACAGTTCTTACCTGAAATGGACAAAGTCCACTGCACTGAAATAAAAATCAATAATCCAGTAAAAATAAGTTTATGTTGGCTGGCCATGGCGTTGACTGCATGTGAATAAAAAAAAAAAGCACTGAAGTACTTGTCCTTTATAGTTGCAGGCAAGGAGCAAAGGGCACATGGAGGAGCCTTTCAACGTGAGCCATAAAATGGCCATGAGGTTTCATAATCATTGATCTAAACTGTGATCTAATGTTTCAGTTATCGGTTTTTCTTTTTCTGGTAACGTACAAAGGCACACTTTATGTTGAATGTTAACCTGAAGCAGCTTTACTCAAAAATAAAAAAGTTTTATAGCCACTATAAATATTCATGTGATGATGATGATTACAGTGTTTTATGGTTTTACTACATTATGATATATTGCATTGCAATTCTACAATATACATCTTATATTAACTCTGTTCTTTAACAGAAAAAAACTAACAAAAAAAACATTTATTATAATACTAA
Source organism: Cebidichthys violaceus (assembly GCF_023349555.1). Taxonomy (NCBI): domain Eukaryota; kingdom Metazoa; phylum Chordata; class Actinopteri; order Perciformes; family Stichaeidae; genus Cebidichthys; species Cebidichthys violaceus. The sequence continues at coordinate 5,358,435 of NW_027176296.1, read as the reverse complement.
TAATAAGGAATTTAATTTATATAGCAAACTTTAAAATACAACCAAATATCAGATGCTTCACATACAGGGTAACAACAAATATAGTACAACATTAAAACTGACCAATTTACAAAAAAGAAATATGCAATTATAAAGAATGAAATCATTAACAAAATATTTCAAGACTGAAATGTAAACAAGATTTATAAAAAACAAATTTCAAAAGTAAACACATACAGTATGAGTCAGGACCCTAGGGGAAGGCAGAGAGGAACATGTGATTCAATAGACTGTATACGTAGTGACCGTGACGTCACCCATTGGTTTGTGGACTGCCATTTTGGCCGTTGCCATCTTGGATTTTGGCCGTGTTAGAAAAATTCTACTCAACACCAAGTTTCACACCAGTCTCTGTCTTTTATACACTGTGACAAACAAGCTTCATAACAGGGTGTGATGAAGGTTTGAACCAGTTCTTCTTTATCTTCTTTGATACAGATGTCGATGGTGTGACTGTGTGGGCGCTGCCCTGGCGCGCACTTCCTTGAAGCGGATGTGTTATCTGTCTTCTAAAACATTCTGCGGTTTGCAAGGTAATGGCTATATTGAAAAGGTTACACAGCATGTTTTTCAGTTACTAAGACATAACATATTTTTCCAACAGCCGTCACCATCTTGGCTTTTTGCAACCAGTGAACTAAAGCGACCATATTTGGACTGCAGAGGAGTGGCATACAGTCGCTGTATATGGCTCTGGTAGTTGTGTTGTAGTTGTGTTGTAGCCACCTGTCAATCACAAGGTAGCCCGCCTAAAAGCATACCCTGCTTTATCATCCATTTTTACTCTAGATTAGATTTAAAAACAGTGAGTGAGTCTGAGGCCCTAATTGTTCCTGTGAGCTGATTCCACAAGCAAGGCCCCAGCAACAAGAGGGCACATCTCACATGCTTGTCAGCTGCGGCATTGCTTTGGACATATTATAACCTCTGAATAGTTTTGGTTGGTAGGCCTGGTAAGGACAATCTGAACTCAGACTGGAAAGTTTCATGGAGCTGGTGGTTGACAACCTTTTGCAAGACCTTTGCAAAGAAAGACAGGTTTGAGATGGGACGGTAGTTGGAGAGAACCGCAGCAGACCTGTTTATCATATAGGTTGCTGTGTGGGCATAAGCTTCAAAGCACGCCTTCAATTGTGAAGTGGGATGTTAGAATTAAATATGAGATTATTTTCTCTGTTGTTATAGTGTGCCATAATTATAGGAAGTGTATGAATTAATGCAAAAATGCACTAAACTCTCCTGTTTATTGCTGCATTTTGTTGATGCCATGGTCACCTAATTGCTTTTTGCATGAGAATGTTCATGTTCATATATGTATATTTTTAGCAATTTGTTGAATTGGAGAAAGGACTCACCAAGAAAAAGTTGAAATGCTTATTTAAGTAACATTTGCAAAGCAGTATAAAAATACATTGATAAAAATATTTGCTTACAAAATACATTCATGTACAATCCAAATAGATTACATGTGTTACATTACAAGTGATCCAGCAGAAAACAGATTTACCATTTGGAACCAATGAGGTCAAGATACAAACTTGATAAAAAAAAATAAAAGTTACATATTTTTCACTCCTGAAAGAGGTACAGCATCTTCATGAGTTCTCGTAAGGTCTGTTGGTGTTGCAGCTTGGCACGGCACGATGGCTCATAGTTCAGGTTTCTGTTACCATCATATAGTCATTCATTCCATCCGGACAATGACGATCAGCACATGTACATCAGCAGCTGTGTGTCTAAATGTCCACAAGATGAACAGTGAGCCCTCAGCCTGCTTGCTTGTTTCAAGTTATTCTGGGTAAAGCCTCACATTAATACTGTATGTAAATACATTACAGCTCCTTGCAAGTGTTAGCTCTTAGCGAGCACAGTGCTCACAAAGTATGTATTTAACGTTGGAAAACAAGAAGAGTATACAAATCAAGCTAACTAAAAATATTGTTAGTGCAAGTTAGTAGTCATGTTCTAAGTACAGGCTTGAAATAGTCCTTATGAAGTAAATGCAGCTGGCTCTGCAATGATAAAAGTTGCATGAAGTGTTTCTTATAGAGCCACCTTTGTGAAAATTAATGTTTGCATATTTGTCTATGTTCTAGCCTGCAATGCCTGCCTGTTTGTATGTTTGTATCTGAATAAGAGCTACTACATGCATGTTAAAGCCTGCATTTTGGATTCACTCGAGGTTACAAGCTCATGTGAATATACACTGGGTGATCACGATGTTTGTGAGTATTTCTGTTAACACATACAGTACTGTATGTGTCTATCCTTGTGCCTGTGTTCTGACTTGCCAGCCTGTGTGCATACAGTGATTGTGTGTGCATGTACTCAATAAATGTTAAGTGCATCAAGTGTCTGCATTGCTGTATGCATACAATGTATTTGTGTAAGTGTTTGTGTTGATGTGTGTGTGTTTGGGGGTCATCTGAGTAACCAGAGGAGGCTAAGCAGGCCAAGCAGAAGGCTCGAGGTTGTGTTCACACACCCGCTCGAGGTGCGGCTGTGGGGGTGAGGAGGGCAGTTCTTGTAGGGCTCCAAGCAGGCAGCGTAGGCCATGACATGTGCCACGTAGTTCTGCTCTTTTACCCCATGAATGAGGTGAGCCATTGGGCCTTTGGCGTAGATAGCCACATCCTCCCCGCCGTGCGTCTCAGCATCCAATGGGACGGCAGCCTGCTGCATGTACTCCTCATCGTCTGGAGAGAAACGTGTTATGTAGAATGTAACCAAACACTGTTTTAGGCAACGCTGCTTGGATCATCAACTGTTAATACAAAACAGATGCTGTTATAGAATATGTCACCATAAATGAACCATGATGCCTGTCCAGATTAACTTCACTTTGACTGTGTCATATATCATCCACTCTAGAGAGTACCTTTGGATAGCTATACGATTATTTTCACCTTATAGGCTGTTGCCAATGAAATTATGTTTTGCAAGTCTTCTGTAATTTACCTTATTAAATGCAATTATTTTCAACACTCAGAATATTATTAAATAATTTTGATGAAATGACAGCTTTTTTTAATTCCACATGGTGGACAAAATAACTAACTAACATAGTCTTCATCAGAATATAAATGCTGACTTTTACAATGCTTCATATTTATCCAGATGGATACATAAAGTTTTAGAAATTAATCCCTCACTTTTAAATGCATGTTTACTTAAGATGCCAGATGGGTTGAGAGTGCATTTTTGAACTATGGTTCCAAAAACATAAAGTGACGCCAGTCCATTCAAAAAGACAAAATTGTGGGTTTTAAAAGGTATTTCATCCCTGAACAGTGGTATTTCCACCTTCAAGTATACACACTCATGCAAAGATTAAAGCGAATGGTGCAGAACAAGAGGAGGAGGAACTGGATCATTGCTGTCCAGTGTTCCACAAAGAAATACAAATAGCTTTTTTTAAGTAGTTAAGGCCTATGTTGAGAGCAGAACAGAGGACAGCAATGACATGAACATCATATGTCATCTTTGCTTTCCAGAGCAAAACACAGGCATGAGTCAGCCGTAACCACATCAGTTCACTCTTTCTGTACACACATCAGCGCAGACGAGTGCCACATCTGAAATACATTAGTTTGTGCTTACAGTAATCCACCATTGTGATGTTCCCTCTGGTTCCATTTACATGGACATAACCGGGGCCGTTGGCGTACAGGATACTGGTGAAAGGCATTTTGTCATCAGCTTTCTTTGGTGCAAGGCCTGAATGACAAAAAATGGCAGAGAAGTTGAATAATAAATAATACATCGGTCACATTATTTTTTAGAGGCAAAACAAGCATACAGACTTGCATGTACTTTAAGAGACAAATACAAAACTGAAGCTTCAAAGTCTACTATTTTTGATGTAGGGTTTGCATCTGAATCCAAATTCTTTACTTTAGTTTGTAAATCTCATATTTCTTAGTATGATTTTCCTGCCAATTTCAATCTGGACTGCATTCAAGTGTTTGTGTTGAACCATACCAAAGATGGGATTCCCTCGAGGTGTGCTACCGCCAAAAGTGAAGACGTGGGAGTGGTCAGCAGTGACCACAGTGAGAGTATCAGATTCCCTTGTTAGCTGCGCAGCACGCTGAATGGCTCGGTCAAACATCACAGCTTCTGTCAGTGCCAATTTGGCAATGCCATCATGGTGGCCATGATCAATTCTCCCTCGTAACATAAAAGCACAAAACAAGGGAATTAGACCTGCCTCAAAACATCTCACTAGTACAACTACACTGGACTCATTTTAGTAGACGCTAAAAGGAAAATGCCTGTAAGATTATGCTATATGGTTTTTTTCCCTTAAATTTTAAAAATTACAGAATGAATTCCCAGTTTTATATTGACAACCTTGTATTCTTAAAATCTGATAACACTCTCATCATGACAAGCTTGATGAGATTTTACATTAGAGGACTGTTGATTAGGTACTCATCTTCCACAAACAGGAAGTATCCTTTCGGATTCTTGCTGAGGATTTGTATGGCTTTCTCTGTCATCTCCACAATGGAGGGGTCACGTGTGCTGTTCCGGAAAACCTCAAATCGCATGTCCTTTGGCTCAAACAGACCTGAAACCAACATAAAGAAGGAAATTATATTTTGTAGGGACTGTAGAATCAAAAGAATAAATCATTTGGCATTGTAAGGTGGTAATACTGAGTTAAATCTATACTGGCAGAGCTAATGAACAGAGTGAGAGAAAACACAAGACTGAAGACGTAAAATACAAGCTGGTCATTTGTATTCGTACATTATATACAAATTAATTTGTATATAAATCATCCCACATTAATGCATATGCTATTACTGTTTCTATACAATTTCAGGCGAGCTATTCCATTGATCAAAAACATGCTCCAATCATGCTAATAATACAAATAATATTCTGTTACATCTGTATTCACATAGTTCACAGCAAGGGATATGCCTTTTGATTTGTATTGTTGTAGTTATGGGTGGTAAGACCAGCTAACTGTGACTTTAGGCTATCATGACTACTGTAAAGATGCAAGCTGAATTTACTGGAATCCTCTTGTTTCTAAGCCACTAAGAATGTTTCATAACTGAAAAGAAGCCCTACCTGTCTATACCTGAGTAGTATATTGTGTGTGTGTGTGTGTGTGTGTGTGTGTGTGTGTGTGTGTGTGTGTGTGTGTGTGTGTGCATACTGTGTGTGTGCATACTGTGTGCATGCACTGTTATATATTGTGTTTTTTTTGCTACCTGTGTTAATATACCCACCCATGAGTCGGTCAGTAGCTTTAACATTTATCTCATCAAACTCCTTCCTGTGCCAAACATAGCGTGATTTCTTGTTCTGAAAATCAAACCAGAAGACACTTGAATCTTTGAATCATTTCTTAAAATATATGGAAATATCCAAACGCAATGTTAATTAATCCTACTGGTTTAGCCTTCAGCCACACGTCAATGAGGTTCCTCTTGTCTTTGCGGTCCCCCTTGCGAGAGTTGGAGGTAGGGTACTCGGGGTCTGGAGTTCCTTTTGGTGTCATGTACATCCTCCCTCCCCCCAGAATCACCTTAATAAAAAGGGACACCAGGCAGAATGGGATCATTATATTTAGTAGTCTATGATGGTCATTGTACTGAAGAACTATACTGCCCTAACAATAGAGCGCAGTGTTTTTCACATAACTGTTGATTTAATAAACCATCAAGTGTTTAACTTAATTTTCCTACTCTTAACAAAATAAATGTACCAAACGGAGTTGTTCTACATACATCAATATCAACATTGGTGACCAGTTGGGTGGCAATATCAACACAGCCCTGTCGGCGGGCGCTGGAAGGAAGATCTGCATCACTGTACCAACTGCGGCTGACAGAGTGGGCATAAGCAGCGGCCGGGGATGCATGCTGGACACGGGTGGTGGTCACTACACCAACTGATTTACCTGGACAAAGCAGAGAGACATTCAAATCAAAGTGTAACAGTTTAGTTCTTAATGAGTCCTTCCTGGTTATGTAATGAAGTCAACTGAAAGAGGTATAAGAGGATTCAGTTAACCATATGACTTATTGTTCTCTGGGAAAGTTTGTTTCTACGGAAATTAAAAATGGAAATTAATGCTTTTTACATATATTGTGCAGTGCTTGCTGCTCCAATGATTAATCATTTTATTTAAAAAAATGGTTGCCTTTGGACGACATTGCTTTATTGGCACCACCCTTTGAAGTTCATCTTTAAAAACAAAGTGTTGCCTTCTAGAAACTTTGTATAGTTAAAACATTATGGCTTTTTGGAAATATTTCAGTATAAAGATGTATGCAGACTATAGAAAAAAATATCACATAGCAGACACAAATATAGTGAGTATAATATTTTTTAAATACTAAAGGACTAAAGATCCTTCACAAATGAATCACGAACATGCCTTGATTTCTCAAGTAAACATATTCTGAACATTGAATTACAGCTAGTGACGCTCAAGTAGTAGGAAACAGATGAACTTTATTCCTTGTATATTATTTTAAGGCACATATAGTAATTGCATATCTTGAGATAAGAATGTAATTCAAACCAATTGACCTTTCTAGTACACAGCACACCCACCATACTTAGCCAAGCCAGAAGGTGTCTTTACCTTGAGCTTTAGCACGTCGTAGAACTGAGAAGACCTCGTTACCGAAGGTGGTGTTACACTCGTAGGCCACTGCGTTAGCACTAAGCCCCACTGTTTTAGCGTTGGCCTTCACCCCACAGTGGTAGGCGGTAGCTGTGCTGGCGCTGTCTGCTACCTGCTTATCCACGCTGTAGGTCTGTGGAGTAGAGGCACAAACACCTTTAAAGTAAAGGACAGGAAATAAACATGTATTTGAAGTAGTATCTTCATTTTTTATATAGGTTAGAACACAGAGACACAAAGGACGCTGAAAACTCAGACTAAGTCACACTATCACTTACACTTAAGTCACAATAATTCAGGGTTTATACTCGTCCATGAAGCTGAATTCAACCTGTTTCTACCACAATGTCAGCATTTTCAGTTAAAGTGCTGTTTTTAGCTAAATCCCTTAATACCATAGGTTTGACGATTTAAGTCGGAGCGGGATGGTGTGAGGCAAGCTGCAACATGTTAAAAGACCAAAGCATGTAAAAAAATTAACACACAACCACACACACACACACACACACACACACACACACACACACACACACACACACACACACACACACACACACACACACACAGCCCCTGACCCACCCTTCATTTATCCACTCTCACTCCTTTTTCTACCTCTTTCTCCATGTGTCACACTGTACTGATTTACCAAGGAACCACAGATACATAAATACACATGCCTGAATAACATATATACACACATTCATCATTTACCAGTGACATCTGTACATGTTCCTGTTCTGATTAGGATTTGTCATTTATTATAGCTTTTCATGTGATGTGACGTCTCCTTAATAACATTTGATTTATAATAGCCAATTATAAGTTTAAATGAGAAAAAAGGACAGTAATAAGTAATTTATCTTTATATATAAGTAATTAAAAAAACTTTAATAGTTAGGACATGTTAACAGGCCAAAGTGATTTTTTTTACTATGGCCTTGCACTCTGTGACCTCTGCATTACTTTGTCTTCACACACACAGTTCACATAGCACTGAAAAATATACTCATCGTGACAGTATAGACACAGAATTAATTATAAAATACTCTTTTTTCTAAGAAATGGAAAAATAATTAATAAAACAGCTGAAGTTACATGATGAAACCCTACTGGCTCTTTCACATTAGAAATGGTATTGTAGTCAACATTTGGATAATTTGTTAATGAATAATGCCTGATGAGCTACAGGTCAACAGTGTTGTGCTGTCACCTTTGACAGGGCCACATATGGGAAGGTGTCCATGGCGAGCATTGTCTCCTCCCCTGATCCGCCCTCCATCTGACCTCGCAGGATTCGAGCTGCCGTCACTGTGGACACACCCATCCCTGGGAGACAATGATTTACAGGTATCGTCACTGAGCTTCATTATCTCAGTGTACTGACATATCTGTCAGATCTTACAGAAACTGACACTGTGCCCAGAATACTGCCCTGTTGTGAACATTTCAAAAAATCCAGACCAAATTTATTAAAATGTGTATGTTTTAAAAGCTCAGACTCAGATTGAAGAACAAAAAAAATTCAGTAATTCTCTAAACAAACTAAATGAAAGCATGTCAAGGAATCAACTGAATCCACTAATGGATAGGTCATTAAAGGCTGTTTTCTAGGAGAACTACACTTTCAAACAAACTAGTAATCAGACCATTATTGGTCAACCATACTGTATAGATGTCTAGCTGTATAGCTGCTATGTATATTACATGAAACATACAGTATTTGCCTTTTCTAAAACAATTAACAGACTTTATCTCTTCCTGTGGTCCTCTCGTGTATTTCACTCTTGACTTTGAAAACCATACTTTACAAAACCCATGTCACAGTGATGCACCCTCCCTTCAACATCATAGTCATAAAACCGAGAACATGCTCTGGGCATTACTGGAGCGATGCGCAAAGAAAACTCAGCCTCGACCACCCAGAAATGTGACTAAGTAGGTCTGATTTAAAGCAGATATTCTAGTGGTTCACAGAAAACTTCACTCTTAAATCTCTGTTCCGTTAAACAGCTCCCCTTTAAAAAAAATATATCATGCCTCATCAGCTGTAAATATATCACACCAGTGACAATTATTGTAAAGAATTTTCCAATCAAATCCGATCCAGATGGAAAATTTCCCCAACTGGCAGTAGTTGTACCTTTGACAGTAGCCTGAAATGCCAGTTACACTATAACACAACAGGAGTGGATCCTCAGGGTGACAACCAGCTCCTGCCACCTTAAAGTTATAATATGTTACATTTGTCGGATGCTGTTTGTAAACACACAGAATTCAATTCAGCCCAATGAGCGAGCAAGTGAGAGACAGCGGCGATGGTCGAGCAAGCTATGGAGTGAATGAGGAGAAGGAGCAGCATTAACAAGGACAAAGCAGTGAACTAAATAAAATGTTAATTTCTAATTATTTCACAGCAGTTACGTTCTAAAGTACAAATAAATGCAGCCCAAGGGCAAGCTTCATCCTGTCCTCTCTGTTTGTGTGTGTGTGTCTCGGTAAACAGACACAGAGCTACTCTGCACACAGCAGAGGTGAGAGAGGAGCAGGGGAAAACACAGCGATGTCACAACTTATTCTCATCCATCTATACGGCTGCTTCGTATCTGACCGAGATAAATAGGGGACTCGTGCCTTGGTATCAGACATCAAGCGGTGGGACAAAGCGGATCATTTGTCAACCTGAATGGGCTGCAGACCCTGAACGCTGTTACTGGCTGGGGGTTACACCTCCACATGAAGCCTAAAGGCCCTTTACCAATGCCCAGAAACACCACAAACAGCAAAATAACAAGTAAAGAGAACATACAGGCAGAGTACAATACCACACACTTCTAGTGGGTCAAAAATGTTACTGGAGAGGGTTTCTTTTCAAATGAGTTTATACATTGCTTTTTTAAGGACATTCCTGCATATTATACCTGTAATATAACCTATGAAGTTGCTGAGCACTAACTCTATAGCACAATGTTTTTATACATGGGTCCAAATTTTGTTTGAATAATGCGTGCATGAGGATGTACATGCACAAGCACCCGGGTGGCGTGACTCACATCATACAGTTGGTTTCACGCTATTCAGCTGATCAGCAGTTCATGGTGCCAAAAAATGTAGAAATTTGCTAACAAAGGCAGTGAAGAGGAAGAATGCTAGCAAGAAAGATGGATGTAAACAATGCACAATATAACTAGTCCAAAATCTGCTTTGCTGGTGCTTTGTGGGGAAGAAAATGCACTCACACAAAAATGCAATGTCAAGTTCAACATGTACTTTGACAACAAATAAAGTGCAGTTTGTGAACTTACAACATCTTTTGGTACGTCCAGCATTCACTCTAGCTCTGATTTGGTCTCCACCAACTCCAGAGGGAAATATCTGTTTTATAAGCTGCAAAATGTTCCATTATGTTCAAAAGCTAGTTCCTAACTTTACTAATCAAAACAATGAGCTGAAAGGCATTAATTTGCTTCGTAAGCCAAGGGGGAACTGTAGTCAGGAGTCTGTGGGTTGGTCACTGTGAGTGACCACTATCACATTACACTTCATCATTTGATCCATTGTTAGTGTAGCCGGTAATGAAATGTTTCTCCTGGGCTACTGCACTCTCCCTGTTTGCATCCTACCTGACGGGTTGATCCTACCAGGTGACCTGGAGGGGGGCCGTGTCGGAACCACGCATGCTGACTACGGGGGTTCCGCAAGGGTCAGTCCTGGGCCCCCTTCTCTTCTCGCTCTACACAACATCTCTGGGTTCTGTTATTCGCTCGCATGACTTCTCCTACCATTGTTATGCCGATGACACCCAGCTGGTCTTGTCATTTCCCCCCGGTGACACCCAAGTGGAGACGCGCATCGCTGCGTGTTTGGCTGACATCTCGAAGTGGATGACAACACACCACCTCAAGCTCAACCTGGACAAAACTGAGCTACTGTTCCTCCCGGGGAAGGGTTGCCCGCACCGGGACCTGTCCATCACCATTGATGATACCGTGGTGACGCCAACTCGGACTGCGAGGAACCTGGGTGTGACCCTGGATGACCAACTGTCATTCTCGGCAAACATTTCATCCGTTACACGCTCCTGCAGATTCCTGCTCTACAACATCAGGAGGATTCGTCCCTTCCTGACTGACGAGACGGCGCAGGTTCTCATCCAGGCTCTTGTCATCTCCCGTCTGGACTACTGCAACTCTCTACTCGCCGGAGCCCCGGCGTCGGCCATCAGACCTCTGGAGCTTGTCCAGAAAGCCGCAGCTCGCCTGGTGTTCAATCGCCCCAAGTTCTCCCACACAGCTTCCTTTCTCCGTTCTCTACACTGGCTCCCTGTAAGAGCTCGCATCCAGTTTAAGACTCTGGTGCTAGCCTACAGGGCAGTGAAAGGAACAGCTCCTTCCTATCTCCAGGCCATGGTCAAGCCTTACACCCCCGCCCGACCACTTCGCTCTGCTGCCTCGGGGCAATTGGTTGCCCCGTCGCTCAGAGGTCCTGGCGGCCGATCGACCCGGTCACGGCTGTTTTCTGTCCTGGCCCCACAGTGGTGGAATGAACTTCCCACTGACGTCAGGACAGCGGAGTCGCTGCCCATCTTTCGGCGCAGGCTGAAAACCCACCTCTTCAGGAAGTGCTACCCTGAGCCTTCCACTTAGCACTTATTGTATTCATAATAGCTTGTTGCACTTATTGTATTCGTATTACTTATAGCACTAACTGTTTTTCTTGTTTCTGCACTGTACTTTGGCTCTGAGTTATGCTCTGCTTCATGCTCTTAGATGCTTGTTTGGAAAAGGAAATGTACTTATGACTTCTGGTGACTAGTAGTTCTTTTGATTACCAATCAATTAGCCCCTCCTACTTCCCAATTTGTTTGGTCCACCATATATAAGCCATACCATGAGCTGCGTCTTTCCCTCTCTCTGTGAACTTTAGCTTCTTAAGTTGAGGCATATTTGCTGTGGGTTTCACCCTTTGTCTCATTTTACTCTCGGTCCAGCTCCATAGAGATTCTCACTTCCCCGTCGACCTTTCTGGATGGGGGTTGTGCAGTGAGCAGGCAGCAGAGATGTTGACTACCACTGCTGTTTTGTTTAAGTTATCAATTTAGTTGTATTCATGGTGTTGTGTTGCTTGGTTTTGTGTTGGTAGTTAGTTCATTAAATTACCCTCTTTTATTATAATCTGTATATTAGATATATACCTTTTTATTGTTTTTAACCTATTAGATGTTATGGACTTCCTGTATTTTAATACCCTGTTAAGGTGTTAAATGTTGTAATCCTTGGTCTCAGTAAATCATTCACTGCCACATGTACCCTTAAAGCGAATCGGTGGGCTTTTTAGTGGTTTGAGCCGGTATTAGAAAGGTGCAGTGCACTGTCAATTTTAAACCCAATCCGGGCCTTGCCGTAGCCCGTGGTCACATTCGGATAAACGTATCTCTCAATGAAACTTTAAGTTTAGGCATCTGAAACTTCTTGGTTTAGAGACCACTCATTGTCAGGAACCAGGTAAGAGATGAGACGTGAGATTAATGGCTTTCTACTTGATTCATTACTCACACAAGTTTTCTTGTCAAGTCTACACAAACGTAACCGATTTTAAGCATTTGAACAATTGACTAAAGCTATCCAAAGTTTTACTACATCAGCTTTCCCAAATATAGACACACCTACTCTACCAGTCACTCACAGTTCGCTGTCCAAACGACTTCCCCTCTATCCATTCTGAGCACAGTAAACACTGAATACACTTGAGCACTGTCTTGCATTGAATATTGAGCTGTATTTGTCATTGAGGCTGGAAGTAGCCTTTTCAAACTTATATCACAGCCAAGTCAGTGTTGAATGTTTGCCGGAATAGATTTCATAATAATAGCATGACCTACCGTCGCCGAGGAACAGGATGAGGTTCTTGGCCTGGTGCTCCCGAGGGCGGAGTCTCAGCGCAGCATCCAGTGTTGCCCTGGCCTGAGCATCCCAATAGGCTGGTTCTCTCTCAAGTTCATACAGTGCTGCTATGTGGAAACACATATATGAATGAGATGGGTATGTGGGGATTGTGGATGCATATGGGATCTCAGAGATTTTGCATTGTGGTCTATGCATGCGTGGAATTGTAAAGCTCCAGTACATAAAAGCTCCAAGTGAATTCCAGGGTTTCTCTGGGTGCCTGCACACTCATGCATCTTTCTCTGTCTTCTTCTGACACTTTGAATTATATTTGGCCTTGGGTTACAAGAGGTTTCTCAAGAGGTGTCAAAATGTCAAAAAAAAGCAAAGAAGACACTTTGGTTTATGTCCATTCATGCCCACAGAGTCACAGTGAAGGAGGTCAAACAGGAACATTCCTCCTGCCGCACACGAAAAAACAACAGAAAGACAAACAGCCAACCCCACAATTTACATAAACAGGTAGTCACAGGCAAAAATATATTAACACACACTTTTCGCAGTTAAAGTTCTCAAGCACAGTCTGTCCTCACACACTCACCCTTTCCCAGGTTGAGGTTACCTGCTTGCACGTCCATTTGTCTGCCCACAAAATGCTACTAATATCCCAACCGCAGGCAGCAATAATAAGTCTGTCGTCTCCTCACCTTGGCTCTCCATAGCGGCCCGGACCACAGCCAACAGTATGGGGCCCAGAAGGATAAGCAGGAGATTGTTGGCCCTGCAATGTGGCGTCTGCATCTCTAATCCGAGCAACCTGGAGGCTGGAGAGGTTGACACAGCCGGCTTTCAGTGCAGCACACCGAGACCCAAAGAGGCACAGGCAGAGAGTAAGTGTGGCTGCTAAGACCTCTGGCCCTGCCTTTTTAAAGCCCCGCTGGGTGTGTAGTAAGGAAGGGCCCAAGCCAGCTCATAGGCTTAGAGCCATAAAAGAGGGACGGGAAAATGTGAGAGAAGGAGGAAGAGCCAGAGGAGAGAGAGAAAGGAAGAGACAGAGAAGCTTGGACCACACAAGAGTGCTTTACCATCACAGCCCCTCTACTCACTTTGATTCCTGAAAATGCACTACCCCCATTTTGTTGTTTTAAAAGGTTGCTCTAATTTAGTTGTCCCTCTTTTCCCTGGCTCCCCCACTCTTAACTGTGTATGATAGAAATGTGAATGGTCCTTTGATGTGGTAGTGTATAATGGGTCTTTTTTATGTAGTAGCCTTTAACAGGGATAGAAAAAAATGGCTACCCAATTTGTGTTGGCATCCATCACGATACAAATCATAACTCTTTTTCCATTTCTTTCCCCTCATCCCCTGGAAAAACAGTCCAAGGGAAGAAAAGGAATGAGATGCAAGCTATTCTTGAAATATCATGATTGAGTCTTGTTATGCTCTGCTTTTCATGTCAGCAAATTGGTCATATTTCCATTTCCCCCCTCTGAATTTTTGCATTTAAAAGACCCCAATATGTTCCCTCTCTCACCAAGTTGTCTTGGCTTGTTTTTCTGTGGGAAGTGAAGCGGGGTTTGCATTTTTCTTCAGTGAGGTAGTGGAGACCGCCTGCAGAATGAAAATGTCTCTCTTCCACGCAAACATAACAGTTAATGTGTGAAATGAAGTGAGTTGGGCCAACTGTGTTCCACACGGCCAGAAGAATCAAATTCCCAAGGAACTGGTCTCGCCTCTTGAACCTGCAAGGCTGAATCTCGTTACAATTCAGAGCTCTGGAAGACCTCTGTATTTTTACCAACCGCTCACCCGTTGCCAACAGGGGTTTGCAGTTAGTCACATGTGCCTAATCAAGACTGCAATAAAATCATAGCGGTAATCTGGGTAAAGAGGCCTCACATGATGCGGCCCACACCACATGAACTGGAAATACCAGTGGCAAAGTGCAAGAGCAGGAACTCTTGTGGAGGCATGTCTGTCTGTCCATTTGTTATGGGTTTGCCCCTGAAAGAAAGTCAATCTTATGTTGGGAAAGTCCAATTAGTTTCCTGCAAGACAAATGTAAACACCTGGTGGCTGTTTTAGGTCTCAGAGTGGATCATCCATTCACCGAAAGGTGCTTAGTGGCTTTTGTTGGCTGATTATATGGCAAGCTTGAATCCTCGTGAGAAGAACTCCTGGGAATTTAGAAAGCACAATAACTGTTGAAGAATTCAAATCCCAATGTATACTTTATATACATTTCAGTATTAGAATCAACATAACAAGCCATACCACTGATCTTATACTCAGAGATTATACATAATATTTCTAACTTGATCTACTATGCATTAAAAATGTCCCGCCCTCTGATGGAGAACAAGTGTATAAAGTTGGATATTTATAGTGCAGCAGATGGTGACTTGTGGACACTATTGAGCTGACAGTGCAGAGAAAACTGTCCAGGGCGGTTTCTCTTCATCATTTGGTGTGTTCAATCTGATTTCCTGTTGTATCTGACCAAAAAAAGTCCCTTTTCATAAATCTCCAAAACATATAGAATCCAGGATGGTAAGCAATAATCATAATCTGTAATGAAGATTTATACAAACTGTTGCTACTACAGTATATTGTTTGTTTTAAATCCTTGACATCTATTGCTTCATAGAAGTAGATGCATTTTCAAATGGTGAATATTTCACTTTGGAAGGAGACTACACTTGTGCTACAGGTTCTTTTCTTTGCTGTAAAGAGCTTAGAGAAAAGAATCATAAATAAATGGTGAAAGTTGCTGCACATGGCCTAAGCTGAATCTTAGTTCTACTCCACATCCCTTTCTGAACAGAATATAAGACATTTAGGGTCAAATGACCAACTCTCCTGACTTCAAGTTATTTGGGGGTTTCAGCTATAATGTCTTGGAGCCTTTGAGTTCCTTACTGAAAATCTACCCCCCAAGTGTCCCTTGATTGATCAGCAATCGTGTGTGTAATAAACATGTAACCTTGACGTCCAGCGTAAATTGTTAAATAAAGAAAAAAATCCTTAATTGTCCTGTTGGACGATAGGGTTTAAGATGCCATTTAAATACAACATCCTTGTGCAGCTGTCTGAAGAAAAGCTGATAACACTGTAATGGAAGAACATTCAAGTTCTTTGGGATTCCTGAGTTCTTGTGAACAAGTTCCTTTCAAGGGTTGCCCTGTAAGATTGATATGTAAAGAACATAAAGCAGACCTTTTTAAAGTGTAAAGATATATACACTGGTTTACAGTTACACAAATACCTCTCTACCCACACAAGCACTCCCTCGCTCCATGCATCTGGACCCTGAGTCAGACTCTTTAAAGTAAATTACCAATGCTATACTCCCCTCTGCTTCCCTTCCTACTGCCAGGCTCCTTTAACCTATAGATTCTGTAAATTACAGTAGTTAGCCAGATTTTTGCCTCTAGATTACAACTCACGGAGGGAAATGTTTAGGTTCAGGTTGTCAGAGCGAGGATATACGTGTGGGTGGTGCCAGACCACACAAACACAATTTCAAAGAGCCAAATCCTTTCCCCTGGCTTTTTAAAGATGTCTTTAAAAAGGAATTTTTTTGAGGTATGACAATGATGGGGGGGGGGGGGGGGGGGGATTCGAGCTAAGAACATTGATGGCAAAAGTTGTAGATGCTTGAGATGGTATCATAAAGAAGGGAGAGAGCCAGACATCCAGTGGGGAAAGAAAAAGACGTAGGAGACAGATGGACTGCCAGAACTTAAAGAGAATAAAAACAGAGACAGCACTGGTGGAACAAAAGTAATGATGCCTGGGATCTATTTTGGCCTCATCACAAATATGACCCCCCCCCACCCTTCCTTCAACACACACTCACAGAGTGACCTCCAGAAGACAGATGAAGAATATATCTAATTCAATTTTAAGAGGTATCATAAATGATGTAACCCCTTTTTATGTGAAGCACTGGTGATTGAGATCCCATCTCAGAACAGTTGGACGGCCAGTCATAAAAGGTTTTACTGCTGACATGCAACTCAATTGGGGAACAATTACAAGTGAAGTACAGAGGTACTCATGTCCCAACTCAAGACGGCTCACAGCAGCAAAGGCAAGAGATTGCTACCTCGACATCAAACATCTGACAGCTTTGAAAAGTTGCCCCTTTTAGTTTTTAATTGGACTCATAAAGGAAATATGTGGTGTGTGTGTGCATGCGTGTGTTTGTGTGCGTGTGTGTGTGTGTCTGTCTGTGTGTGCATGCGTTCGACATGTGCGTGAAATAATGAGAAAGTAAATTAAAAAGACTGGCTTAACAAGAAGCAGAGAACATGTGAGCATGAGAGAATAAAAGAAAAGTCTGCATGTGTATGAGACATGTACGTGTGTGTGTGTGTGTGTGTGTGTGTGTGTGTGTGTGTGTGTGTGTGTGTGTGAATGCAAACATGCCTGCCTGCCTCTGTGTGATGTGTCTATGGTTTGTTATGTCTGTCTGACTTCAGACATAAAAGATGACGTGGAAAAAAGTAATTTGCAGCAAACTAATATCCAGGCTTTTAGCCCCAGTTTTTACCGTTTGCATTGAAGAATATATTGCATTTGACATCATGTCATGAAGAAATGCTTTCATGGCTACACAGAGACCACATCAAATATTTGCTCATGGTTGTTGGTTTGCAAACCTTTGCCCGTTTTCTCACTCTCTTAGCAACATCACAAATATAAAATTCTGACTCACCTGCGCGGCCGCATCCAGTGAGGAGAAGTAAGCTTATGAACACTATCATCTTGCCTCTGAGCCTTAAAACCTCTTCAGCTATCAGACTTAAAGCTGTTATAGTTCTCTCCACTTTGCTGTTCTTGCTCCTCTTCTGCTTCTCCTGTTTTCTTGGAACTCCAAATGCCTAGTGATTACAATCTGCTTCTTATGAGTTTCTCACCTCCAAGGTATCCTGAAAAAAAAGAAGTTATTTTCCTTCCACCATTTTGTAGCCGTGGCTTGCATCTTTTGTTTGAGGCAGAGGCAGAAGAGGAGGGATAAACTCACTTATTGGACACACACACATCTGCACCGCCAGCAGCACTCACCTTTTTACCAGTTTGCGTCAGAAATATCCATCAAATCAGAGAGCAGGCCCATTTCTCTCCCCACGCTGTCCATCTCTTTCCTCCACAATGCATCGCATCAAAGTGCTTTTCTCTCTTGGTCCTTTGTGGACACATGTCTGTCAGCAGCTCACACAGGTTAGTTAGGGCTTTGTAGTTTGCTGCAAGAAATGTCTGAATTGGTTTCAGAGGAGTCAAAGTGGGACAAAGGGATTTAAGGAATGCAGGGAAATAAACAAATGTGTAGATGTTATACATTACAAAGACTAATGAGCTAAATGTTTACTGAAAACCAGGATTGTGCGGGAAGACAGAAACCATAGAAATCCAGTGAGATGCATTTGTATTCAAGAAACAATTGTTTTAATCAACACACACAATCATGGTGTACCTGCCCCGCATTCCTCGCCTCCCACTCAACTAACCACTCTGCTTACCCTAGATCTCCTCCACATCAAAGAGCCCTCATTACAGAAGCCATCAAACATGCACAGAAAGATTTGAGTATGGAGAAAGAGAGAGCCTGGAGGGAAGAACGGAGATGGGAGGACAGAGGGGGTGAGGGAGAGCAAGCACACTCCTACAGCATACAGACATATCATTGAAAACAAATCAATTCTAGCTGCTATTTGCCTCACCTCGCAAGACCTTGGACAAGAACAGACAGAAACACAAGAAATAACCTTGCAGTTAACCAAGTTCAAAAAGATTTTTTATTTTGAGTCAAATTAAACAAAGGCCAATAAGATGCATTTGAATAAAACAGGGAGCCCAATCAGTGTGGTGGAACATCATGGAATCAGAGTCTTGCTCTTATTCCTTACAGCTTTTGTTTTCCCTTCTGAAATGATGCCAAAGAGAGTTCCCTTTTCCTACATGGCCACCCAGGCATGATGCTCATGCTTGTGGGAGGAACATTGTGTAAGGTGGTGAGGTCAGGAGACTCCACGACTGGCGCTTGAGGTCAGACTTAGGTTTATTTTGCTAGGCAGGCCTCTGTCCAAAAACATCCTCCGCAGCGTCTTCGGTGTCCACCAGGTGCTGACCAGACAGAGGCTGTTAGTAGCGTAAGGAGAACTGCTGTGAGATGGACGGCTTCTTTCATTCAGCTGGTGTGGTGGTATACATTTACATTTACAATTTAGGCATTCAGGTCACACCCTCATGCATGGATTACCAATAAGGCATGGGGTTAAAATGTCCTGAGAAACACACTGGACCACCCAGGGAACTGCATGTACTGTAGAGAAATGTGTAATTACACAGATAAGTAAGCTACAAAGTTACAACAGAAATGTTTAGTGAAGAGGTCTCAAACTTAGATTTAACATAGCAACATAGATGTCCCAGCATTGTGTATGTGTGCTTTTTTTGTATGTTTTGTTTCTGTTCAGTCTATCTGATGCTCTCATCACCCATTACACACCTGGTGGTCCCAGAAAGACATTTATGGCTCTCAGAGGATGAAGCCTAATAACTTTGGCGAACCCCTGATGTTTACTCTAGATCCACCATGAAGTTCACATTTTTGGTTTTGAAATGTCTCGACAAACACTGGATGGATTGTTGAGAAATTTGGTTCAAAATTCATGTCCCCATCAGGTCCAGAATAACTTTAGTAATCCATTAACATTTCATCAAACATCTTTACCTGGTCACATTTTGAAAGTGTCCTCTACTTTTGTTTTTACCTGCAAAACTAATAAAATTACCATTATTCTTAGCTGTAGTTTGTGTTTAGTGCTAATAATCAAATGTTAAGCTTATATTATAAACTACAATGTTTCAGAATCTAACTTGAAAAACCAGTGTGCTTAAGTATAGCCTAATGCTGTGTTTACACTACGAGCGACACAGCGACAGGCTACAATATATTTTCAATGGTGTCAGGTATCACAAAACGACAGACAAGAACCCAATAGCACGACACAGAAAACAGTTCAGGTGTAGAAACCAGGTTTAATAACCAGCAGATGTCAAACCAGGTAGTAATCCGCGTGGCAAACAAATCCAGTGGGAGCAGGCAAAAGGGAAGGTCCAAAGTCCAAAAAGGCAGGTCAATACACGAATAATCAGGATCAGAATCGGAATGACAGGTTGCTGGATAGCAAGGGAAACACACTAGACAATCTGGCAGAGAACTGAGGGAAATGGGCCGGTACATATACACTGAGGGGCTGATTGCTGATGAGGAGCAGGTGAGTATGGAGGTGGGGCAGGCCAGGTGAAATGAAATCAGCAATTAGTGCAGAGCGGGGGGGAGTGGCAGATTCTGAAATGACATGAGAGTTAGTGTGGCAAAACAGGAGACAGACAAATGAAAAACTAAAGCCTGGCTGAAGTTGTGACAAATGGAGCCGGAGACATGAAGCTACATGCTGACACTTGTCACTGCATGACAGGTGTGACGTGCTACAAATCAGAATTCATCTGGTCTCACTTTTTTCAATGCTCAAGTCAAGCATCAGCCAATCATTTGTTTTTGTTTCACCCTGTTTTGTTCCATTTAAAAAGTAAAAAAGAGGCCTTTAGCCATGTTCCCAGTGCTATTTAATAATACCAACGAATGCTTGAGCAACACTTCAACGGCGACTGGCAACAATGTAATTGGTCATGCTTAGCCGTTTTGTTGCTTTCGTTGCTCGTAGCTTAAACATAGCATTAGGGCTGACCACACAGAGAAGCATTGCTAGAAACGTGTCACCAGCAAAACCATTGTTCTCTTAGTATACGCACTCCTCTCTTGCGTCACACGTCACGTTTTTCAAGCAGTTTTTAGAGATGCATAAAAGTCAAAATATTCTCAACTTTTCAATGCTAGCGTAGAGTCATCAGAAATCAGAAACCGTTTACAAGGAATACAAGGAATTTGGCTTGGTGATTGGTGCGTGACAATAAATGCCATGCAATAGTAAAAGACAAAATTTTAAAATAGAAAATATGAAAATTTACAATAAAATATGATAAACAAACAAATAAAGAGTACATTAAGACAAGTATCTTGTTAAAGTGACAAGTGTGTGGAGTTGTGCAAAGGTGTGTAAGTAATTGTCCTGAGGATGTCTGAGTCAGTGGGGGTCCTGGGCTTTGTTAATAAGCCCAACTGCAGATGGGAAGAAATTGCCAGAGGGAAGGGACTTAATAAACAGTTTGTGTCCAGGTTGAGAGGGGCCAGCTACAATCTTTCTTGCCCACCTCAGGGTCCTGGAAGCGACCAAGTTGTGGAGGGATGGCAGATTGCAGCCAATCACCCTCTCAGCAGAGCGAATGATATAATGCAGTCTGCCCTTGTCCTTGGCAGTGGCTGCAGCATACCAGATGGTGAAGGAGGAGGTGAAGATGGACTTAATGATGGCAGTGTAGAAGTGCACCATCATTGCGTTTGGTAGGATGAATTTTGTCAGCTGCCTCAGGAAGTACATCCTCTGCTCAGCCTTCTTATTGATGGAGCTGATGTTCAGCTCCCATTTGAGGTCCTGGGTTAAGATGGAGCCCAGAAAGCAGAAGGACTCAACAGCAGCAACCAGGGAGTCACACAGGGTATTAGGGGCATGTGGGTCTGCGTTCTTCTGGAAATCCACAACAATCTCCAGAGCTTGTCCTGCAGCAGAGACGGGATGATGGTGTTGAAGGCAGGGCTGAAGTCTACAAACTGGGTCCTGGCGTAGGTTCCTGAGGAGTCCAAATGCTGGAGGATGAAGTGGAGGGCCATGTTAATGGGGAATGTCATGCTTGTGATAGTTTTATGTTGGCTACTGTCTTTGAGAGAGAGAGAGAGAGAGAGAGAGAGAGAGAGAGAGAGAGAGAGAGAGACACCACATTTTTACCGTTAATCCCATTAAATGGCCCGTTTGCACACACAGCCCTGCTCCACAGGCGCACTATGCTGTGTTGCAGTATTGCCACGGTGTTTTTGTTGCGATGGTGCCTGTAGCAACACCTTTCGGTGGGATCAGCCCTTTAATTAGACTTTTAGTCTAATTTTGTGAATCCTATATGGGAGCTTTTTTTCTTTCTGATTAAAAGATGTTCACTGATTTACAGTAGATGAGTGAGTACAAAAGGTTTTAACATCTTGCTCAAGAACATTTAGCTTTGTTTCTGTGGGAAAAAGTCCCTCATGCCTAAACATCCTGCTGCCCCCAAGCCTAATTCTCCAGATGCTTGTTGGGGTAACATGCAACTGGGTGACAACAACATTCAGGCTGGGAAGGTTCAAGGCACCACCAGAGTATTTTGTTTGAGACCGCTGTTTGAACTGTGTCTTTGACGTGAGTTTGTGGTACGAACATGTGAATAATGAATCTGAAAGCGAGCAAACGCTGGCAAACAAGGAAATACATTTAGCATTTTATTGACTGTGGAGTGTCTCAGTGGAGTACAGATTGTTTCAATCTTTTGTTTTCAACTTTGCTCATAAACACATTACCAAAACTTTATCAAAGCCATTTTGCTATGAGTTGATCTTGGTGTGTAATGGCTACGATTCATTTCGTTAGAGGAGAATTTCATGAATTCAATCAAGGAATACAAAACCACCTTCATCATGATTCTGTACATTTTCACATTACTGTTATTTTGTTGGTTGAATTTTTTAACATTTTTATTTTGGGTTTCTTGTTCAACAACATCTCATCTCAGTAGTTAAGAGCAAGGGCTTCTAGTCCCTGAGGAAGAATTTCCGTCTGTCAGGCTTCTCCAACAATTTAACTAGTTACTGGAAATGTTTTGCATGCACCGCTTTCAAATCCAACATCAGTCAAGAATAATTCCCAGAAACTAGATGGACGTATCTCATTTTGACAGTTGTCCCATCAATAACATTTTTTAAGTTTTGTTTGTTGCACTATGGTAACAACAATAAAATCCCTCTTTCAATTGTTTAGTGACTCACAAAGGCTGCAGAGACAAAGAGGAAGATTCAACATTAAAGGTGCTAAATACGAAATTCAGAGCATTTCTTTTGCGCACAGCTCTTGGCCACGGCTGAGCTGGGGAGTCCCGTCCAGCACATTGAATGCAGTGCGTATTTTGCCATTAGTGATGTTTAGAGGGTGTAAAGCAAACTTTTAGGTACATAATAGAAGATGTTCTAGCATGTCAAATACAGAATAATTGATTTTTTACTGGAGATTCACTGGCATTACATTTACACAAATACAACTCTTCTTCCTTTGCTTAAAACAAAAATCAAGTTACACTTTAACGGAGGGCAAAATGGAGGACAGATATTGTAGAGGTGAGGGTCAGGATGAAAGAAAAATAGCAGCAGAAGAGGAACTGAGGAATGTTTTACCACAGTCTTATCTATTTAATAGAGCTTTTTATGATATGCACAAAAATGTAGACAAGTTAGTGAACCAGCCTGTCAGCAGCTACCAATAAGGCCCTCCTTAAAGGCCCAGTCTATTCTCTGTGACCATATCAATTTGAGATGTATTCATCTACATAGTCAAAAAGTATAAAATACAGATACAAAATCATGAATTTGTGTGTTATCTTGTTGACAATAATTCTGAATCTATGCCCGGGTCTTGGATCACAAAGCAAGAAAAGCAGGTTAGCCAGTTAACTTTGCTTACCTCACTTTTAACTGAGCTTATTCACCTTAGTAGTCTTGATTGCACAGTAAGCCTGCTACAGAACAGCTGCAGCTCACTCAGTGGATCCGAGAGATCAAAATGTTTTAAAAAAAAACATCTTTTAGCCAACTCACTGAAAGAATTGAGTCAGAATTTCTACAGAAATCAAAAAAGTGCTGACAAGTAATAATGAGTAATAGCCGGTAGAAGCACTTTAAACACAAGCAGTTAAAAATAAACTTGACTGCTTTTATCCAGAGTTGGAGTTAACAAAGTAAAAAGAGGGATTGGCTTCTCTCCTTGTACCTCTCAATAATATCTCTCAACTTTTAGGCTTGTTTTTGGGTATTCCCTTGGTTCACATTTGGATCACAATCTGTGACTTAAAGACATGAAATGCAATAAAGCTTAGAAGATGAATGAGCTCAAGCATTGTTTTAAGTGGAATGATTGTACCAGTCATATGAATAAAACTAGTAAAAACACATCTGACATTTCAATTTCTCTGTCAAACTGTATTTAAAATGAATAAATAAGACTGTTGGCATGCATTTCTTCCCTGTGTTGGTGTATCCAGAGCAATGATTTACGTAATTAAGTTATTAACTGGTGAGTGTGTGTTATGCAGTTTCCTGGAAGCACATGTGATATTGTGTCATTTGTGTCTTTATTATCTGTACTGTCACCAGAGTTACAGCCTATTCCATTAAATGAATTGTCTCTCAAAGGACTTGCTTGCTCTTTGCACCTTCCAGTGGTTGAAAAGTGAATTTAAAGTTTCTCTACAGAGCACAAGTCACCTATGTCTAACTGGTTTCAAACAGCTGCACAGTTTTCTAACAAATAATGTTTGTTTTAATCTCTCACCTGCGGCAATAAACTGTCAGAGATAAAGCACTATCCTTTGGACTGTATTTTAGCCTTGATATATTGTCTATGTGTCTTAACAGAAAGATATAAGGAAGTGTTCTTTTTAAAGCGTGGGGAGAGGCTTTGCTCCAGCTGGATACTGCTAAAGTAATGCTAAATTTTCAGATGAGAAAGTATACTGAAAGAAAATGTGCAAGGGAAACATTACAATTGTCATATTTTGACAAAAAAAGAAACCAAAACACAAGCATCATCAAACAGAACAAACTACTTAAAGGCTATAACAAAAGTCACAGTACCCCCCCCCCCCCCCCCATCTTAAAATCTATTGCTGCGCAAGCAATGATTGTCAGCAATTTCAACACTCCAGTCATGTAGAGGAAATCAATCATATGGGACGAGAAAGGCTTAAAAGAGTGATAATGGAACACAGGTGTTTACTGTTTACAAACTTTCTAATTTATATCATGCCTCACATTTTTTGATGCAATAACAACACTTCTGCTACAAAAATACTGAAACATGACAGAAAATGTTGGTACATCTGGTCAGTGGCTGGAAATAGAGCATTTCTCACAAATTAGAGTAATGTTATGTCTTTTTAAGCATGTGAGGTGGCTACAATGTTAGGTGTGGTTGATCAAAGTCCTCTGGCTGAGAGGAACTTCAGAGCTGTGAGCTTATTGTGAGGCATCATCTGACTGCTAATATGTCAGTTTTTTTTATCATAAATCAAGTGAATTACAGTATTAGGCAGGATGGTCACTGAGACAGATAGCATCAAAAAGATCACGTTTGTGTGCGTGTTCGTTTGTGTGTCACAGTCACAGACATGATGATGAGGGCATGTCTGAGGGCACTGCATCTATCGACATTTTCCATCTGCCAGTCTGACTCTGCCTGTCTTCAAATAACCCCCGAAAAAACCCACAACTGGCTTTACTGGGAAACCAATTAAGCACAACATTGTTTTGGAAAAATTCTTAGCATTTCTTTAAGATAGAATAACTTGACGCAGAGTTTGATGTCAAATGCTGTCATTTTCATTTTCAAAATGATTACAAAATTTCATTTTTTAATTGTGTCTTAAACAATGCTTGCACAAATGGCCTACATCGTTTATATATTGCATTGCAATTGTATAATTTGATTTAACATTTGAATATTGTTCACCTTACTGCAGGCTAAGTCTTAATGCCAACAAGTAAACATATGAACATTGAACATACACCAACAAGTAATAGCTAAAGCCTCTTACACTTTTTCAGATAGTAGTCTATTCATAATTCATACAAGTATGAACATAAGAGAGAATAGATAATTTCGTCTCTTTACATCTAATGTTCCTCAGCGATTCAAAACAGTGTGTTTCAGGCTTAGTTTGATCAAATTGTTGTTTTTCAGCTCTTCAGCGCTGCTGGCTTTAAAGCTTGGTCTTGCGAGACTGCTAGTGGGAGCAGATCCTTTGAACCAGTGCAAACCATTGATCCAAACTCCAGTCCAGTTGGTGGCGACAATGCGACAACAATTTAGTTTGCAAGCCGCCAAATGAACGGACAAAAGAAGAAGACGGAACCAGTAGTTTGTTCAACAAATGTTTCCGGCCGACGTTATTTTGAGTGAAGACTCGTGGAAATCTTGGTTGATTCGCGCTCTAATAACGATCACCTTTACGGCTTC
The DNA here is from genome assembly GCF_023349555.1 of Cebidichthys violaceus. Lineage (NCBI taxonomy): Eukaryota > Metazoa > Chordata > Actinopteri > Perciformes > Stichaeidae > Cebidichthys > Cebidichthys violaceus. The sequence goes on along the minus strand of NW_027176296.1, from coordinate 5,332,641 downwards.
ATCGTGGAAAGCACAATGGCTGCCCCAGGTCGGTATGGCATTGTATTTTATGTATGATTCATAAAGTCCACTCTGGAATTGTAATGGCACACAGAGTAATGTTATGGTTCAACAAAGTGGCGCTAACCTTCACGTTAGCCTAACGCGTTCACTCAACGTACATCACCAAACAACCGTTTAATAGTTACTTTAAACGGTAACGTTATCTTAGACCTCACTCAAGAAACTGTTTCACATGGAAAGGAGACTGTAACGGCCCTGTATTAATGTCTTCATACATGTCTACATATTTATTATAGTGCGTTAATATAGCAATTAATAAGCAGCGAGTTAGCGGTTTGCGACATAAAACAGAAAGAAACTGTTTACTCATTGTAGAAAGCTTGAATCTGTTGTCGGTTGTTGCACTGCAAGTGTTTCGCAAAACTCCAGACATGGTCAGTATGCTTTAATATATATTGCTATAATATATGTCCTACAGAATGGAGTTATTTAGCTACGTGCAAGTTAGCTAATGTACATATTGACCTAACGTTAGTCTTCTTAATGGACACCCATGTGTGCTCTTCATTAACGTTACTTCAAACACTAAAACACACGTGTATTTCTTATCGTCTCACAGGTCCTAATAAGGACAACATCAGAGCTGGGTGCAAGAAATGTGGATATCGTAAGTAAAGCTTTGACACACAAGTTCCATCGCAAACTAAAGGAGGATGTTTGTATGTGTATGTGTTGTTAGTCTTGGGTATATCCTGCTTTGTCATGGTTGTTCATTCATGCTCTCTTGGACTTTTTTTTTTTATTTTTCTTCCAGCGGGCCACTTGACATTTGAGTGCCGAAACTTTGTCCGAGTTGACCCCCAGAAAGACATTGTTCTGGATGTAAGCAGCACCAGCAGTGAGGAAAGTGAAGACGATGTACCTGCAGCTCAAGGCAATGAGAAGCTGGGGCGAAGTAGAGGTAAAATGATGACCCTCTTATGATGACATACTTTTTCAGATTTTAAAGATGTTACGAGCAGCCATTACTCCAGTAAAAAGTGACTTGACTATTCTGTCTTCAAATCTGTGCAGGTTCCCGTAATGATGAAAATGATGGTAGGAAAGGGAGACACAAACAGAAGAAGAGCAGTGACAGAAAGTCAAGAAAGAGGTAACTGTTTTTCCTACCTTGTTCTTCATTCCACTTCAATTCATACATCACTGTGTTACACTTATAGGCTTTGTTGTGTAATGTCCCAGATGATCAGACTTTGATGCTGATGTTGACATGTGTTTGCCTTTATTGGCCAATTTACATATTTGTGACCTTTTTAAGTCATATTAATGTTGTTTTTTTTTATTCTATTCTCCAGATCTAACTCGTCGAGTGATGACACTACAAAGAAAAAAAAGAAACGTAGCAGTTCCTGCTCCTCATCAGACGAGGAGGAGAGGGAGAAGAAAAAGAAAGTGAAAAGCCGGAAGAAGAAAAGCAAAAAGACCAAAAAGGAACATGGGAAGCATCAGAAGAAGAGACAGAAGAAGAAGAAACAAGAATCCTCCTCCTCCTCCCCTTCTTCCAGCTCTAGTGACTCCTCAGACAGTGACTGAGACTGCACAGTGTCTGGAGGTCCAATAGGTTTGTTCTCCAGTCCATGGAAATTATGTTTTGCAGAAACTGAGTGAATAAGGCGCCTCATCTTCCACTTCATCAAGGATTTAAATGATTAATTAGTCCAAAAACACAGTAGAGTGTATTGTATGTTTTATGCCATCATGCCAGTGAAAAAAATGTTTTTGGGATGCTCTGAAGAATTTTGTAAAACATGTACGAAGCCAGGGAACATGTTCTGTTATAGTGTTTCTTTGTCGTCTGACAGTGTTTGTTGCACGCAGAGGAATCTTTAAGTGACACATGGTACACTCTTGTCATACTGTACATGTCTTTAGTAATACGTTTCTGGGTGCTGTCCTGTAGTTGTTGCTCTTTTATACATTTTCCTGCTTCAATGCCTCTTTTTTTCTTTTACCCAAAAATATTTGAAAGGGTCGAATGTGAATCCCAAACATGATTTGACAAAATACGAATGGCCACGGATAACGATCACTAATACACTCAATGGTGTATTTTTTTTATCAGTGCTGACATGTCGGCAGCAGTTGAACTGGTTAATTTCAGCAGACAAAAAAGTGTTTTGGTCTTCTCTTGGTCTAAATGTTTATGTTGTACTTTTCTAAGATGGCTTTATGTACAATGAAACTCCTGGACGTACATGCGAGATGGTGTGGTTGCTACTAATGTGATTATTGTCAAAGAAAGGTTATCATTTAACCACCCACACCTTGTTGAAAACCATCTGGTCATTTCAAAAGTTCATTCCAAAAATATTGTGTGTACATTTTTGGCTGTCATTAACAGATTTTTGTATCCATCTTTTTGTATTTCCTGTGCACAATATACTGTTGCTTCAGTCTGTCATCTTTGGTCCTCCCTGTGAGTGTTCTTTTACTGTAGTAAAATATATATATTTGTATCTCTGTCTCCAGAATTCTTTTTTTCCTGTAGAGGGCAGCAAAATACCTTCAGTGTGAGATGAAGGACAAGGACTAAACATCTTTCTGAGAATTAAAGATGAAAAGGAAATAATATTTTGAAAGAAAATATTTAATTCGTATATTTCAAGTATCAAACACAAAATCAAAAGTGTGGTTTGTATCCTAAGCAAACATGTTGTTCAATCAATTCACAATGTGACTATTAGTCATTCAATGGCACACATGCCACACGTTAATACTTAATATTTCTGGTGAGAGTCTATTTAAGTGTGAAGCACAGTAACAGGAAAGTTCACTATATTGTGTAAACCATTAACATGTTTGACATAAACATAAATTGAAACAGAACTGCTTTGCATCAGGTACTTATATTTGAATCCCCCCTTTTAACATGCTTTTTATACATACATATTCTTCATGAATAGACAAAAAGAAAGAGAATGAAATTCTATTGAGAAAAACAAAGGCAGGAAGGGGGCTAAAAATATATATATATATATATATATATATATATATATATATATATATATATATATATATATATATATAAAATGGTTTGTAAATTTACATTTATTATGTAATCTAAAAGAATAATTGTATCTGATAAAACCCCATTATAATGACATACAAGCCTACATCTAGATTTACAGTATATCTTTACTCCATCTAGTGGTCATGGTGTGTGAGTGGTCAGGGACTGAGCTAAATCCATTCAAGTTGCTGCCATCATCTTTACTGATAATGTGCAATGGTGAAAGACTTCTAAGAGTGTTACTAAACTTCCTGACACTTGTTTGATTTGCCAAATAATCACTAATACACAGAAGCTGCTGGGCAACAATACTCTTTGGCTCATCTTAATTGCAGAGGCACGTGTCAAACTGTAAATGTTTGGGGGGGAAGTCACATATATCACATACTCATTGGGAGATCCAATCCACGTTCACATACCAACACAGACACACGCATAAACGTATCAAAAACACACAATCATTTTAAGATTCACAACAGTGTCTGCAAAGTTCATAAACAACCTTTTACATTATTTCAAAGGGCCATTCATTCCACCTACAGTGTACACACGGTTTTCAGACTGCTCAGACATGTGGCTATGCGATGAGGCACCATGGCCCACAGGCAGGTGCAGCAAACCATCATGAGTTATTGGTGTACATGACTTATTGCTTCCATCCCACTACCTCCATACTGTCAGTATAGGCTTTCACGCCCCACTAAGACATGAAACTGCATAAAGAGCCACAAAGTATTACAGACATTACAAAACTAGGATCTTTGGAAGCACTTGTTTTGGCCGATCTGGGCTGTGTGACAGATGTTTATAATAGCACCATTAATTCCACTTTGCCTTGGGAAGGGGATATCTTTTTAAACATCTGCAACATCCTGACAGCTACATGCATGGCTGCTGATCAAAGGCCCGCATTATGACAGGACATGCCCCACCCGCTATATCTTGTTTTTGATATCCAGAGGGCAGATTCATCAAATTTGTCAAAGAAACATTAACATTCAGCTGCTACTGACAACTGAGACAGTCGAGAAGTCAATACAAATTCTGAGAATTGGGAATACGTGATGTCTGTATCTGGTCAATTTCCTGTGAAGAAAAGTCCTTGCAGGAAATTGTTTGCTTAGGTGAGGATCTCCAAAAGCAACACTCGGCTCCATCTCAGCTGAGTAAAGAATAGTGCCATCTACAGACACTCAAGCCTCTTTAAAACCTATTGGGCCCGAGCGCCCCCACCGGTGGGGGCAACGCATTCATCCAAAAATTCACCCACTCATAATGTGCACTCATCAGTAACGAATATAATGATGTTGCATACCTGCTCAAACTGCAGCTCCTGCGCTACAAAGTCATCTCAGCTGTTTGTACAAACTCCAAACACAACTCAGACAAAGCTACATATAATATGAGTTTAAAGTATCACAATCAATATAGCGCCCCCTAGGCAGTCCCACTCGCCACATTTATGCCAATAACGTTTTGAAAAATTCATTCAATGCTAACACCCGTTAGCTCAGGAGACCGCTAGCAACCAGACGGTCGCAGCCATGTTTTTCACATTCCGCTACGACACAGCCTCGCAGCATTACTTACAAAACAAAGCCATCATCATAATCCACATTATCGATCACATCATAAACCAGCTCCTTACTTTGAGATGTTCTGCAGCAAAAAAAAAACATTATTCCGTTCATGTTTACTGTCTATCTGTTCATCGGATGCCGCTCTGTGTGAATTCAAAGCTGGTGCTGCCGCCATGTGCCTCGTGTGCCTGCTAGCGGAAGAGGCAGGGTTATACGTCTCAGCAAATCGGATTTTAGAAATTTGTCACTCGGGTAGTTTTTTTATTCTGATTGGCTAACGGATTCTGTCATTCAAAGTCACGTTGGGTTGTCTCAAGAGAGCAGGCTGTGACGCGTCTATAGAAGGTTCATTGGGTCAAATCGGCCCTTCACACAGGCTGTAAGGCTCTGGAAGAGAAAAAATCTTGAATTCAGACGAGAAAATCCCATGGATGACAGACATTAACAGTCTCAGAGAGGATCCAGGCTCTCAAAATTATGCCAAACTGCTGTATATGGAGAGATTGAACACTATTAGTGATAAAAGAAGTGAAATATATATTTATATAGTATATAAAATTACAATGGAACAGCTGGAACAAGATTACATTTTGGTTGACCTCGTCTGACCTCTCCGTACTAGATCAAGATGTACTAGATAAAGCTTCACTTTATCAAAGTAAAAATTAGTTTAAAGACCCTCAACATATAGTTCTATGATCTGGGAGAGCTTGAAAGCTCGTATCTACATGATTTCTAATAAAGAAATATCCTGAAATTGCTTTTTTTTTCAGTCGAAAATTTGAATTTTCAATTTGTGCTGTGTGCCATCTTAATTTACTCTTAACCAGTAACACATATACTGATATTTACACATATCAACACATCTCACAAGTGTTAGGGTTATTTTAATACCAAAAGTATTAAAATAGCCCTTACAGTTGCAACACTACACTCATTATCGTATGGGTATGCTATTTTCGAGCTGAGGGCCTAATAATAGGGCTAGGGTCCAAGAGCTTTTAAGGAATAGTTCAACATTTTAAGAAGATAGTTGGTGGAAACGGCTAGCCTTGCTTTGTCCAAAAGTAACAAATACCAGCACCTTTACAGCTCACTAATTCATTTGTTATATCTCCTTTGTTTAATCCGTACAGAAACCAAAATGTAAGAACTACACGTTTTAGTTTTACAGGCAGTTGGTTATTTCTTGGCCAGGCAGCATTGTCGTCACCGCAAGGTTGCCATGTAGCAGAGACTCCAGAAAGCCTCTGAGTGCTGCAGAGATGATGTATTTTTTCAGGAAAACCCAAGAAGTTAGCATCCTGCTGGTTCCCTTGAAAAAAAGCCAATGGGATTTTCCATTATTGCAAAAAATAAACTCTGTGGCAAACACAAGTTTATGATACTCACAAGTTTTGGTCAGCAAGATAATCTTCACAAATTAACACCATTTTTAAGATTTTTGAAGCGTGAATGCAATCGGCAGAAGTAAAAGGCGTATTGCTATAGACAAACTACACAACGGTCGCATGAGCGTGAGTACACACAACAAGGCTGTAGAGGCAAACTTTATAATAATAATATAATATATGAAGCTTGTGTTAACCATCTCGTGACACATTTTATGTCGAGCAGGTCCCCCATCCACAGTAATGAGTGCAAAGCTCCAAAGAAGATTCTAAAATAAAATGATTGAATACTAACGCATCTAAAAATACTTTGTAAATTACACATTTATTGCAAGCATAAATGTAAGAGCATTAAATGTTTTCATTCTGTACTAACAGTATACGCCTCCTGTTCAACATATTAATACTATGCATATGCTTACTACTGAAGGCAATAGTAAAGTCTCGACAAAAGAAACTTGGAGAGTGGGAAACTTCATAATTGTCCAGATGGTAAGAGGACAACTCGATACAGAGGAACAAATGATGTTGAAGGAGTGCTGCCATGTGCAGCCACACTGAGCAAACCATATGCTGTTTGTATAAGACATCAACCAGGTTTTGCCTGTTTTCATCAGCTCATTTGCTTTTATTGAGCCTGTTGGGCTGTAGGAAAGCAGCAAGCAAATGGGACTCCACTGAGCCATTTAAATGAAAATGAGATGGTCAAAGTGATCTTTTAGAGAGTTTAGCTGCAGTAGAACGGCGATTCAGCCTCCATGTAAACATCTTTAAAGACTTTGAGCTCAAACTTTTCTGCACAATCGCTGACCAGAATAACCCCATCGGGGCAAACAATCTCTCGTTAGCATTAGGTGTGTTTTTCAATTTGTTTAATACAACTTTAGTAGCTTGTGTGGGCGGCCTGGTAGCCTCTGTGCTGGTGTCTGTTTTTAACCTTTCTTGGGGATTTGAGCACACATGCTCTTTTTTTCCAGCAACGCCCTGCTTCACATTCACACACTTACATTCATCCAACCTGGGAGCGGCCCAATACAACCACAGTCTCCTGCTGTAGCCAGTGCACAGCTCCACATACAGTTAAATGCTTGGCTCAAAGGCACCTCAGTGATATAGCTGTGGAAGGAGGACGGAGATCATAAGGCCAGGGAATTCAAACCTGCAACCTTTTGGTCCTGAGCCGGCTTCTCTTAACCTTAAGGCCACCACCACCACTACACAGCAAAGCATAACATCTTCCCAGAAATAAAATGAAAATCCCTTATGCTGCACTTTGGTGGGAACAACCCAAGCTGAGAGATGGCGCCGGTTTTGCATCTGTAACCACTGTTGAAATATTATTTCAGAGGCAAGCCGTCCCCGCATCTTGGAGCATGGTGAGCCGAGCCCTTTAAAAATGCATTAGGGCCAAGGGGCAAGTTGGAGACTATACATTTGCTATCAATTTAGTTCCTGCATCTTATATTTTGTTCTTCTCTTCGTCTTCTGGCCCCAAAAACAGGCGTAATGTAGTAAAAGACCTCTAGGATGAATAGACAGCAGGCTACATGACCCCAGTCATCAAAAAACGGAGGCTGTATCAAATACTACATCGCTTTACAGGAAGCATGTTCGACATTCTCCCAAAACCTGCTGGGAGAGAAAACGAGAGGGTGAATGGGGTGAGTCTCTCTGCACCGCTCTTTCTTTGGTCAAAACCTTTTTTCTTGAGGTCTGTTATTACCGGCCTAGTTCCTGGGTTCCCATTCAAAGTGGAGCTTGTTCATATAAACCTTGAGGTTTTGAGGCATCGCTCCACTGACTGGGTGGCTTTCACCAGGGAATTAGCACAGGGTCGCATTGGATCACGATAAGTAGGTCCTTTACGTCTAACCTGTGTTGGACCGGGCTGCCTGTGGAGGTGGTGGTGGTGAGGATAAGTTTCCTGGCTCTGGAATACGGGTCAGTCAGAACCCTGGATGTGTAGGCCTCGGTTCTGTAAATCATAAATCCCTCTGATGCTTTTCTACTTACTGTTTCATTTCTCTATCATATTATTTAACCATCATTTTCCAGATTAGTCTTAATGATATTGGGAATCTCTTGTCCTGTAAGACCCAACCTTTTTTGATAGCTGGAGGAAGTACTTTAGCCTACAGTATATGATTTCACCTCAATTATCTTTGGCAAGTGTGAACGGTGATGTAAATGATCTTGATGTCTACATTTATTTGTATATTCATGCTTAAAAATACACTTGGAGGAAAAAGATGAAGGAAATGGTCGCTTTTGAAACAGCTTAGTATTCCATTTGTTTTGTTTATTTACTTGTTTTTAGCTCCACATAAGGGATGGATAGTATCTTTCTGTTGAGTTTAAACTTCTTTCTTAAAGTATGTATTTGGTGATCATCATGAGAAATGGCTTAACACATTACATGTTCTCATATTGTTGTGCAAAATATTTACATGACCATAATATGACTATTGAATTCATTTTTTACTGCACCTTCTATATTGCATGCTAATGACTTCATCCTCCTTTTCTGACCCAATCCATCCATCCCACTGAGGTCCAGAAGGTGGCAGGAGTGGCACTGCTGACAACGTATTAGCAGAAAAAATAAATAAATAAATAAAATTATATATATATATATATATATATATATATATATATATATATATATATATATATATATATATATATATATATATATATATATATATATATATATATATATATATATATTACCACCCAACAGCTTCAGCACCACAGTCTTTCCTCTCTGCTCCTCAAATGACGATAGATTTTTTTACATGTCCCCAACATCAGACATATGTGGCTTTTTCAAAGATGAACGACATGGTGTCATCTCTGTGCCGAGGCACATCTGCTCACTCTTAGTTTTAATGTTCTTTCCATTCCACATTTATATGGAAAGTGTTGTGTGCCTTTGTTCTGTTCTGTGGGGGGTTTCTGTCCCTTTGTTTAAAAGAGACATCAAACAGGGCCAGAGGGGCATGATGGCTTGAACATGATGGAGATGGTTGTTTTTTGTCCTCTTACATTGTCACTAGTCTTGGCTCTCATTTATTTTTCTTTTGATGGAAAACTGGCACAGATGTCATCACTTTTTTTGACAGATGTTAACAAATGTTTTCACAGTCTGTTGGTTGCTTCAAGTGATGTTGTAGGTGTTCAGTCCTAGTTTAGTATTAACTGATGTTAAATGATGTTTTTTTTTAAGAAAAAATAATTTTTAGCACATTGTACTGCTCTTAGCACATCATCTATTTTTACATAATTGGGAGAAAATGAATTGGGTGTTTGCTGTTTGAATTTAAATGTAATTGAACTTGTCAGGGATATAAACCAGTCAGAATATAATCAGAATGTATCTCCTCTATATTATCTTGACAGTGGACATTTTACACTACCGCTGCACCTACACTTTGTGAAGAGGTAGTGAGTAATGCTGAGTTATACCTCAAGTTGAGTTTACAAAAAGAAAATATATTTTAGGAAGATGAGGGAACACATTTGGGTAAAAGCAAAGTGAGATGTTGGAACTTTATATTTTAAATTCCCGTCCCCAGAAGTGGGCCCTCTGGTGGTGTTAGATGTTCAAATCCAACATTCAGCCTCTAAGAAGCAATTATCTTTGATTCCCCCAGTATTTTTTTTTTTTTTAGCTTGAATGGTGTTTTCTCTATCAATGGAAAAGGAAAGCCATCATGAGAAAGAATTATACATAATGTTCAGTAAAGATCTCTTTTATTCCTTTTGCCAAGTCTACCTCGCACTAAATGATACAAAATCATGCCATTACTGTTGCTGAAGAGCAATATTCATATATGGAAAAAGATATGACCTGACCATTTACCTCAAAGTAGAGGGCCTTGCTATGTCTACACTACATGGGGGAGCATTTTAGGATCTGCTCTTTCATGACCTAAATTGTTTCTTCGAAAGTGCGGTATCTTGCCCAAAAACTGCCAAAAGTTCCCATGGCAAAATAAGCAGACGTCTGTAATTGTCGAGATTGTCTCTGAGTGTATGTGTTTGTAGGATTGAAAAAGAGAAAAAGAGGAGATGGCAAAGGAGGGAGGAGGAGAAAAGCCTATTAGGCAGTGGGAGAAAAGTAAGTCCTGTGTGGGTGTGTGTAACGTGCGGTTGCTTGCTAACATGTTATTCAAAGGATCAATTATTCATTGTGGCCTGTGATGAGCTTAGCTTTAAATTCTGAACATCAATGCAGTTTAATATTTTGGCAATTAATTGTCACTTTCTGGGATAATCCCCTTTTTTTCTCTTAGCAATATCACAGAGAGCAGGTCTGTTGGAATAGCCTTGTGGTTCACACAGAGAAAGCTGGTTTATCTTCAACTTAAGGGGGCTTTCTCTCTCAACCACTGTTAGAAAAGAGCACAACTCTAACGACCTAAGTGACTGTCTTTATATTGGTTCATGAGAAAACTAGGATTGTTACTAATTCAAATCATCCAGAATCAGTCTGAGCCAACATTGTGGCCAGACCTGCAGTTTCCTACCACCCTGCACCATCTACAAGCTAAGTAATTTTAAGTCTTTTTTTGTCAACTTAAACACATGTTTTGCATGAAGGGAAAAGCAGAATTAATTTATACATTTTTAAAAAGTTAATTTAAGACTAAATACTGTATTTTTCAACAAGTCCTCCAAATGATAAAATACATTGTTTGTTATATCCCTTCAGAGGGATTGCCACTGAATAGTGCTCACCAACCTGTTTTTAGGTCAGAGCTAGAGTATTGTCATTTTTCATTCATGACTTCAAACAGACCAGTTGCAAAAATTGGTAACTAGCATAGCCACAAAGATGATGGTAACCAGAGATGTTTTCTCAGTCATTCCCTCTTGGATTTGGGTATAACCACGCCTGCAGCGCATGGGAAAGTCAGTTCACAGCAAACAGTGAAAAAGGAAAAAGGAGAACGAAAGAGACAGAAAAAACATGGAGCCAGAGAGCAGATGATGATAAAGAAAGAGTCAATGAGAGATGTGCAATGACTAGGAAGTGATGGAGAGATAGTTTAATTCACTTCATGAAGCTTACTTCGAAACAAATACTTGATTCAACATCAATAAAAAAACATTTTGGAGACTATAACCACTTTTGGGGCTTTTATATATTGTTTTGTCTGCATTAAATACATTATGTGTATGGAAATTGTCAGTTGCTGGCAAATAAGTTGGTATCATTAACTAAATAAGTTCAGGCAAAGAATAAGATCAATAGCTAATGGATGGATGTATTATTGTGTTGAACAATACCCGTTTAATACATACCATAATACTTACGCTAATAAATTACTTTGATACAGTTAATGATACACAAAATGTCATGCCACACCTACTAAAACTACCATAGTTGGACCTAAGACTTTATAAAATCAGCCACCCTGTTGCCAAATGGGATCGATCCAGTTATAGTCTAGCTAGAGCTTGGAGAGTATTTATTCTGGGAGTGAAAAGAGACTTACTGGTGATACAGAATGACTATCATAAAAACATGAAACGTGTCTTATTTATGTTAAGCTTTTACTGATTAAAAATATCCACTTCCAGCTGCCAACTCTCATGTTCTGTCCTCTGTGGTGATTAATGCGAAAACCACTGTGAATTGAATGTGAACCAAGAAACCTTCGGCTGATTCAGCTCCTGCCTTTTCCACTTCATGTGTCACTTGTCAAGAAAATTGAGGGAAAAGAATAACACTGGTATCAGATTACCAGAAGCTCAGTGCAGTGAGGGAAAAAATATATATACAAACACCTCCTTACCAATCAATCTTCAATGACTTTTTGTGCCAATAACTATCAAACTGTTGCACCAACATGGAAGTCTGAGGGCTGAGATGTTCAGGTGCCAATTAAGTGCAGATGTGGGGAGAATGTGGGTGGACAACTAATAAAAGGCTTTCTTGTACGTAAATTACCCTTTTTGAGAAATGTAGTGTAGTTTACCATTGATTAAACGCTTACAGTGGGAGGACACTGAGAACAAAAGGAAAGAGTCAGTGGAGACAAATGAAAACACCTGAACCTGACCTAGCTGGGTAAAATAGATAGTGTAGTTTCAAGTAGGTTTCTTATTATAAATCTCAATACCCTGATCATGACAGATTTAAGTGAATAAGTTGTATCCTAAAAATAACACTGGATTGAATCAATTTTGTAATGCTTGGATTTATTTCACCCTTTTGCAGAAGCGGGGGAAGGCATTTTCAGCAAGGGGGCCTGCCGTGGATATTTGCATGCATGTGTTAGTTACATGCATGCACTTGATCATTTGTGATACAAAACAACTGACAGATGGTATGTTGTACATTTTCTATCGTTAAATCTGAAACTTAAGTGGAAATAATAAACAGCACGGAAGCAGTGGCTCTTCAGCAATGTCGGTCAGCATCATTTGAACAACACAACCACTAAACCGGCTCCTATAAGCCACACACAAAGCATGAAGAAGTTCCAACAAATGCAAACTTTATTACCATGTTTTATACACACACACAAACTCATTACACACATTTGAAGCTCCATTACCAGCCTGTTACAAACCATACCACAGTAAAAGTAAAAATAGCGTTGGCACTGTCCTTGGTGCTGAAAATTTTCATTCAAAAAACCCAACGCATATGCTTCAAAACTCAGAAATAGACATCTCAAAGCATCAGTCTCCCACCCAACTTGGGTTGTACTGAATTTTTGTTCTTACATTCACAGTTTCTATTTAGGTTTTGGAATGAATCTTTGAATGTCACTTATCTTATGACGACCTGACCCGAATAAAAACAAATGCTTAGTCTCTCTTTTGTTAAATCAACATTCTTTGAAAAAAATATAGAACTCGTCATTACGTGCCTCCCTTTGTGTGCGCCGACAAGCGGGAGAGCAACCGCAGTGAAAATGTTGTTTTTGAAAAAAAAAAATTGTTTTCCTTTTTTAAATTTCAAGATTATTGTGGAGCGAAAAATGCAGGTACTGCAGCTCTTGCAGAATTTGGACTTTCCAGTTTGGGAATAAAATCCGTAGAAAGTATAACTGAATAGTTAACTGAATACATGAAATACTTTTATGGTCAAACTTTTCTAAATGGTGACCTTAGAATTTCTAAAATCATGGCATAGAAGAGGAGAGCAATTTGTTCAATGGTTAAAAAGGCAGAGGGAGTATGAGTCAGGTAATTCCTGAAAAAATATTTTTTTAGTCTTATCAGAAGATGTTGAGTGATGCTGCTGTACTGACTAGTGCTGAATGGATAATTCTAATCTTTGTCTATTCCACTAGAGTTAAAATTTTCAATTTCTTAATCTCTTGGGGTAAAGGGTTCAATTCCCACCAGGGTTGCTCATACATTCTTTGGATAAAAGAACCAACCAAATGGACTTGCATTATGTTCAGCATCAGCAACAGATGAGATATATTTCTCTACTGGACTCATTTAAGGGTGGGTGGGCATCTACAGGTAGTAGCCATGTGTTTGTTTGTGTGTGTGTGTGTGTGTGTGTGTGTGTGTGTGTGTGTGTGTGTGTGTGTGTGTGTGTGTGTGTGTGTGTGTGTGTGTGTGTGCGCGCAGGGGGTATACTGTAGCCAAGGTCATTCATCAGTCCAGGGGTGGCCTGGTGCTGAAAGGGCCAGTGTTGAACTGCCTTGATTGATCTGTGCAGGAGATTGGCCATGGCCTGGAGAGGGGCATGTCGTTCTCTGCTCCGGCTATGGCCAATTATGTCAGTGGGGGTTGTGAGTGATGCAGTAGTTGAAAATACAGCCGGCTTTTCTCTTCCTGGGAAAAAGCGAGACCTGCAAAATCCAACATAATTTTTACTCTATGTCCAGTCACTTTTCATTTGATACTTGTTGACTGTTACATAAGTAACCTTTTTATGTCCTTTCTGTTCTATATTTCAGTATTCTATGTTGATTTCAATCAATATTACAATATTAAGAGCTTACGTAAATATATATATATATATATATATATATATATATATATATATATATATATATATATATATATATATATATATGTACTCGTTTGCTATTTTTAAGATATTAAATAAAAACTAATTGTTTTTAAATAAAAATTAAATATTGATAATGGCGCGAAAGTAAAATCGAGGTATCACCAAAGTTATAAAACAAACAGGCTTTTCGTCCAGAAAAAAAGGGTTTTGTGTCAGGTACAAAACTAAAAGTAAAGGTTTACATTTTGTCACCTGAGTCGTTAGCCGTCTAGCCGCGTGGCTCGATTGATACTCGCTAGTGACGTGTGTCGTTAATCACTCTGTCACAAAGTTAATGTCAGCAACACTCTTTTCCTAAACCTTACGATATTTTAGTCTGGCCCAAAGGGGGTGGACTAACCGACTAAAATTGCCATCACTAGAACTTCACATGCCTCTATGTCTGAAAAATACAACAATAATAGCATTGGACACATGTCTGTACATAATTCATTCAGTGGATTTGAACAATAGTGGGGGCAAGTGTACACCATAACTTTGTAATATGAGGTAGCAGTTCTCAATCTTGCTTCCACAGGCTTTATCAACTGGATTTACATTTTCAGTGCTTTGTTTTTATGTGTGGCAGCTGCTGTTTATGTAATGTCTGATTAACAATATAAGCTGACGTAATTCTCCATCTCCATTCTGGTCCTGTCTCCATAAAATCGGGAACTGCACCACAGTACACAGCAAAAGCGTGAGAAATGGGAGAAAAGGAGGGAGGCAAGGTTGAATAATAGGACTGGGGTAATGGATGGCTGCTGTGTGTGTGTGTGTGTGTGTGTGTGTGTGTGTGTGTGTGTGTGTGTGTGTGTGTGTGTGTGTGTGTGTGTGTGTGTGTGTTTATGTTTGTCCAAATGTGTAACTCTCTGCAGAAGCTGCTTGACTTTCGCCCTGCTGGGCTGACATTGTGCTGGATGTCTGAGCTCTGAGGGCCACTGCCAGAATGGACACACTCCTACACACTCTATTTCTCCTCAGCTTGACGTTTGCCCTTAAGGCCACACCGGACGACAATAAAAGTAAGAAAACAACAACACGGTAAGTGAATTATATCTTGGGTGGAGGTTGATCCAAAAGCAGAATTTATTATTGATTCATCTTCTGAGACGGCAGTGTTTGAAAAAGGTCATGGAAATTGGAAACCAAAGCAGTCAACCTTGAGTTTTTTTTCCATATTCCTGTCTTCCCAAAATCAATTTAAACAATTTTAAATTGATGATGTCACTATTTTAACCACAGCAACAGTTTGATCTTCAGGAGTCATGCTGCCAACTCATACTTTAAAGAGAATTCTGTACTCGGTGAGGGGCACTTGAATCAAAAGATTAAACCTGTTTCCTTTGGACCCCCAGTTTGATAGATTGAAATAGATTTCAAAGCGGTTGGGTGAGGGAATCATTTCCCTTTGGCGAGACCGAGCAAATTGAAAACCTGCATTACTTGGTTACCTTTTGACAGATTCTCTGATCTTGGTTTAGATGGTGTGTATACTGTTGTGACCTGTTATTCAAGAAGTTTAAACAGGGGACATGAGGAACTGATCTGTAATTAAAGAATGGTGCTTCCTGTTGAGACAAAGACCACTTCTGAAATCACCATTGTTATTCAAAGTTATTCAGGACTGACCTGGTTAACAACTAAAATTAGGCTTGACGAGCAATGTTGTTGAAACTTTGCCATAACTTGTGAAAAGTAAGGATTCCAAAATGTATGTGAATACACTCAAACTATCAAAGGTTTGTCTATTTAAGGTGATCAAACAATTGATGTTATGCGTAAAACTGTAGTAAGTTCTTTCAATGTCTAAAAGCAGTCCAAAGGTGTTGTTTACTATTTATTTTTGTTAAGGATTATGTCTAATTTATAGGTATGTAAACAGCAAATGTTACACTCACATAAGCACTGAGCCATAGAGCTCTGATATACACTTCAAATTGAATATGAAGTCAGCCATCTGCCATTTTTACCTGTACCTATATCTGTTTGCAGGTGGACTTTGGCTCCTTGTTTTAATAAACCAGTGTCCTTTGTGTGATCTGCCCAAAATGGTCTCTGACATTAGCAGAAAAAAATCACAATGGTTCTCAAAACTCTTTCTTACACCAGTTCCCGTAATGGACTCAAAGAACAGAGACAGGAAGCTTATCTTAACTTCTCCCTTCACCTCACAGCTGAGTCATATTTGAGGAAGTTGTGACTGATAAAAGGACAGACCAGGGAACACTAGAGTTAAACATTCACTACAACCCAAACAATTACTTCATCAAAGAATGGAAGTAGTGGACTGTTCTGTTGTGACATTACATAAATGTCAAATGCTCACATTTGATTTAAAATTATTCTTAAAGCAAGGAATTTTGACATGTAGACACAAACTTTGATTAAATTAGATAACAAATACCTTATATACCCTTACAGCCAACCATTGTTAAACCCAGTAATTTCCCACTTAACTGATTGTCCTTCCACAAGATTACCTCAGCGCAAAACACCAACAAAATAGGCCCACAATTGCAACATACATCGCAACATTTGTGTTTTAGGGTGTTGTATCCTAAAGGTCTTGAATGTAAACCCTTACTTTGGCCCATGATGTAGTCTGGGCTGGCGTCCAGGGCAAAAGCACCCCTTCCCCTCTGTTGCAGAGGCAATTTGTTATGCGCAAAAGTTTTTAACAAAGCGTGTTTTGTGTTGTGTTTTTTTGCACAAGGTTATGATCTTTAATTACCTTTCCTGGATGAGTGCTCTACGATTTTTGGTTTCCAAACAGCAATAGGCGTGTTCATTAATACATTTGTATACTCAGGATGAGTTAATTGCATCATTCTCTCCCACGCTCTCTCAACATTTTATAGAGAGCTTTATATAGATCTTAACAAGAACTGTTGACGTTTACCATTATTAATATGCTGTATACGGTACAGTGTGATGGAAATCTGGTACCTCCTGCTACACATACTTACTTGATTTTAAGATAAAATACGATTTATTGAACAGTTGCAGATTACCTATGTTGTCACAGAAAGTATTATGGTACCACAAATATGAATTTATTTTCCAGCCAGAATCTACATCAGCCTTGAAAAATCAGACTTCAGACTTCAGATCCTTTTAAAATTATCATCCTATGAGAACCAAACTGTTATACTTTAATGGTAACGCCAGCCATAATGTCATACTATTTTTTGTGAATGAGTGGTGGATGTGTAATTTCTATTTTTCATCCTTTACGAAAAATGAAGGCATAAGTGCCATCTGCATAGGAAGCATGCATTTTCGGTCCAACTTTTGGTTTGCAAAGTCAAAATCAAAATTGAGAGGAAAGTGAATTAAATTAAATTCCAACTGTATCACAACACCTCAATCCTTTAAGATCTTCTCTCTTCCATAGGTATTTCACAGTTTCCTTCAGGTGCAGAAACCTAATCTGGCACTCGTCCGCCCGTACCAACTCAACAATTCCAACCCCCAGTTCTCATTAACCTGGGGCCTCTATGTTTATCATGAAGACAACATCTGTCCAGCTTTCCACCTTAACTGCCAAAGAACAAAGACTTTTCCATTACTGCCCTGGGAAAGTAAACAGTCATTTGGGCATCAGCAGTACATAATTGTGCAAGGTTAGATGTGTTTGTGTGATGGAGTTGTGTTTTGGGAACTGTTCTGTATCCTTACCCTGTATCCTTTGGGTTAATCATCTTTCCTTATCCTATTACAGAAAGAAGCCACCAACCTTAAGATGACCAGGGATTTCCATCTTGGTAAGGGGATGACACCGACGTCCTTGTGAAATCCCCTTGTGTGATAAGTGACATCATTGGCTATGTTATGATGTCAGTCTGTCGGATGTAGTTATATAGGATCACACTCATCAAGGGTTCACTGTCTAATAATAGCAGTGTATTACCATGACTGTCGTCCAGAGACGATGGGTGATTCCCACATGCTATCCCACCTTTAGCAGCATCAAATTAGCCTGCTAGCTCTTAGCCAAACATAAATCCCCACGTGAGCACCCCAAGTTGAGATGAAAAGGCCAACCATTCTTCACTGTGTCTGTACAGCACCCCAGTGTCCATGTCTGTAGATTTATCACTGGTCCCATTTGCTTTTCAGCCTCTACAGGACCCCTAGTAAATCGCCAGGCAAAGGTTTGACTGAACAACTAATGATCCAACATGAAAAGAGACAGAGGAATTATGTCACTTGAACCTGGCTCAAAGTTGTTGACTGGGAAGCCTCAGTGGCCCACTATAGCTTAGGAGGGCAAGAGAAATACAGCAGCTAAAAGACAGATGGGCCGGCTTGCAATTCGTCAGCTTCTGTACTTCCTGAACTATGGGAAATCCCTTCACACAGTGAAACATCCTGAGGATTCCCTGCTAGCATTTACCTGCCCAGCACTTTTGGTTTTATTGTGAGATCCTATGTTAAAACTACTACACTGGTTTCTATTTTTGGGGGGCCCATACTGGGCTGGGTATTGCGATGTTGCTACCAAAATAACTCAATAAACTTTTAGTGGGAAAGTTTAATACCTATGCGGCTCTTGTGTGGTCTCCTTTTCATGATAAAGGCCTCATTTTCCACTAACGTTCTGGAAACTCAAGCTCCAACACAAGCTCTACAGTAAATTCAGGGGAGTCACTTGGTTCTGCGAGAGGCCTGGGGCCAAGTTTCTGGAGAGAACCTGCTACTGGACAACCCCTCTGCTGGCAGATGTCCTAACTAGGCTGAGAAAAGGTTCTCCCATGACTCCCAAGGACTCAATATGGTATTGTGATACTTTACTATTACAATTTAAGTCACAATAAAAACACAGATTTACCTTTGCAATGGCGTTACTGTGTAAATAAATAAATTGTTATCTTCCACATCACACAAAAGCCATTAAAGGCAATCTAGGAGAACAGTGCAATACACACTGTACTCTGTGGGATCTCATTTTGATTACAGAGACAATGATTTATAGAGCAAAGATATATCACTAAGATGCAGAGATAAGGGCTTGTAACACTGTTTTTTTTTAATGTATAAACATGAAATCCGTCAGACGTGTCTTTACTTGTTTATTATAACAGCAGATTAGAGAGAGAGGTTGGAAAAATGCAACCGAGAACTCTTACCATCAGATAAATAGACCACTTATCGTCAACAGCATCATGGCGCCACCCACACAGAGGACAAACTTGCTCTTTGTACTCTTTCTCCGACAGGTATGTTGGGATCTGGCAATCCTCATGGCAGCAGTAAAGTACAGTAACTGTAACTTTATCACACAGAAGCCCGACTGGTGAACTCAGGTTCGGCAGTCACAGATCTGGACCTTTAACTAATAAAGTACAGTTTACCGACTTTATTGGTGGTGGCGGATTTAAACACAACAAAGCTCAGCAGCGTGGAACAACACTATTACAGCAGCAAGAAACACAACAGTTATGTTACACAACACAGAACGGGACTCAGAGGTCCGTAAAATACACACTACCACTGTAAATAGTGCAGTTAACTTAAACAAAACAAAACAAGGTAACAAACACGCCCCTACAGTGTTTATTGTAAGTTCTTTTTTTATTCATTGCGCATGAAAAGGTGGCCAAGAAATTGCCTTCGGATATTAACAACCTTGATGGTAAGCTTATCTTTGTATGGTGGAAGAACTGCAATTATGCTAGGTAAGTTTTTCTGTATAGCATCTTTCTATTCCAAAGTGCTTTAAGATATGAAAAACTATAAATCATCATTAAAAATACACACAATCAGGGCAGCACAGCTTCACCCCACATGCTAAATCTGTCTTGTCGATAAGCATGACACTGCGGCATCCAAGACTACAACCCAGAAGCCAGGGGAGCAGATGACAACAGCTGTGAGTTGGTGGTGCTCGGGTCATTGCCACCAATAACATACTCATCCCGTGGTGCCCTGTACTGCACCCTGACCCGACCCAATGATGGTATGACAAACTCTGATCCTGAATCATACCTCCGGATGGCTCCCCGCCTAACTCTATAAACCTGATGTATGGGAAAGCGCTATTCTACTCCACTCCACTCTACCCTCTGTGTCACATCTGTGCAGATGATAATAAGGCAGGAAACGAGTCCCTGTTAAAGTGTGCTGTGCCCATAATGGGTTTCCTGTCTATAGCCTTGATGTGTCATTGTCCGCAATGTCTTATTCACACAGACTAATAGCGAGGGCTGCTCCCTAATAGTAGATCATTTCAATCATCCGTCGAGAAGCCCCCGAGTTTACTCGCAATTCGTTGGTCAAATCACTGCACTTTTTCTTAAGCTGTGTCATTGTACACCGAAAAACAGCATGGCAGACTGTAAAATTTTATGAACTGAGTCTTGTGTCAAAATGACCTAACTCCAAAACTAACTGTTATGGAAACGACACTGGCTGATCGAATTCTACTACTGATTTGGGTTTAAATGTTTTTCAATAATATTCAGCCACGATCCACTAAACTGTAATGCTATGCCACATGCACTTAGTTGTCCCACACTGTATCCATAGCAGGAGATATTTGAGTCAAAGCAAAGTCAAATGCTAGAGCAGACCTGTACCTCATACATTCCGTCCATCAGCATGCATTTGTTTTGATCGACTTCAAAAAAATAAAATAAAATAAATTACAGGCCACATTCTATTTTAGATCTGGTTCCTTTTTCCATTTGTGAAGGTAACTTTTGCCACAACCTTGATTTGCAAAACAGCCCTGTAAATTTCAACCTTTATAGACCACATGTAATTGTCCATGGGCGTGCATTGATGGAGCATTTGTTGCAGTTATACTTCTTTAACTTTTGATGACAACAGCATCAACCCTAGCTGTCCCTGTACTATTTAATGTCAGGTTACTCACAATGATTCTGGCAGAGGCTCTCCACACCTAGCAGTAAGGTTGTAGTTATCCGATGGATTGTGACTGCTGCCCACAGCTTCTCTGCTCTGCTGCAGCCTATGGGGGGTATTGATAGGCTACACAAAAAGACCAGCATTTCCACTCTTGTTATCGTCAAACCTTTCCCATGCCCGTCATACCCAGGTGATTGTCAGGCTTCATAAAATCAATGCTTCTTTCATCCATATACCTGGATATGGCTGAGCTTATGAAACAGGAAGAAATCTAAAAAAAAAATACTCCCAGAGGACGACAATTCTTGACATGTTTGCTCCAAAGCGCTCTAAGGGGTAAAATCTTGGCCTCGCATTAGACCTGTGCTTCGGTTGCAATAATTACTATACATATATTCATAAAATGCTTTGTATTTTGGAGGCAGGCTATATGCTTTGAGTCACAGACTTATTGGATGGCGCTCAGCGCTGCTGCCTGGGGGTTCAGGTTGCCAAGGAAATTAGCATTCCCTCCTGTAAAGTCTTTTGCCGTGAATCCATCCAAAGGCACCCTAGATTTCCTCATCTGAAGAAAAAAAAATCCAAAAGATACATAGTGTGAAAATTTCAATGTGAGAGCCCACTCACATTCTAAAACCATCAAACTATGAGACATTATAGATCACTGGGGCCTGCTGATGAACTGACTGCAAAACTGTATTCCAATTGCATCATGTCCCTTTATCGTCAACTGAATTCATTACTCCAATGAAGACTGCTTGGAGAGTAGCTTGTAAAGAAGGTGAATCACCCAACATGAAAAAATAACAGGCATCCTCTGAGGTGAGTAATCAGAGGAAAACAGTTAACAGGAAGTGAGGATTTTGTGTCACATGCACATGTTGGTAGTGGTATTACAGTAAACAATGCAAAGTTATGAGGAATTTTAACAAGTCTTTTTTAGAAGTCTCTTTGCAATACGTGAAGCAGACTTGTGATGTGAGAAGAGGTCTATCTATTAGTGGAGAGGTGGATTGGATCTTGTCACAATGTGTAAGAGATCATACACATTCAGGATGTTATTGCCTCAAAAATAATCAAAAAATCTTGCTCAGGGATCGAAAATCTGTGTGAAAAAAAAGATTTGGATTCTTACATGAATGAATCGTTAAATAAATACATAGTTAAGTGTTGTATTTGTATACCTGTCTGCATGTATAGAGGCATCTTAGTATGTATTAAAGTGTCAACAGGGAGTCGAACATGGGCATTTCCATAATAATTATATATGACAGTGAACAGCTGTGGGTTGAGTATATTTCTTCAGCCTTGACAAACACAAAGGCATGTTGAGGCAAAGGTAGGTACACGCATAAGACTAGGGGATGGCGTCTATGTGTACGTCTAGTGTAGCTCTCACTGATGACCCTTCCTCTACAACCGCCTCCTCTCTATCATGTGTTGCAATGCTGGGCATTTCTGAAACTTGCCAGGCTGAGGGCTGACAGAGTATAGAAGTAGCATTACACTGCTGTAAGTGTATTTAACTAACAAGCTAAGGCACTCGTCTGTCTGCCCCATAAGAGTTATGTTTTGTCGTCCATAATTGGAGGTGGAACCTTTTCTTGCATCTTTTTCACATGCCTAAAGAAAGTGAACATTTGCACATGAAAACTAGGTTAGCCTCCTTGATTAAATTAGTTGTTGCATGATTGAGTCACAATGTTCCACATCAATCAGACCCAGCACAAAGAAAAATGCCAAAACCACAAAGTCGAAAGGCAGGGTTTATATGACCTCTGATATGAGCAGCCATAGATATTCCCAGCACGCACCTCTTCACAAAAGTAAACGGGGGAAAGAATCACAGCTTCTTTTACTTTGGGAGCATTGGGCCCTGGGTACAAAACAAGGCCACTAATAAAAATGAATGCCAAAAAGGAAGGAAAAAGGGGGAAAATGTGGAGAATGGGGAAAAATAGCCATTGACATTTTGCACCAGACTGAGAGAAAGTAGCATTGTTTTGATCATTTTGTTTGCAACAGCAGGGGTAGGCTTCCAGCAAGGACTGAGGCACATCACGTGCATCGCTTCAACCACAGAAAAAGAATAGAGAGAGCCAAAAACTCGGCCTGAACAGCTCTACAAGTCTTTGAAGTCAAATAAAGCCATCTCATCGATCACTGATTCAAAGGCCTTTTTTCTCTTTTCTCCCTCTCTCTCTTTTCAGTCTTGAAGCTTTTGTTTATTGTACAAATGAACCTGTTATAAGGCTCCTTCACTTCCCTTGAAAAATAAGCAGTCAAAACACAAATTCTCAGATGGACTGGATCTGGCATTGCAATGTGAAGGCTAGTCAACATGTGGTGATTTACAAAAATCCTAAAATGAATTCACTGGCCAAGCTGAAGTATTCCTTTTTCATGTTTGACCTTCGGTCTATAAAATTCCTTGGACAGATCTGACTTCACATCCCTATCTGTAACACCTTCAGTTATCTTGTTTACATGGTGGTTTATTGTTTTGACTTCAAAAATGTATGTCTTAACTTTTCATACAGGTGTATTTTTATGCTGTCAAATGTTTGTTTACATTTGTAGTATTTGTATGCATGTAGTAAAACTGAGCTGCTGTGTTATGAAACTGCTATCCAATCTACAAAAGAGATTCTCTTAAACCTTTAGAGTGTATTTTTAAAGATCTGTTACTCAAATTATAAAAAATCTCATTGTGATTGAGGCGTATCATTTACGACCAAGTATTTAACACACCTTAGTTTTACGATGACAACTTAATGGACATGTGAGCCAAGCCTATTTGTATATTTTTAGCAACAAGGAAACGATTAAGTATTCTGACGACATTAAAAGTAGGTTTAACGTGGAAAGATGTAAGTTGTGAGCGTAGGGTTGTAGGTTGTAGGAATGTTGGAGTGCTTTAATGATGTGTTAAATGATTTACTTAACCATCCTATGAAAATGGAGAGCAGCTGCACTACTGCAGAAGCATGACAACCTGTTGGTAGGAATACAAAGAAGGAGAGTTATTAATATAACTGCAGTTCTACTAATTTCTGATTACATATAAACGTCCAGGTTTATTATCTCTGTCATGTGGGGGTACCTTCCGTAAAAGTATGGTACACACATATCTTTTGTTTGAAATATCTTTAGAAGATATTGAATGATGGTCAAACTATGGCAAACAATGTAGAGAACCATTATTGCAATTGTAACTGCATCATTACCTCTGACAGCCAAAGGCAATGGTTTATCTGGATGACTTAAATCAACATAGTCACAAAAGGAATCTGTGTCCACCCCGTCAACAGCTCTTTGAGGGTGATGGTAAGATGACTGCTGCCACAGGTTCTGGTCTCACAATGTCACATTAATGGCATAGAACCATACAATAAAAATACAGTACATGATGAGGACTTTGTTGCTGTTACACAAATATCTTGCTGGGGAACCCCTTTCAAGACAACACAGGGGGGGATATTGAAATGGCCCCCAACATGAAGAGGCATTGGGAACAAGGAACAGCCTCTCATATTGTTATGACGAAGAAATTATGCATCAGCCCACCAATTTCAAATCAATTTGCCCCAGAGGCTTGAAAAGAGGCTGGTAGTGGCCGCCTGGTACTTAGGTTAGGATAGTTTCTGTAGTGCACCCTTAATAAGAAAACAGCTAATATTGCTGTGCGCTACAACCACTGCCTCCTTCAATGTCAGATGAAAGCAACTGAAGACTTAAGACTTCATCTTTAAAAAAAAATCCATCAGTGACACACTTTAAGACAAGCTATTTAAGCAAAAATGGTGTGCCTCTTGTGCGCTGATGAGTCCTTTCAAACATGTTTGTGAATCTCTTATAGTAAAAAAGCATCAATCCTAATTTGTAACGATATAGTTTTTCTTGTATTGTGTATTCATTGAATTAGGTAAGTACATTTGTTTGATTCTTTCTCTGATAAAAAAATGGATGAATTTAACAAAAGTAAGGCGTTTTAAAGCTGGGCATGGAATCAGACCCACGTAGAACTCTTAGATTATTGCTGCTGGTCTGGACTAACAGTTCTTTGGGACTGAAGGAAAATTCATTCATTCTGCCATTGAGAGGAAAGACATTGGGCCATGATCTAAAACTTTCCATACTTCCTCTTTCACTATACTCTCACAGGGCTGCCGCCAAAGATTTGACCATTTTTAAAAAGGCAAAAGTGGCGCCTGAAACATACAATAAACCAGTCGGATGCAGTGGATTAAACTCATTTGCAGTGGCTTTGCCTTCAAGAACTGCTCCTCAGCCCTTTGCCGATGACCTTGACTGGGCTGTTCACAATTAATTGCTTAAGTCATGTTTTGGTAAACCTGAACCTCTAATCGCCCTTGGTCACTTTGTCTCGTTTTCTATCTGTTTCCCGCCCTCACCTCTGTTTTTATTTCCCCCTGCCTGTGGCTTCTCGCTCTCTTTCATTCTCTTCCCCTCTTTAGTGTTACTGCAGTTTTTGTGAGTGCTCCCCAACCCTCCCCCATTTCCGCTGGTGCAAGTTGTTGGTAGGAGAGCTCAGCCAAGGGTCACTGGTGTACTCTTGCTAGCTTCGTCCCTGTGCACCTCTTTTACTCTCTCTTCATCATTTGCCGCAATCATCCTCAAAGATCTGAGCGATTTCAACCTTGATCACCAGCAGCCGAGCTACTCAGGACACACACATCCTCCTGCTTGTGCAACACATCATGTAGGTGACAAAACCCCTGATCATTTTTAGACCAGAATGACATCCAGTCTTCTCAAGTGTTCAAAGGGAGCCACATCAAACCCCTCTTATCAAAGACCAAGAAAGTAATAGTTGTAGAACTCAAAGACCAAAGTAATGATTCAATTTTCATGGGAAACCACTTAAGGTTAGAGCCCTTAAAAACTTTTGTGCCTATTCCTCCTTTGAGGTCAGGTGCTCAGACAATGGTTTGGATCTAAAACAACTAAAAGACTTGACATGACAAATATTTTATCAGTTTCTATATCTGGCATGCTGTCTGTGCATTGATTTAAGATAGCAGACACTCGTTCCAATCTAAAAAATGCACTTCTGATAGAATTCTATTCTAGGAAAGGAAGCTCTAGAAAATAGTTGTATTTTTTTTGTAGAATTTGCTAATGTATGTACTCTACAAACTCATCGAATGACAAATGTTGAAGTAAGACGGGGTAGACCTCAATCATGGTAAATGTTAAAAATGTTGCTTTTAATAAGTTTGGTTTAACAAACAAGGCTTTTCAAAAAGATGCCACTGTGAAATTTGGGGTAAACATTGTTTGGCACTGCAGAATATGGTTTGATTTTGTCCAATCTGTTGCCAGATGGCTGGGGATCACCATATGGGTAAATACAATGAAACCCGGAAAGTTTAGACAACCACTTAGAGATGATTAAAGGTCAATTCCATATACTTTTCCGAGACTGACAATTTACCTGAGGCTATCGGAGTTGTCCTTATGCTGTAAATATCAGCCATCTGGTACATTAAACAAAATGCTTGAGGAGGAGGAGAAGAAAATAAAGTTTCCTTTCATTTGTGAAATTAAATGGTTTAATTTCCATAACTGATGCTGACTGCTTAAAAGTCAAATCTATGAGGCCCCATGTCATTGGTCACCTCTGGCATAAGCATAAGCATTTGGATTGGAATTTTGGTTTGTCCCATAGAAAGATTATTTTGTCTTCATGGTCAAGTTATTTCATCTGTTAATCTGTAATATTATATTCAGGAAGAGGAGAAGTGTTGTCTTTCAGCAATAAACACATTTTAATTGTCTAGAGACATTTACATAAATTCCATTTTCCCTAAAACAACTTGGCTAATAAATAGTCTATTCAAATTATAAGACTTCTTTTTGATAACCTGTATTATTAAATAATACATTGAAAAGCAGAATATCAATAAATACAGTCACAAAAAATTATCATAATGAATAAAACACATTCTGTCAGTAGAAATAGCTCAAGTGCATTTAGTGTCTGAGCAGTGAAGTCCGCTGTTTGACTGATCATCCACACAATATCAATACAGAGTGCAGACCACAGCTGTAGTGCTTGATTGAACTAATACAAACCACAAATGCCCCCCGTAGTCTGTAAGCCTATGAGACGTCTCACACAACAGTACACTCTCATTTTAATCAGTTCAGCTGTCTGCACCGGCTCCGTACAGGAGAGGTCCACACACATACACACACACACACACACACACACACACACACACACACACACACACACACACACACACACACACGACTGAATAAAACACAAAAAAAAACATTAAAAAACACACTGCTGCGCTGGCAAAGGTTACTGGGCTCCCTTATTATTATTTGGACATTGCATATAAATGCAAATACTAACCAACAAAAGTTGCCATAGAGCTGTAAAATTCGACTGATGACGGTTTAGGATGTAGGCTGGCTAAAACGAAAGAGAAACGGTTCATTGGCTGATGAGATTGGGAGCATATAAACTGTTCAGTTCAGTCTGCTTCTCTCTGCTCCACAATGGTCTCCTGGGTTTGTGTGATTGGTTTTGTCTTTTCTTTCAGCATCTAACATCTTCATGCCTTCTGCTCCAATTGCTCTTGTAAACCCTACATCACTCCATTTACTGTTTTTGTTTTTATCATTGGCTTGTTTCTATAAATAATTTAGTTAAATACATCATTACATTTTTGACACAATGTAGTAGTTCGTTCAGACTGTTTGTAGTCCGAGCTGTCACATTCAGTTAATTACAAAACTAGGTCTAGAAGTCTTCTGTCCCTGACAAAGTTGTTTCACAACTCTGTTTTAAAGAAATAAGAGGTCTGTCTGTCTGTCTGTCTGTCTGTCTGTCTGTCTGTCTGTGTGTGTGTGTGTGTGTGTGTGTGTGTGTGTGTGTGTGTGTGTGTGTGTGTGTGTGTTTGGGTGCTGTGGAGTAATCAGTGTACCAGTGCCCTAATGGTTTACATCTGTTTGAAGCAGACTTCAACAAAACATGACCCCCTCAAAATCATCCACTAATGTGAGTTAATGAAGTTTTACCTAAAGTCTGTGTAATTCTTGTGACATATAGCCTTGTGAACATATTCATATCAGCACTGACTTCCAACTTTTCCACTTTTATCAATATTTCATGACACTATTTGCAACAACATCATCATGCATAAGTCAATATCTAGCGTGTGTGTATGTGGCCTTTTGACCTTACTACTATCTCCATCTTCTATTCTCTGTCTGTGGGGATACACCTGCTTCAGCCATGATTTCATACTAACTGGCAGGGAATCAAACAGTTTCGATAACGTCTGTAACTGTTGCTGTAACACTGCAGAAGAGATTAGGGTATTTCAGTGTTGTTTTTGATAAGATTGCGGTACGTGCGTTATCCTGCATCTCTTTTGGCTGAGCTGACAATTCTGAAAACAGGTTTGATGAGGAGTGCTTAAAGTTGATTAAGAAAAAGAAAATCTGGTCTGGATTACTCAAAAACAAGTGAGACACACACATACAGCCACATAATAAAAACACCCATGCACACACTCACGTAGCACATGAACATGTACACATTTTTAGAGCTGTGGAAGATGGCAAAAAGAAGGCTTTTCATTGTTTCATTTCTGCAGCCAGCTCCTTTCATGAAACAGAGAAAACGTTTTTCAAGCTCATTTGGGATGGCGTGTTGACGGGCACCTGTTTTGTTTCCACAGTATCTAATTATCTAACTATAATAGAAGGAGTCTCTGTATGTACAGTACATGTTTATATTTATGTCCGTCGTTTGATTTTCTCAACACCAGATCAACTTCCCACTTGGCGGGCTTATAGCTGAGGACCCAAGGAAGTCTAATGTTGACTGCAAGCTCTTCTACTGGACATATTTATTATGAGTGTGTTATGTTCACAATGTGTAATGTTGAGAAGGGACCACTTCTCAATACATTACAATTACAATACACCGGCGAAGGGCATGCTAGGTAAAGCTCGCTAAGGAAGTGCAGTGTCTGTTATGAACTTGAGAAAGCTGCAAGCAGCAAGCAATCGCTCCATGCCGAACAGGCACATCTTGAACGGGCACTGCACTAGTCTTCAATTAAAAATCAATAAATCATCATATTTAATATTCATGGCGTTTATGAGCGACCCATTACATCAAGATATTTATGCCCGTCTCCATCAGCTTTGAGCATTACCATCATCCGATGGAAGCAAATGGATGTTTCAATCAGTAATTCACACCTCTGCACCTTCCAAAAAATGCAGTCACACCATCCAAAAATCATTAAAGCAAACCAGAAACTTGGCAGCAGCAGCACAACTGTTAAACATTACACTTGCTCTAGGAAAACTGTTTGTGCCCGTACAGGGTGAAATACAGTCCAGCATGACTTCTGAGGACACGCTCCAGGTTTCAGTCAATACACCGTAAAACTTTTGTAGCTACAAACGTGTGTGAATTTTCAGCAGGATGTTTCATGTGCTACTTTATGAAGGTGTGGGTGGAAGGTCACTGTTAAACTGAAGCTCTTTAGTATGGGGGTCGTTTGCATTTAGTCATAGTTATAAATAAACTTTGGGTTGTTCTGCAGCCAGCCTGCCCACAAATGGGAACAATAGTTTGACTAGATGGATGCCAATGCATGCAAAAACAATTAGCAAGGATAATTGGAGTTATTGTTCTTTCCTTCACACATCCTTACCCATGTGATTGGCCTGCACTAATCATTTTCTGGTCGCTCAATAGGGAGCAGTAGTCTGGGACTATACAGTAGAATACATGCTTGAAATTTGCAGCACTGATTCTTGTATAAGGTGGAATTACTCATCTATTTTAACAATCAATATAGTATGACCGTAAACTCAAAAAGTAGGTAATAGTAGAAAAATAGAAGAAAAAAAAATGGTACCAGCATATTTCCACATCTGAAATGTATTTCAATTTCATATACACGTCCACTGCAAGGTTCTTTATCTTTGGTTTTTACGATTTTCACCAAAATATCAATATATATTTCCTGAAGTAGTCGATGTCAAAAGTTCTAATGTTTGCTGCTTTAATTAAGAAGTTGTTGTTTTGCCCAGGTGTCAGCCAATGAGGTCTTCTTGTGGTGGGCACAACTCAAAACTCAGCTTCCAGTCTCATCTCATCTCATCTCATCTCATCTTCAACCGCTTATCCGAGATCGGGTCGCGGGGGCAACAGCTTCAGCAGGGGACCCCAAACTTCCCTTTCCCGAGCCACATCAGCCAGCTCTGACTGGGGGATCCCGAGGCGCTCCCAGGCCAGTTTGGAGATATAGTCCCTCCACCTGGTCCGGGGCCTCCCTTGGGGTCTCCTCCCAGCTGGTCGTGCCTGGAACACCTCCCTAGGGAGGCGCCCAGGTGACATCCTTACCAGATGCCCGAACCACCTCAACTGGCTCCTTTCCACGCAAAGGAGCAGCGGCTCTACTCCGAGTCCCTCACGGATGACCGAACTTCTCACCCTATCTTTAAGGGAGATGCCAGCCACCCTCCTGAGGAAACCCATTTCTGCCACTTGTACCCGCGATCTAATTCTTTCGGTCATGACCCAGTTCACATGACCATAGGTGAGGTGACCATAGAAGATTGCCCGGTAGATAAAGAGCTTTGCCTTGCGGCTCAGCTCTCTTTTCGTCACAACGGTGCGGTAAAGCGACTGCAATACCACCCCAGCTGCTCCGATTCTCCGGCCAATCTCACGTTCCATTGTTCCCTCACTCACGAACAAGACCTCGAGGTACTTGAACTCCTTCACTTGGGGTAAGGACTCATTCCCTACCCGGAGTGGACAATCCACCGGTTTCCTGCTGAGAACCATGGCCTCAGATTTAGAGGTGCTGATCCTCATCCCAACCGCTTCACACTCGGCTGCGAACCGATCCAGTGAGTGCTGGAGGTCACAGCCCGATGAAGACATCAGGACCACATCATCTACAAACAGCAGTGATGCAATCCTCAGCCCACCGAACTGTAAACACTCCTCCCCACGACTACGCCTCGATATCCTGTCCATGAATACCACAAACAGGATTGGTGACAAAGCGCAGCCCTGGCAGAGGCCAACCCTCACCGGAAACGAGTCCGACTTACTGCCGAGAACCCGGACACAGCTCTCGCTTTGGGCGTACAGGGATTGGATGGCCCCCAGAAGTGGCCCCCTCACCCCATACTCCCGCAGCACCTCCCACAGTATCTCCCGGGGGACCCGGTCATACACCTTCTCCAGGTCCACAAAACACATGTAGACCGGATGGGCGTATTCCCAAGCCCCCTCCAGGATCCTTGCGAGAGTGAAGAGCTGGTCCGTTGTTCTACGGCCAGGACGGAATCCACATTGTTCCTCTTCAATCCGAGGTTCGACTATCGGCCGAACCCTCCTTTCCAGCACCTTGGAGTAGACTTTACCAGGGAGGCTAAGTAGTGTGATACCGTGGTAATTGGTAAGCTTCCAGTCGTACAAAATAAAAAGAAACAAGGGAAAAAAATTAATAGTTTACTATTAATAACCCCCAAAAATGCATACATTCCTTGATAACTTTGTAATTCACATTAACAAAATATGGAAACCTAGACCTGTCCTTCCTTCCCTATCGTCATCACACATTCACATGCATCCTCCTTTGTCCATCGTTAATGAAGCAGGTGGGTGGCAACAGCTGATGCGGTGGTGGGAGGTTAATGCCTGGACAACAATGATCCACAATGCACACTGACCCTTATCATACAAAAAACACACACACACAAGATCTGTACTCACACCAGCAGCCCTCTCAGACGTCACCGTGACGGCATCCCATTGAACCATTTGTCATCCCACTGTCTCTTGGGGCAGCCCCTTTTCTGAATCTTCTTCCAATCTCGCTTACAAATTGGTGCAAACGGTAATAGTTTTATCACTTTTTAACAGGAAGTTTTATAAAAAATGTGGGTGCGTTAACAATCTCCCCTGATTCACAAAGCTCCTCAATGGTTCCCTTGCAGCCATTTACATCAGCAGTCAATAGGGAGGGGTGGGGGGGTGTCTCTGGATGGCAATGCCTTGGATTTATACTGGGGACTCAACTATTATTCATCCTCGCTCATTTCAGATAGGCAGCCTTTTAAAGGTTAATTGCTCTGGCCAATTGCTCTCCCTCCCTCCTGCTAACGATGGTGCACTCCTCGATGATGTCATTGAGTGGCTGAACCAAAATATCTCTCCAACTACTTTGGTGATGGCTTCTCACTTCAGAAGGGCACAGCAGTGTCTAATCTGTTTCGCTGTGGAGAAGCAGCTTTTGGCAATGTGAGCAAAGGCCATGGAAGCTAAAAACAATTTTTCCTCTGCTAGTTTAGTTTAATGGATTGTTTTAAAAAAGGTCTTGATGACATTTAAAACAGCTAGTACCATAACTCAAAATGTCAAAGGAAAAAATCCTGCTCACATCGTCATCTGCAACTCTGACAGCACAAACACAGTTACTACCACTTGGGCATTTTTAGATTTAGAAGTATTATGAAGCATTTTTGAAGTGAACTGTATTCTTCAACAAATGCGCAGCAACACTCAGCGAGAGGTTTTTATTCTTTAATCTCTGCTCCGTCCTACTGTAGAAAAGCTAACCAATAGCGATAGGTGGGTAGAATTATGTTTTTCATAAAGTTCTTAGAATTCAGTCTTAATGTTTAAAAGAAAAATTATTAATGAACAATCAATCAAGACATTGCTTGACCAAAAAGTGAAATACCTGTTTTACACCTACCATCAGTTGTATTAGAAACTTATCCATACAACATATTTGTTCTGAATACATGTTTTGTTTTGTTATGGAATGCCAGAATCCGATATAAACACCATAAAGAAAATGTGTTTTGTCTTAAATTTCTTCTGACTCACATAACTAGCATCCATTCACTTTTTTTGTAACCGTTAAATCTCTACTTTCCACTTCCTGGAGTTAAAAAAAACAACCTGTTGTAGTCACAGAAAGCAGATAAATGTAGGAGAAGATGCTCTTTGGCCTGTTTGGCCTAAAACATGTCAACGCCTTGTCATTATAAAAATGCAATAATCTCATCATGAGCAGGGAAAGGTATTGGAACTTGGTCTGTCACCAATTGACATCCCCACACTGGTTTCAACAATCCAGCTGAGTAAAACGGACAATAATAGTTTTCGTCACCTTACCTGAGAGGTTCCCAAGAACTTAATACTTAAACTACTCTAGTGATGAATTGATTTGATGGGATGCTCATCAAAGACCTTCCAGAGGAAAAATAAGAAAAAAATGCCAGTTAACATTAAAACTGCACAGCTCCACAAGACCAGTTATGCAGGTACTTCATGGGAAATGAGTATGCAGTATCCATTTATGATGGCCATAAAAAGGAGTGAACCCTGATGGGCTTCTCTGCTTCAGGATGATGTTATCCCCCATCACTACCCACCACATCTATTGCTCAGACTACTCCGCCTTCCCCTGCATCAGGCAGCGGGGCGAGTGCCTGGGAGTTCACATTTGCTCTCCACTAATGTCAACGAGTCCATAAACAGCCACGTGTCCACTTCAAATGTCCAAGAAACCTATTCATTTGGAGACTTATTGGATTAGAGCATCAGCTGAATGCCAAAGATGTGAACAGGCGGAGGTAGGTGAGAAGACTTTGGACATCAAATCTATCCTGACTGCCACCCGTCAGCTGACAATGTTCTGGAGGTCAAACAAACAGTACATTTAGAGTAAAAGGATTTTTTTTTTTTTTTTAGAAGCAGTTTCAGACAAACTCTGGCCAATGCCTCACAACTGGACCTTATTATCTCTCAAGATTGAACTGTACTAAACTGTGGCTTTGACTCTGTCTGCTTTCTTTTACAAAGTTGTAATGATATGAATTAAAGGGAATCACAGCTACAAGGCTACAATGAAATATAACTGGCATGGGAGAATGTGTATGTACAGTTTGTTCTCAACTTAAAGTATATCTTGAAAAGATTTCCAGCTTGGTGAGCTGAGTATACTGGAAACAAACAGTTGGTGTTCTGTGGCGTTTGGAAATTGAAACACAGAGTGATGCTTTGTGGATGGTTAACATGTCATTGAGATTTGACAGAGTAGTACATTGTTGATGTATGAATGAGAGAGTCTAAACAGCTTTATGGGTTACACAGACACTAACTGTTCACTGTCTTCAGGAAAATTTTACTGTCAAGAACAAAATTTGAGTTTGACGTCTTAAACCAGTGGGAATATACAACATGGCTGACTAATCCCCCAGCAGATGACCGTCATCGGCTAAACTCTGCGTCACAATAATAGGTTCATCAAATCAAGGTGTCTGGTTCTTCTCTGGCAAATTTACTGAACAGCTACTCTTGGTTTTATATACTTTCCCATTTGATTATTTACAACTTTCAACTTGTGGCCAATCTTTTTTTCTGTCTGAGGTACTTCAGGTAATTTTATTTAGAGAGTGGGCTGCTTTTGCAAAGCTGCACTATAGTGCAGACTCTGAAACAGTTGTTAAGCTAGCAGTTTGTGGAAGACTCAGGGGGCAGTTAGCGCACAGGCAGGTAGCCAGTCTATTGATTACATTCAGGCCGAATCAAATGATTGGACGGTTATTATTACAGGCATGCTACAGCCACAGATAGTTTTTAGTTTCTTATTTTTTGTCAGAACAATCGATTCATTGATTACAGTCAGGATTTAATGAGAATTTCAACAAAAATATCATAAATATTTTTGAAGAAGATTACCAACCCTGCCTTTAACAGCAGTATGTGTGAGATATTTAATCGACTAATCAACTCTGAGCATGATTTTGACACGTGTCAGCCTGGCTGCATATCAAAATAAACAACAAAAACGTCCTCGTTCTTTACGTCAGACATGGAATCTGTCTCGTTACAAGTAGCAAGAAGTACCTCCGCTATAGATAAAACAATAATAAACTTCTCAGCTGCAAATGACACACACAATCAAGAAATCTATTAAACGTGACAGTGGCGATATTATTGTACAAGCAGTCTCCGTGTTTTACCAGCAGACCCTCCCAGTAAAACCAACATGATCAAACAGCAGAAAGGGGTCATGTGGACAGGTTCCAAAACAGTGTTAGCACCGGCCTGCCACTATTTCAAAGCTCTCTGAGATTAGATTGGGCAGGTAACTCCATGGAAACACATGAATAGGTTTTGGGGCCCTGAGGTTAGGAAAACGTAACGTTGCAACTGGAAACCCGATGTGACCAAAAGTTAAGACCTGTGAGGTTTTTTCCCAGGGAGGGAACAGGATGGGAATGGCAGAGATGGTCTATTATTGCTATAAATCCCCCAAAACACAGCGTAGGAAATGATTTATGTGCATAAATCTGCCTAGTGGGGAAAAGATGGCGGATCATGTTACTGTTTCTGTGTTTGTGCATCTGGGGTTCACGGGTGGTGCGTAACAGATCCCAGTGTACACACCTAAGGTTTTGCGTGGGTTGGCAGCGACATCCCTCACATCATCAGATCATTTGTCCTGCATATACAGTGATTAGTGAAAGCACCATAAGTTTTGAGAAAAATATCCCAGTTTTTGATGAAACATTTCATGTTTGTTCAGACATAATATAATACAGTTGACAGGTATTTAAGAAAGGAATAGACTTGAAAGGAACTCAGCGCTTTCATGCAATGTCAGATGTCAGATTTGGATATGGGGTTGCCTGAGGTTATGAGGGTTAAGAGGTCAACTAAACCTGAATTGTGAGTTTTACAATAATTACCTAGGATAACAAGTATGAAAAGGTATGTTGAGTAAAGCCTTTCAATGGTTAATACTGCATGCTCCATTTCACCAGAACTCTGTTTCTATTCACTTCTCTTAGCAAAGCGAAATGTCCTTTAATTGTGTGATTGTAACATTACCCTCATGTTTATGCCATTAAATCCAAAATCAGAAATGACGATAACTCACAAGGATGTTTTTTTTAAAGAAAAGCCACTTTGAGTGAATCTGTCTGTCACATGACTTTGTCACCATGTTTTAGATGGTAAGTATAAAAAGAGTTTCATTCAGTTTTTCTGTTATCTATAATACCCATCTACATCATAACCAGGCTTACAGCACTGATCTTTTGTTCTAACTCAATTACTTTACTCCATGCGGAAGCAGTGACTCAGATCTTGCAACAAGAGCCACATGATGGTAAGAGATTCCCTTATTTCCCCATCTTTCCTTGTCTCCCGCCAAACTAGAAATGCTTTTTTTGAATCAGTATGATATCTGGGCCACCTAGGTGAAGGCAAACACCCTTCATGGAAAATACACAGCCTACTTGGCTGGATACATGCAGGAGCTTACGGAAATAAGTCTCTCAGCAGGTCAAAAGAGGTTCGAATTAGGTCTGAACTAAATTAATATAATAATACATAAAATGCAAAGACATTATGAACTTGAGAGACAACTATTGCTACAAACCACTGAAGTACAATTTCACCACCCATAAGAGGCCATTCTACTAATCTTCATCCAATATGGTCTTCTTTTCAGTGAAAAGGATGATGATTAATCTGAAGTTAATGGCTGTAATTTGGTGATGAAAACAACCAGCTGAGGTCATTATTCAGCTTCTACGATGGAAGAAAGCATCTCCACAGGTCCCCATGGCTATATGACACCATCCTTCCATCCTTTTCTCTTTTCATTTCTTATTGCCCTCATTTTCTTCGCTCCCACTGAGGACTTTCACTTTGATTTGGTAAGACACAGTAGGGAAAAAGAGAGTCGTCAATGGATTGTGATCAAATGTAAATCCCTCAGGAGGGGATAAATCATTTAGCCCACATTAGGCAAATATAATCGTGGGGAAATGTAGGGAAAAAACATAAAAGGGAAGTCACTGAAAGATAGAAATAAGCCATTTGTGCATAATGGGCCTCTTTGGAATGGATCAAATTATTAGACACTGACATTAGAAATATATATTTATAATGTGATGCATTTGATGATAAAACAACTCTGTCACCTTGACAGCTATAGACATTTTTCATTTATTGCTATATTTAAATATGAATCCATTTATTTTGGATTTTAAATATACTCATATTGTAATATACTATACTAGCATTATGTAATGATTTGGCTAACAATGTAACATGTAGTATGCAGTATGTGAACAAAAAACAAATCTACAGTAAGTCAAAAACACCTGGATGTCGTACTGATTCTGAAAAAAATATACTGTTGCACAATGCAAAGTGCTGGTTACAACAACCATTTTTCTTATGCTATTTCATAATTTATTCACTTCCGATAATTTTAGAGGTGAGAAATCAACTGTGGAGAATATTGGCAGTTTTGCGAGTTGAGAAGCTCCACAAACTCGTGAGCAGTGCCTGCCTAGCCAGATAGCGAGCCAGCAAGTTTAAGAAACCAAAGTCAAGTGTTTTCTTTTTTTTTTATAGTCTACCCTCAATGATGATCTCTTTTGTCTTTTTTTACCATGCGCTGTTAGAAATAAAAGGTTTAAGGGGTGGGGCAGCTAAACCATGCAGTGTCTTATGAAGTTAACAGTTAATGCTCAATAAATTGTGTTTTTCGATAATATTGCAAAAGCAGTATGCATTTTTTTTTGTCCAGTGCTTTAATAGCTTGTTTAAACTAATAACTAAGCCTTGCCTAGCAAACTGCAAAATAAATTGATTTAACAGGTAGTCTAGTCTAGGTGGGCCACTGCAGTGTGACATTACCCAAAAGTTAGTCTGACTCACCGTAGCTTGTGTAAGTTTACATCCATTGATGTATTTTACGCAATGTATTTTAAGTAGCATTCTCCTTCCGCTATCTTGGCTATCTATTTTAAAAGGGCACAGTCGTTGCATCCTGTGTTTAGCTCCACCCAAGACGTTTGTGATTGTTTAAAGAAATACAAACAAGCCAGAGAGTTTTTCCCCTATCCCAGAATGATATTGTGTGGAGGCAGACCTGTGTTTGTGCTGACACAGCATTGTGGAGATAGGTCTGGCTATACGGGACGACCCCAAAGCTAACTAAAGGATCCAGTCCCTTAAACTGATCATCAGTAAATCAGTCATTCTGTAAACCAAAGACTTAGATCATCTGCAGTATAATCTTTTAAACAAATACTGTGCTGTAATTTACTATCAGTCACTATATGTAATATTAATTGTGGAGCAAAACATATTATTATTGCAGTGATTATTACTCAGTTTCCTCCCTTGATATTGTCACAGCCCAAATATACAAACAGTACACAAAACTCAACCAAGACAAATGCTTCTCAGTGTTGCTAACCAGAATCCAAAAAATAATTAAAAAAAGTTGCTTCTACTCTGCATCCCAAAGCATCTCCTCTGTTTGTGTCACCAAGTCAACCCATGATTGGATGTCCTCTCATTGTGGTATCAAGTGTAGTGATCACTGGTGGGGTTGTTTCAACATATCCCACATTGGAAATATTCAGAGGCTACTTACAAAGAAGAACATTTCTATTTCGCAAACATAAAATGAGCTCACAGAGAACGGATGGAAGGAGTGAAAGCAAATGAGTGCCTGGCTAGGAAATAGTGGCTTGCTCCTGCAGTTTAGTAATACAGCATTAAGATGATCCATTGAAACAAACAAATAAAATGACTTAACCTGTTTTGGGGGAAAGTGCAGTCAAGGAGAAACATGACATGGCAAATCTGTAACGATGTCTGGAATGTGTTCAGGATGCAAAATCAAATAATCTAATTCATCTGTAATCATATTAGGAGAAGGGAGAGCATATGTAGTCCACTCTTCAGGGCAATCTTCTGGCAAATGCTTTCCAATTTATTCACCCAATACATATATTTTTATGAATATCTCCTTATAAAAACAATGTTTATTTGTTTTTATGTTCATGTAAGATTAAATCCCACAAAACGTGACTTGATTTTTAAATACATTACTGTAAAAAAAAGTTGTAATTAATTCCAACGCTAAATGCTTTTTAACACAGTCCTGTGTCCTGCTCTTATTAGGCTCTTTGTCCCTGTGACATGAACTTTAGTTAATGACTTCACATGCTGTGCTTGATGGCAGCCAAAGGTCATTATTTCCGTGCCCTAGGTGAAAGTCCCTCTCTGTGTCAGTTGGACATAAATAATTCTGACAGTGTTAAAACATGTGCCCCAATTTTGAAAACAGTTACAGTGTTGTGAAAACTATTTATCTTTGAAGACAATGAAAATGAACAATTAAATTAGAAATTGAAACATAATGTAATTTGACATGATCCCTCCAGATGCTATCTGCAACATTTTACTATCCATATCATCATTCATCCAAACTGTTCTGTGCAAGTATGAATAAATAAACCAATTTGCCATTTCTTAACAGTATACATCAGCTATTGGTGTTTTCTTATTAAAATGTAAACTATGGGTCAGAATAAAAAAAGAAATAAAAAAAACAATCTCAGTCTCAGACATTGAACTTTACATATGATCTGAGGAACAATGAAAACCCTCCCTTTCCTGGCTGGAAAGGACGTTGGGTCAGCAAGATGGACTTCAAAGTTTCCCAAGTGTGAGACGAAGAAAAGAGGAAATGAAGAGATTTTCTGAGGCTGCTCCTCCATCTCACATTACATAAGAGAGTATGAGGAGACTGTAATGTAGTTTCTGCTACATTTAATGACAACTGTTTTATCTTGTTGTATGTTCCCATTTTTTACTCAGGACCTCTGCTGCTCTTATCCATAGGTAGTTGTTGTCATGCTCAAGGTTCCTTCCACAATGCAAATGGAAAAAATTTAATCTGTAATATTCTTTGAGGTCACGGTCGCCAGTCACGCGTTTCTGTGCATTTGCATCCTAATTTCATGTTTGATTCTAAAACCTGTGGCCTCCATACAACATGCTCAGCCGTAATCTGAGTATGAAACTAACCTTAAACTACTCCCACTTTGGATTACATCACAGCAGAAGACAGTGTTGCAAATAAACCATGAGGACTTTTTTTCATTTTACCATACCCACTAACTCAACAGTAACATGCATGTTTCACCCAACACTGGCACACACCAGCAGCTCCAGCCCAATGATTTCACCAAATCACAGCTGTGGCTCGTTCGTCTTTGATGTCTCATTAAGGCAACTGCAAGGGAAAACGGGTTGAATAGTGAGGGAGAGAAGGGAGAGAAAAATAACATTTAGCCTTTACACTGGGGAAAAAAAGTTCAACACTGTACAGACCCTGAGCCCTCTGGTTCCTGACTTTCCGCCGGACCACCTAAAAAGCAACTCTACAAACCCAGAAAGCTCTGAGAAAACTCAGGGGTTTTCTTTAATGGACAACGCC
The DNA here is from genome assembly GCF_023349555.1 of Cebidichthys violaceus. Taxonomy (NCBI): domain Eukaryota; kingdom Metazoa; phylum Chordata; class Actinopteri; order Perciformes; family Stichaeidae; genus Cebidichthys; species Cebidichthys violaceus. The sequence continues at coordinate 5,292,349 of NW_027176296.1, read as the reverse complement.
CTTGCCATGTGCTCATCAGGTTCAGCTTCTCTCTGAGCGGGGAAGGTTCACACTGTTTTGATGTGGCCAAGCCCGGGCTGTACGTAGGTATGCACACATGATTTAATTATAGTCAATCGTAGTAATGCAGGGGATTGACTCTGCCTTAGTCAATTGCCTCTCTCATTTACATGGCTCAATATGATGTGTGAATATAAAGCCTAAGTAATGCCACTGATCCTACATGTGACTTTAACATGATAGTGCTAACATCATCTCATCCCTGCACTTCTTTTCTTAGCAGAATAGGCCTGTGTTTACACTGTGCAGATGGCTAATCTAATGCGGCTCTGCACTCTCACCAAGCCAGGTCCAAGACTAACATTATGAAATGAGCAGCACAAATTACTATAAAAATAGAGGGCTGCTTTAAAATAAACCCAGCTGATTTTACATTTACTGAAATATTAGTTCATCTGAGCCCCCTTCCACATTTTTTTTTCAACCACAATATCTCTCTCTCTCTCTCTCTCGCTCTCTCTCTCTCTCTCTCTCTCTCTCTCTCTCTCTCTCTCTCTTTTCTTCACCTTTTCAGTTAAAAATCAAATGCAAGCAACTGACCAGAGTCTGTATTTTTTCTGGTGAATGGCTGAGGTAATGTTTCCTTTTCTCAAAAGATCAATGGGCACCGCAAGTACACGGTCTGTTGGATAATATGCACAACCAAAAAACACCCTAACATATACTGGATGTACTGTAACAATGATGTGTAACATCTTAATCATGATATTTACATGTTATTTAGCTTGCAATGAGTTCAATAGTAGAATAAAGCTGCCCTTGCTTTTGGAGGCATGTAGGGGCAATTGTTTTTTTTCAGTTATGGCAAAGAGCAATCACAACGTCTTACATTGTCCTCTTACTTGGAAAAATAACTTGATTTGCTTGTACATGTTTGATTAGTTATTCACACAAGATGCTCAAATCATATAGTACACTTATTTAAACCAGTGATTAAACACTTTCGTATTCCATTCATATTAAAAAGTTGCCTCAGGCTAAAAGACACTAAACAGGGTTGAAAAAATCTATATCATATCCAAACGTAAAATAAATTGTCCGAGAAAGAAGAATATTTAATTTTAAAAAGTAGTACTTTTTTCAATTGCTAAAAATACAGTAAATAATAGCACAATGACTGGAAAGTTATTTTGGGATACAGAAAAGCTGAAAAATAAAATAAATTGAATTCATACTTTCCATTTTTGCCCTGCTGCCATGGATAAGAAAACCAGGAACCCAGACCATGACTAAAGTGGAAGGGTATCATATAACCGTCTGCTTTACAAATGAAGCTTTGTGTGTTTGCATGTTGCTCAGCTACAGAACAGAAGAGCCAGCGACTCCTGTGCAAGACAGTTTGGAAAATGGTCACATTTTCGCCCAAAGAAAAAGAAACATTTTGCGAAATGCAGACCCCCTTGGTTGGTTGAAACAGTGTAGAACTGATATTAGTAACTAAATGATTGCTGTTGGACATCTTCTGTTTTTTTGATAAATGAGAGTGATGGTGGCACTAAAGGAAATGGTGGAGAGAAGTCAGTTATACTTCACTATATGTCACTATTTTTGTGTAGAAACCTGTATTATACTACATTTTTGTTGTTGATATCTTAATAAGGTCATTATGTTGGAATTTCTAACTACGTGAAAGACCAGAGTGGAATCGTGGGAAAATGAGCAGCCTGTTAATTTGGGCACCGGTCAATGTTTGTCTGCTTGAGGAGAGCTGAAAATCACAGCAGATGCTGGAATATCTATGTCAAATGAGTTAATCTAAGCAGAATGGTGCAGAATAATTAAATTAATAAATAAATAATTGCTTATTTTTCTTTCTTTAAATCAAGTAGGTCCTTGTGTAAATCTACAATTTTTCAGTGTGTAGTCAGTGTTGTTGTTGACTTTTACGTGGATTATTATATATTTATTGCTCAACATCCATTACAGAGATGGAATTGAATTGTCGTGTCAAAACAATTTGACATGGAGTTGACGCCATTGAGCTGGTCAGATAGCTGGAGCAATAAAAAATAACTTAAAAATAAAACAGAGGTCTAGTTTATTTTATACTTTTTAATTAGAAGAATTTAACTCAACATATGAATCATTTTCAAATTGAATAGAAATAGTCAAATAATGAGGTTAAATCTTAGGTTAAACTAACTCATTTAAAAAAATGACACAAACAACATTTTACTTTAATATTATTGTCCACAAGTTAAATAACTTCTTCTTGAATATGGAACACTTATTACTGTTTCCACCCCTGGCAGTAATCCATATTTCAACACCTGAAAGTTAGCTGGACTGTGTGTGTCTTTCTCTCCTTTGTCTTTCCCCCTCTATCTGCCTGTCTCACTCTCCTTCTGCCTGTCTCACTCTCTCTATTCTGGACTGTCTCTAAAGTAATTGCCAGCTGTATGGATCCAGACTCTGTTATGGTAACAGCCGGAATAAAGCCCAGTGTTAAAATCATTATGGTGCCATGCTGATGAGGCTCTCAGTGTTACTTCCACTCGGGAGGCATTCCAGGTGTACCGCCACTCCCTTGGAAATGTTTAATTATAGCTGCATCTCAATCTGTAATTGTATTTCCCTCTATGTTGTATTTCCCAGAAGCTGCTTGACTCCGTCATTGGTGACTGGGCATCATACGTATGTAGTGAGTGGAGTTGTTCTTCTCTGATGCCAGAATTAGAATTAATAAACAAGTCTTACTTTAGATTGGAGGTACATTTTTGAATTGACGTTTTGGTCACTGGGTGATCATCCAAGTTTCCATCTAAATGTAGTGCAAATTCTCACTGAATATAAAGAAAATTGGCAAAAGGGGAAATTATATCCACTACTCCTGTGCAGTAGCTACGCAGAACCATGTGAGAAGAAAAGGGTATAACAATATAACTTAATCAAACAAGAGCCAGTAAAATCTCATGATGGAAATATGGAATTTGTGTTTGTTTCATGTATTCATTTCAGGAACTTTACAGTCTCTGTATCACTCCAAACGGATTAGAAGATTTGGTCTGGTTGTTATCAGGCTCTTCAGCCCGGAGTCAGATCACTATGTCTTTGTATTATAATTTTAGTATTTCTGAAACAATATGGTAAAAAAAAAGCCTCATTGTGCTGCCATCTAGCATTTGGAATTTGACTATGGCCCCTATAGTTCCTCTCTGGAGATGACATGATTCTAAAGTCATATGGAGACTTGGGCCCCATCCCAATATACCCCTTGTCCCTACCACTTAGCCCTACCCCTACTTTTTGTTTGTTCATGCATAGCGATAGGATGTCCCGATTCTTGTTGTGATAAAGGGCTAGGGTGAAGTGGTAGGGCTATATGGCCCTCCAAACGGGGGTTCATTAGCTTTGCGCTGCACTGTTTTTATTTTTCATGATGGTCTAAATGGTGTTTCACTCTGATATGAAACAATACTGACTGACCGAAGAGGAATATCATCCCCAAACCCTATTACACAGCAAGAATCATAAAGTACCATTATTGAAGTGACCCTTTTTGTAAGCTGACTGTTAATTAGTATCAAAAATTATAGAAATTATAAACGTAAATGAGCAAAGTAAATAAAAACAGCGAGTAAAGAGACACATGTTGAAGCACGTGGCCAGAAGGAAGCTCTAAAAGATTGCTTCACCTGATAGCATGCTTAGTCTTTAAGCTGGGTAGCTTCTAATGGCGCCCGTCTACACTTATCTAGTTCAGTTGCTCCTTGTGACCCTTCCACCCCCTACAGCGAAACGTAACCCTGCCCCACGTTAGGGTGGGAGGCATTACATCAGCCTGGCTTAAGGCCACGGTAAGTGTGGATGTGTACGCTGAGTCAGGCTGACATCATGCTGGACTTTCATCCGCCTGGTAGCAATGGTGCTGCCCTCCTCTCATCGACCCCCCACATTCCTGTTCTCCTCTCCTACTTGATTGCTTTCTTCTTGGACTCGGAGGCTTCCATCTGTCAGCAATCATCTGCCCTTCAAACCCTAGACTGGGCCATTGTTTGCCAATTTGCCCCACCTGCCAGTAATCTTCCCCACAAGGCAGCGGCGCTGGTTCCGAATCGGGTCCGCCATTTGTTTCCCCTTCGATGCTAATCACCTGTTTGTTTTGAAAATCTTACAGTACATGTCAGGAGACACTGTGCCGCTGTGTTTTGGGGTGAGATTAAACAGCGTCATGATCTGGGCCATGATGGAGACTGTTTGAGCTGAATGACTCCAAGTAGACCAGCTGATGGCAAAGATATATAGCTTCTAAATGGCAGAAACTGCAGAGCTTTCTTTTTTTATTTTGCTAACACAATAAAACATGGTGTATTTTTTTTTCCATTTTACTTCACATACATTTTGATGAATCTTAACATTCATATGAAAATATGGTTATGTTTTTCATTGGCTTGAAATAAAGCAAAGAATAACTTTGTGCTTTATTGAACTGCTGTGTGACAAAAGCTGTTTTTCAGAGAGTCAAAGGACATCATGGTACCTTTCAAGCTGTTTGAGGGACAAGTGATTGCTAGGAAATGCCGCGGCAAAACACAGAAGATATGACATAATCTAGCATATTGTCATAGGAATTTAATCTTTTCTGAAGTATCTGCAGCTCCAGGATGACAATGACAGTAAAGAGCAGGGGCGTAAATATAGAGTGGGCAGTGCAGTTCAATGGGTCCCGTCGTAACTACCTTATGCCACTGCAAGAGCTAGGGAATTGCTGGCAAAAGCAATACAGTATATGTGATGTAAAATAAGAACATTGTAGATCCCCAGCAGCACGTATCTAATTATTTTATTTTTGTAATTAGGAAAAGACAAGTATAAAAAAGCACTTGCTGGACATGCATGCCTAAAAGATATGCTACAAACAGACAGATAATCTGTTTCATTGCCACTTGGTGCAAACATGGTTACATAAGGAAGAATTAAACACAAGATGCAGTCGCTTTCACATACTGGTCAAATTCCATTCGCTATAGTTCTGCGAGTTAATCTTAATCTTATATAAAAACAGGATATCTTCGCAATCAAATTTGCTATTTTCTCTAAAATTTATCTTTTTTTTAATTCTTTTTTATTCAAAAATGTAGAGCTTTTATATTAACTCTCACTGGCTCTAAACATGGCGATGGCTGAGCTGGCGGCTCTTGACTAACAGTGCTAACAGCCTTACCAGTGCAAACAATGGCAATGGTGCTGACAGAGTTGAGTTGAGGGGTAAACGGAGGGTGGGTGCTGTAACACTTGTGTGAATTCACTGCAGGGCAGCAGCCGTGAACTAGCCAGTGGGGCAGGCTCATATGCAAAAAACTAGAATGCACGTCCGGCCCGGCAATGTCAGCAAAGTACAGAGAAGTTTCGGTAAAAACAAAAAGAAAGAGAGCGACTTAATTTTCTCCACTAAAAAAAAATATATATATATATATATATATATATATATATATATATATATATATATATATATATTTAAAATTGCAAAAAGTTGTTTGCTGCTATATTAATGCTCTGAATGTCATATAGAGATCCTTTATTTATGTTTTTTAAAAAAACAAGCACAAAATGATGGGAAAATACAAAAAAAATGTAAAGCTATTGAATTTATAACAAAACACAATTCCATTTCCCACAGTTATTCCACACTGGAAATCTATTTTGAGCAGTCAAATTACTGGAGTGTGTTTTATACAGTCCAAATGAATGCTGCATGCAAAGAAACACTTCTTCTTTTACCCCAAAACCCACAGGTATTGGGCTTGGATATCCCACTTGGCTGAGGAGGAGCCAGCAGTTCCATGTGCTATAGAGTTACGTCATTGAATGAGCACCTTAATCATGGAAGAAACGGTGTTCAGTGTACAGTTGTGGGTTCAAACTATTTTGTTTACAAAGGGAGAGGGTGGGGTGAGCTTTAACATAAATTAGCATTTCTCATCTGTTGGCCTTTGTATTAATTAAAATATAGATTGTATTACATGCCTGGGAAAGGAAGGCATTGTGGGGTATATTAGCCAGCTTCAAAATCTGAAATGTTGTGTAATTACAAATAAGTCCTCAAACTTCCATAAAATGAATTGCACTAATTTACATTCTATGATATAAAAATAATTGAAGGTAACTAAATCCACCCAAAATGTTGTCCAAAGACACAAATACTCTTTTCTTTGTAGGAGTAAAATGACCAATTTCACAACTGCAACATTGAAAGTGGGAACACTGAATATAAAATAAATGATTATTAGTAAAACATAGTGCTCCTGATGTGCATCTGTTTTTCTTTTCCTTCACTTGCATAACTCATTTCACTTATGCTCTACCATGACATTGTTCTGTTCACAAACTTTGAAGTAGAGCCCATATCTGAAGGTTTTGACTTTCCCACATTTCATAATAAAAACCTACTCATTCCTGTGCTTTGGTGAACATGGCATGCACAATGCCAAACAAGTTAAGCCCCAAATAATGAGGAAAGTCTATTCGTAAAACTCTAAGCATCTGGGAGTGGTTGTGTAGGACGCGGCATCATCAAGGCGTCTTTGGCATGGTTCACCTATGTTGGAAACACATTCTTTCCAAAATCCAGAACAAAAACAAAACAAATGCTACGGCAAGTACTACAGGCTCACTGGGAAACACCGCCATAAACAGTCGCCTCATATGCATTAACACAACAAGCAGCTCACTGTTAAAACCATGACCAGAAATGGTACGGTGGTTTTGATTTGGAAAGTGACAAATCTCACAATGGGGGGAACCATTTCTTGAGAGGAAATTGACCTTGATAACATTCAAATGTTTTAGTAAATTAATCTTTACAGCTTAATGTGTGCTTTCCTCCTTCACTGCTGGAAAAACACTAAGCAGCCTTAAAGTATCTGTTATGAAATGGTTTCTGACTTTTATCAGTTTAGTAAAGTTAAAATCCTCTCCACGAGGAATAATAAAATGGTTTGCATACCATTAAACTAGATGATTCCAGAGATTTAGTAGGTATTTCTGGGATCAGGGGATGTATTTTAAGTCCCCTTTGGAAATCCTGTTATGAAATTGGAGCAATACATCTCAGTGGTAGTCCACCATCTAGATAACGCAATAAATGTGCACTAAAGCCTTATTTATCCTGGCAAGTCCATACCAGTGGTCTGTGAAAGAGGCTGTGATGGTGTGGAATCAAGAAGCATGCACATGTGGATGTGGGCTGCATATCGTCAGCCACTAAGTACTAAAGCAGTTTACAATGCCTTGCTCAAGGGCAACTCAGTAATAAATGCCAATGGAGTGGAAAACCCATCCTGTTCCTACCCCCTAGCCTGATTTCCTTAGTTGCTCTATGAATCTGACACATTGCCTTTAAAATTACGAGCTGTCTTTTCTTTCTATCATTACAATATGAATGATCTTTAAGCAGAAAAGTCTAGTCCTTTTCACATTTTTCCTGTGTGTGTCTATAGTGCACAGTCTGTGTATGTTAGTGTCAAAAATCGGATTGCAGTTAATCGCTGGAACACTGTTTCACGGTAATAAGTTCCATTCAGTAACTCAGTTAGCAGATGCCTGATGCTATCATATCCTGATCATCTGCCTATGCTGTTTTTTTAACAGTGGATCCATATTATTATTGAAAGATATTGCAAAGTTCATTTCCAAAATGCTTACATAACCATTTTGGAAAATGCTTTCCTTGAAATGTATGAGTGTGGTTCCTCTAAAATATAGTGGCTCTGACTGCAAGAATTTGGTAAAGCAATACAGTCACTGTATGTTGCAATTATCATTTTGTATTAGCAGATGGGAACTTTTTCCTAATAGTGGATATTTCACTTAAAGAAAACCTTATTTCCATTTACAAAATCCAGTGCTTCACGGATGGGAACCACTGCTGATTTAGGCTATTAGAAACATATAAACAGATAAAGAAACAAATTTGCTGCAACAAATCCAATTAAATGGCACCTGTGTGCGTCATCACAAGACATGTCCTAATTCTCGGTAAACACATCCCTTTAAGTAAGTTATTGGCGTTGAAAGCTACATAACAAAAGGCCCCACAAGTCTCAAGGAAGCGGAGCAGGCAGATAACAACCACGTGGCTCTGAAAGCTTTGTCCTCTACTCCAGTCTATTCACGCCCAGGACCTTCCGACTTTGTGCTACGGTTGGTCGGATAATGAGTGTGAGGGTGGATCAACTTATTCATTGGCTTTATCATGACCTGCCATGCTGTAATCTTGAAGATACACGTATCAAAGGGCTGGAGAAACCAAACCCCTGTCACATGTCTGTTTATCACTTGATTAAAAAAAACAAAAGGTCCAATAATAGTCAGAGGAATTACAAGTGGTTGCTAAGAAAAACTATTAAGGTAGACGCATTACAATTCAAGCAATATACATATAACACTTACTTTCATATTTTGTACTCTGCCAATTCTGAATATGAAAAAATCAAAAATATCACAAATATGATACTTATAAACTATGCTTGAAAATCTATTATATTACTTTATTTTGGTTTGCAAATAATTTTTTTTTACATTATCATGCCTTTTTTCTGAAGTTCAGCTTCACACTATTTATAGAAGCTTCATTTGTTTTAAGAGCTTCTTTGCCACATAGTCTTCTCCAGTCTCACAACAATCAGCTTTTTCCATGTGTTTTGTTTAAATTTCCGACTCACTTTATGGTTATCCTTAATGACCTGATTATTTGTCTTCCCATATCAAAAACAGATTTCGTCCCAACAAATTCTTTCCCTTGGAAGCCAACGGGGGATTCCGTTAAGGCTGCTTCTCATCTCAGATGGGTTATTAAGAAAAAAAGTACTGGTATCAATTAACAAACACTACAGACTTCACACCAAGGGGAATGTGCTTTGATGTAGCTACTAATCACAAGGAACTTATAACTCATGCCCATTCCTTATTGGTTAAAATGTCTCACACTTATAGTGTGCTACCCAAGCCTGAAAGTGACCATATCCTCTGTATGTCCTCAAAATGTATAGTATGTATGTATGTAGACAATTCAGCTCACATACACACTGACACATTTCACCACACAGGCAGCAGCAGGATACAACTACTTCCGTGTGAACCAATAAAGAAGCATGCATTTCTGAAGTCCTCCATAAAAGACATCAATTAAAAGCATGAATCATTATTTCCTCAATGCCACTGTTGCCCATTAAAGACAGGGATGGAGACAAAGAGGCCTCCACAGCTGGCAGGAAGCAAACTGATAAAACCAACATGGCAACCCAGAGTCTAAAAGCCACCAGTCTCTACTGCACGTAGCACCTCCAGTCGAGTCCTGCTGAAAGATCTATCAAGGCCTGCCAAGTTCGATAGCCATTTCATATGTATTATTCACTGCTGACAAGGATATATAGAAAATCCTATGACTCCACCATGCGCATTCAGACTCATGTTACAAAGCTGAATGGGGGATAATGTGAATAGCAAGGTATTGTATGTGTTACTCACCGGCCTGTTTGATTTTGCTACACATCTTTATGTGGACCTGTACACCATCACAGAAAGGTCAGTGAGTTTGCTCAAACACTGTATATTGAGCATTTTCTGGTAACTATAGAGGAAAACACTCAGTGGCTTCAGTTCTGGGCAATTTTATTTCCATGCAAATTTCAATTCCTTGCATACAAATCATGGGCAACCCCTTGCTGGACTGAATTACAACAACATTACAAAGAGCAAGCACAGTAAAACAGAAACCATTTGCAGGGGAAAAAATGGAATCCCCTGTTAAATGAACTAAACTGCTGACTCTATAATAAACAAATGGCAGGTAAGGGCCAAACATTGCACGAAGGTGCTTGGAAAGAATACTAACATGCAATGTGTGTGTGTGTGTGTGTGTGTGTGTATGTGTGTTTTATTTAATTATTTTCTCCCCAGCCTATCTGAAGTAAGTGCCACTGGAACATGTAAACACAGAGCAGTGGAAGCCTCTCAAATGCCACCAGATCTAGAGCTACACTCTGCCATTCCTTCAAAGTATTGAAGGAGTTGCAAGGAGGGGTTGTTTTCAGGCACAAGAAGTGGAAAATCCAACAAGGAGGCACCCCTTGTCAAGCGCATAATGAGCAAAGAGCAGTTGTTGTATATTTTTGGGGGCTGGTGGAAATGTGTAGTGAGGCGAGGGAATCCCCCGGTGCTTTAAGAATGAGAATACTTTCTAAGATGCTGTTTCAGCAGTTGCGTAACTAAAGACAGATATCCAGGCGTATACTCTTAATGATCAAATCTTTTACAAAAAAAAAATAAGTAAAATGAAATCTTAAGTAAAGAGGTAAAAATGAAACACCACAACAACAAGTATGGTTTACATGTTTGCTACCTTGTCATTTGCAAGTGCCTTCATCATTTCTAGTGTTGATTGTATAAATAAATGTTATTATAAAATAACATTAAAAGCCATGAAGGCCCTCTCCGTAGACACAATATACTAAACTTACCAAAGACATGGACAAGAGAAATATTTACATTTGCCTTGCAGACCCTAAATAAAGGACCTATTCATGACCACAGAAAGCAAATATAACCTACATACGGCCAACCTTGAGGTTGAATCCTACATCTTGCCACAGCAGGAACCTGATATCAAGACATCATCAACATATGTCATCACCTGTTAGTATCAATATCTAAAGTAAACATTTGGTATAATTTAGTTTCTTTTTTCATTATTTCTGCCACATGAGTTGGGTAATATTTTCTCATGATAAAGAGCTGAATGTCAGAGAGGTAAAGCCAGCAAAGCCTGGGTGTGATTATGACTGAGCCTTAAAATAGACCTGTTACCTGAGAATTAATGAAATACATACAGAGAAATATGTTAATTCCATATCTGAAGGAAATAGATTTCACATGTGTCATATTAGTCTAATATATTTCAAATCTACAATGATATCATATCAATGATATATGTAATCACACTGGTCAAACTGATGCGGCTAACTGTACAAACAGAATGTAAGTTATGTAAGCAGACAGATTTCATTTTACTATGATGGCTGATGACTAACTAAAGAATAATATAAGTAGTTACTAAATAATCCACTGTTGAATGGTCACTTTGTGAAAACTTGTGCAAAATGTAATTCTTTATGAAATATATTTTTTTAAATTAATGTGACTTTAAGAAAATGTTCTAACTTTTTTCATGGTGTATTTTATTGGTCCTATTAGTATAAAGACCTTCTGGGATAATAGTTGCATCTTAGCAAAATCTGAATTTAAGTAAAAGTGACAGTACGTGTTCATAGATTTACTTAATGCAGGCATGGCTATCAGTATGGAGTTGCAGGGGTATGGGAGGGGTTGTTTTTGGTGTCGAAATATTCAGAAGTAAAAATCATGTTCATTTTCTATTAACAATGTTGGGTGACAGGTGTCCTGAATTAGCTATTTCACCATGGCGAATCTCAAGGTTATCATAATGCAAGCCACCACCAAACAGACAAGAAAAAAATATTGTAAAATAATAAACGAAGTTGAAACCATTCAAAAAATTAAAAGAAAACATTCAAATTGGAATTTACAGTAAAATTACTTCCAAAACCACTGACTACTCTATTACTCATTAAAATATGTTTTAAAGTATACATCTTTATATATAGCCTTAGATAGCCTTAGAGATAGGCTGGAGGGACTATATATCTTGTCTGGCCTAGTAGATACATTGATTTCTGCATATATTAAATATGTATTTATAATAATATATGTATATAACAGTATTACAGATACATATGTATAAGTATGAAATAAAACATGTGATCATGTCAAATTAATTAAAAACAATAGATCACTTATTCTCTGCCTTAAGTTTGATTTCAACCACACAAAGGTTTTTGAATGCATCTAGCACCGTTGCGATGCTATCCCGATGACAAAATCTGTCTACAGGAACACCTGGCAAAGTACCTAACACCGCTTCTGTGGTAGTTCCCGCCACAGTAGGTGTCTCCGGGACCCCTTTTTGCCACAATGACTCACAAACAGACTCACAAGGTGAAAACAATACCAGCGTCATTGTCGCGGCTGGTAATAATCCCCAAGTGTGTCTTAAATTGCTTAATTAATCAAACTAACACACACACACACACACACACACACACACACACACACACACAGGTCTATCAGACCTTTTTGCATTCAAATGGATAGTAGCCACAGGGAGCTCTACCTGAGAATTAAGTGAAGGCAGATTGGAAGCCTGACGAGAAATTTCCGACTTCGAAGGTTGTATGGAACAAATTATGTGCCCTGTAATGCCTGCAGATCCCAAAGATATTCTAAGACTCTTTAGTCTGATGAGGTTCTTGGATCACACACACGACGCAGACAAGCATGACGGACTGACCCGTCTACATGTTCCCTTTGTACTTCTGGTAACTAAACACAAAAAAGTTTAACACACACCACCCTGGCACACAAACACACATACAGATCATACAAACAGAGGCAGTCAGTTTCAAATGAGTCACCATTGCACAGGTCCATGGGGAAATCTCAGTGAATCAGCACTCATTTTCCTATCAGCACTAATAATGTGCTCACCACTAACAGTCCGGTATTATTGAAGTTCCCTAGTGGTAAGTGGCTCAACATGCCTCCGATGTTTTGGTGTCTGAGGTCACATCCTTAAAGGAATTAAAGGCAGGCCCGCACCCCCAACTCCACATTAAAATGCATTGATCTCACTTAGCCAAAGGCAAGCTTACAAGCTCATGACAGTTTCACAGTTTTTTTTGTTGGGTAAAAAGAAAGTGATCAGAAAAGTGTTTTGGGCCGCAGGTGTAACAGCTGCTGATAAAAGAGAGGTGAAAGCATGCATTAGATTTGGTAGTAGTGACTGTTTAACGTATATTACAAAAATATCTGATATCTTCAAACTCCAATCTGTCACATCTTAAAACTAAAACTTTATTTTCCATGCACAATGTGTAGTTATTTTTGTATGATAATTAATATTTTTAGTAATGATAAGCTGTAACGGAGTGGACTGAGAAGAAAGTGAGTCAAATATATTCAAATCTGAGTGTAAAAAATAAGCAAATGACGCCTTCCCCGTCCGTATCGGCTGCTGAAAACATTTGCTTCTTGTGCATTAGACACTAATTTGTGTGAATTAGTCAGTAATTAGGCCTATCTCTTTTACAGCTACACTCGCCGACAGCTGCGTCTTGTTCCTAAGCTAGAGACTGACATGTCCCTTTGAGACAATCCTTTTTCAAATCAGGTAATTAGACCAATTAGCCACATTGTACCTAATTATCTGCTGTCGTTTAGTCTAATGATATTACTTACAAACACTCTTTAAAGGAAGATAGAGCTACTTACTGAGCCTCCAACTTCGGTGTTTAGGCCAACAAATGAGAGCATGCCAGCTGTTCAGCAGACTTTGCTCATGGATTTAAAATACCTCTGCCAGGCTTCTTGACTTATAATGCTAATAAAAGTTGGGATAATGCAATAGAAAAGGGAGAGACATGTGACCTACTGAACAAACCACATTGCTAGTTAATTGCCTTTAATCCACTGCTATTCCATTTTGCCAAGCAGGTCATGTCATATTTGTTTCCTGCCATTGTTAGCAAGTTCAAACAGGTTATTGTTCTCATCCAAAACTGAACTTTTGTTTGGATCAAGCAAATCATTCAACAGAATCCTGGTGGGTAAGCAGTTACCATTTTGCGCCAGCTATTAGATCTTTAGACAAATTCATGCCGTTTTGGGCTACTCAGTGACTCCATCTTGGTTGCCTTCCAACTACATGGCTAAAGTCATTGAAGGTCTTGTATGCTGTCAACCTTCGAAGAATGAAGTCCATTTTGTGTCATGTCAAAAATCAGTTAGACCATTGACCGTCCAGTGCATCATACAGCTAATTGTCCACTGCCTTTTCATTTTCAATATATTTGCTACTGTCCTCCTGGTTTTGCGGCTGTTGTAGGTTTGTTCAACCATAAAAAAACAGTGAAAGGGATTATAACCCATGGAAATATCTGAAAAAGTGAGAGATAAGCGGCTGAGTGGCATTCTAATCAACGCCGAACAAAACATGTATCTCAACATTCGTAGGTCAAAAAGCTTAACCTGTAACTACATTTGCGCTTGTAAAATATTTATAATACACTGACACGTACAATTATATGACCATATAAAGACATAATGCCAGCGTCAATGATTGCATTGCTCAATTATTTTAAAAACATTGATCTGAAATGTTTTTATATGTCTTGAAAAAGAATGGTTTTGGAGATTAAAGGTTCCTGCCCAACACCGACATTATCAAAATGTCAAAACTTTTAGCTTAATGATTTTTGCACTGCTTTAAAGTCCTCACTAGGATATTCTCAGAGTAGCATAGGTTTGAAGCGCCTTCACTCATGGTGGTCCCTTTCCCCGTTGAGCAGCCCTAGCAGTGTAACATGTTGTTCAGTGAGGGCTCCCAACAGTACTCTGCTCCGTTGAACACTAATTGCCTGAGAAGTGCAGAGTCAGTAGCAAAACCAAAATAAGGTCAGTCTTTTGAACAAGCCTGAAGAAGTGTTTCACACTTGCAAAGACATCAAAGAGCACCACGGGTGAAAACAATACCGGGCCTGCTGCCAACTTAGGACGGATCTTTTAACTAATTATTATGAGAGTGCAGTTTTGCTCTTAATCATCCTTCAATCTAAAAGGGTTTGCTAGGCCAGAGCCAGGAGGTCTTGTTACCATAATCTAGTGAGAAAAGACCCCTGCCAGACTTTCCCTCTTTATTTATCAGGCCTGTAATTTACTCTGAACTCTTGGTACTTGAGAGCGCTGGTCAATACACTCTAAAAAATTCAAGGAAACTGGAACAAGTTTTCTTCAGATTGCATTTCAGAGTGATGTTTGGAGAGCCTCTTCGGTAGTACGGTATATAAACTGTCTTCAAAGAACTCTATACTATAAATCTGTGATATAGAATTCTAAGTTACTTATTGGTTTCCTTTGAAAAAACCCTGTTGAATCATTTGCTTTTTAGTGTGGGCTCCCCACTGGCAACACTGAGCACAAACGTAGGGTATGGAAGTCATTATTGAGCCTTTTTTATTTCAAAGTACCCAATCACACTATTGCATTTACATGAAAGGCTTTAAGAGATCAGAGAGTTGAAGATTGTTGTTGGACTTTACTGTCAGTCAAGCTTATTCATCAGCAGATGACTGAGAATGTTTGCTCTTTTTCTACACGGTTCAACTTTAAATACACCAAGGTACACACACCGACACAAAGGATTTTTGTTACAAGCTGATTATTAATATCAACCATTATCCTATTTTTTGTGTTTTAGTTTGTATTAACTTCCCAAGAACTTGATCTAAATTATTGCAATTTTAGATTCCTGTGCATGACATTTAATCCTGAATTAAGACTAACAGACGTTTCTTTTCCGGGCTGCATCAATCAGCCCCGACCTTTAGACTGTGGTACTGTTTGCTTCAGTTAGTTTTGACATGATTTGTTGTTCTTATGTTGAATTGGGGGGTTTTCCTTTCAGTCTTGCCAACCAAGATGCATCTGTGATAGTGTGAAATCCAGCGTTCTTCTATTCTGGAATCATACTGTTAGATATGACGTCAAATGTAGCACACAAGGAGGACACAAGGATGGAAACAATAATACAGACTGAAACTAGAATTACTGCCTCGGGCTGGTGTGCCTCCGCCAACCAGTCACGTTGAAATTTACATCCATGTCTGTCCAGACTCATATATTGTAGTAAAGACTTTGAAGGAATTTAACCAAAGCTATCGAGTGTATTTTTTTGGTAAATGGTAAGTTGTCACTATATTGACATATATAATACCAGTGAATCATTTTCAGTGAGAAAAGTGCCTTCTTCGCTGGGAGACCGTTTTTACAGAGGACTGACAGAGAGCTTAATCGCATGCTGCAACGACAATCAACTGAAAGTCTATATCAGCAAAAACAAACTTGTGGTGGACTACCCGAGGAACAGGAGGCCCCCTGTCCTGGTTTTCATCCTGGGAGAGGAAGTGAAGAGGACTCAGACAAGTACCTTGGGGTCAATCAAACTGGACTTGACTCACAACACTGAAGACCTCTTCAGGAATGGGGGGAGCAGACTGTTCTTCCTAAGGAGAGTCGGATCCTTCAGTGTGTGTAACAGGCTCCTGCAGATCTTCCTTCATTCTGTAGTAGCAAGCGCTAAAGGTTGGAGGTCAGCAGTCTCAAAAAGCTGTTCAGGAAGGCCAGGTAGGTGATCAGGTTAGAATTGAACATTGTGGAGGCAGTTGCAAAGAGGACTATGAGCAAAAAAATGCAAAAAATGGATGAGGGACAGGATCAAAACCTGGGAGTTGTTCCTCATCCAAGTTGAGTGTCTAACAGAGGATGTTGTTTGATTGTGAAGCCCCCTGAGGCCCATTTTTGATTTGTTATACTGGGATAATACACGCTAAAGGAGTGGTCCACAGTTTTCTGGTGTACAATGACCATGCTCTTGGGCTCATCCCAACTTATTTACAGATTGCTGATAACCCTAGTGTACGCTGTAGGTCACGCACCAATAAAGCCTTCAGCATTTCAGGTAAATTACATTCAGCCCTGTTACCTGCCACTGCAGAGATCATTATTCTCCTCAGTGACCTTTATCCAAAATACAGAGAGTGTATAAGTCAGATTACGGAGATTTGTTTCCTTCCACTGAATGACAGCAGTCAGCAGTTTCCCTGCCTTGTTAAGAATCTCAAATTTGTACAGTACCCCATTGAGGCCAAGTGCAAGTCGTTCTTGCCCACAAAAACCTAAAGCCTTTAGCACTGTCTTTTAGCAGTTCCATTGAATATTTTGTGCATACAGAGAATATTGTCAATATAAGGAAACTGATCATGTCCACATGTTTTGGCTCTTCGCTAATGTCTGACAGGGACAAATGATCCTGCAATAAAAGTGACATTACATGTTGTTCCATCTGATGTCACCTTCTCACATCTGACTTGTTAAGCCTGATGGGAAAGGTTTATTTTGGGTAAATCAGTTGCCTTGTGAAAGAACAGGCTTACCTATATTTCATAATAATTTGTTTAGACACTGTATATATCAGCAGTCACTGATGTTTACACCATGCAATGTTATTAGTAAGCTGATGCAATTTTGTATTATGACAACATCACATTACTTCCCAGACCAAACTACTCAATGCATAATAGTTGCCAGTTTAGAAAGTGTGTTTTCAGTTGGGTTTGCACAAATGTATTTTTAAATATACTCGTGTGCAAAGAACACCACTTTTAACATCTTGTCATAATTAGCAGATAACATGTCCATTGGCATATATATATATATATATATATATATATATATATATATATATGCATCAGCACAAGTTTACTCTTTTACATTTAGTCTATCTTGGGACATAATTTCTCACCTACATTCAATTTTGGTAATACATGTTATGAATTATAGATCTGGTCCTTGAAGGAAAATACTTTTTTATTGAATGATTAATCAATTTTATTACTTGTCATGCTTTAAAATCAACTTGTGAATACATTTATTTGAGTGCACCTTTGAAAGTCAATCAGGTCAGAATGACCGCAAAACATGCACGTCATCACCAAGGGTGATTTTTTATTAGTGACATTATTATTAGTGACATTATTACTAGCAACATTATTATTGTTTTATTAGATGATAGTATTTCCATTCATTTGTCTAAATGTAGACATAAAAGAGTTGAGTTGTTGCAATAGCAAAACAGATTGGAACCCCTGCTGAAAATTGACTTTCTTGCATTTGACCTGGCAAGTATGTTACAGTCCCATCACTCACCTGTTGTATTCTTTTAATTGTTTCATGTTTTAAATCACAGCTCAGACATTCAAATTCATTACAAAACTAAGCTTTGCCTGCCTAAATTCATTATTTAGAGCATAAATGCTGCACAGGACCTGTTTTTTTTTTTTGGCTGCAACTTTTCATCTAACTTGTAAGCTTTATAAAGTGGAGTTCAACTATATCTTTGCTGTAGTCAAATACTTGCCGGATAGTGATTTCACACACACATTTGACAGCTATTAGTACTTTGCTAATAGTATAGCAGGTGCTTATACAGTATAGCGCAGCCAAGAAGATGGCTGATTACACCGTAAGACTGTGGCCATCACTGTGTCATCAAATGCGGAATGCCATCACAGTTTGAGGGATTGGTTTACTGGTCATCATGCATACCACTGAATAAGCTGTTATAAGGTGTTCTTAAACCACACACACACTTCCTTTTTTAATGACTATGGGTCACTGGAAGATGTGGCCATTTAGTGCAAAGCTACACTCAGGCTTAAAGTAAAAATAGCACTTCAACCTTTCTTCCAGTTTTGTGGGGAAGGAAACGGGCAGTGTTCACCTAATGTCAAGCACAGAAACTGTCGTCATGGGAGTATGAGCAGGGAATTTGTGTCACCATTCCCTTCCTGTGGGCAGAGCCAACAGCAGACCTTAAACCCCAAGATAAGAACTTTAAGCAGCCCCAGCTTCACTTTATTTCTACGGCCTAATGCAAAAACCAAAGCATTTCAAAAGCTGGAACTCTGCTTGCTTGTGGTACCCAGGCAGCAGGCCATTTCTCCTCTACCCATCGCATCAACAAAAAGTGACAGGAACTGAAGCTTCAAGGGGAATTTCCTGAAAATGTCGCCAAGGGGAGAGCCTTGGTGTGTTTTACATTATGGACGTCTGCCATGTTTTGGCAGTTAACAACAGCCAAGGAAAGATGAGACAAATAACAATTTGGGATTCCAAAACAAAGTAGGTCTGCCCGAAGCCACACCTCCATTGGTTCCATGGTGAGCCTGAGGTTTGATTATCTCATAGGTTTATGTTTGATCTTGAAGTACATTGCATCTTGAGCCACATTGGTGAGTCATTAGTTACTCTGTAGACGGCATGAATGGTAACCATAAACAGAGGCGTGCTGTTTGGGTTGGGATGGCGCTTTGTGTTCCTACATCAATGCTCCTAAATAATCGTACACAATCCTCATTGGAATGATTAGTTTAGACTTATTTTTTCATACTTGCATTGAACAGTGGCAATGACAACACTGAAGAAATATTTCTAGACATATTGTACCCTTAAACAAGCTACCACATACATGGAATATGGCCCTACATGCAAAGCATATGAGCCATCCACGCACGGAAAATAAAGCTAACCTGCTAGTGATACCACCACTCTTTTTTTAAATGATTTTGTGACCTTTACCAAAGTTTTACACTTTGGTAAACCCAGTTTGCAACCCTTTGCACCCAGTTACTGGTGCTTTTTATGTTTTTACATATAGTACACACAGAACTAAGTCAGCAACTAAGCAGGCTGCCTCCTCCAAAGTAACTTTGGAGGAGGCAGCCTGCTTAGTTGCTGCCATCGCCATCTTGACTTTTTGCAATCAAATCAATGACAATCAATGAGAGAGTGTTCAACCAAACGCTGAATAAGACATTTTTAGGTGACCAAAAAGATTACAGCACTGAAAACACACTGTGAAAGGGTTAAGTTGTAAGGTGAAAACAGGGACAACTGCCAGATCAGATCAGCGACCTGTCAATCACAAGGTAGCAACAGCCTAAAGCATATCCAGCTTTATTGTTTATTTTACTCAAAATGGGATCATAATTTACGAAATGACCATCATGCTGGACTGAAGAAGATTTGAATCTAGTGAATGAGAACATAAACTCATGTTTACAATGAGGTAATTAATCCAGTGAGATGTGGATGTTATTCTACTATAGCCACTGCTGCTGTTATTAATAGTAGTAATAATTGTTCTATTATTACTTCTGCTATTATCAGTGTACTCTACTATTGCAACTCTCATTACATTTATATAATTTGGATTGAATATGTGTATTTGTTATGTTGTTTATTCTGTACACATGACGTCTATTGCACTTCTGGCCATCAGGGATTCCTCTTCTGTTGCTCTTTCGGAGGTTTCTTTCTTTTTTTCCTAATAAAGGGTTGTTTGTTTTTTTTTGGGGGGGGGTTTCCTTTTCCGTTGCGAGGGTCCAAGCATAGAGGATACCGTATACGCTGTACAGATTGAAATGCCTTCTGAGGCAAATTTGTGATTTTTGATATGGGGCTTTACAAATAAATTATGTTTAATTAAATTCATAGACTTCTATACAGTTAAACTTATTTTTGCAACCAAAGTAGTTGCCCCCTGCTGCGTATATATTAGAAAGAACACAAGTTTAAGGCATTTCTGCATTGGCTTTACTTTTCAGGGGTTGCCGCCTAGAGGCAGCCAATATTAAGATAAAGATAAAATAAGATAAATATAAAAGATAAATATAAAATAGATGTTCAAATTTGGTTCACCGACTAAAGATACAATACATATTAGTTTGTCTTTTCTGTACTCAATGATGTGTGAGATCTACAGTCTAGAAATTCCTTCCTTTTGGCTTTTGGCTCATTCTCAGTGGAGAACATTACATCAACAGGAGGGGCAAATTGATTTTAAGTGACCAGGGTTAATGGCAATTAACTTCTCCTATGGAAAACTGAAATCTGGATTTGAGATAAGAAGGGGAGTGCCCATTTGCGACATTTTTTAAGTCTCTGACAAACATTTTGAGCCAAAGCACGTCTTCCAAATGGGAAACTCTGATCAGACCTTCAATTTATTTGGGTTGCATAATAAGCATTAAAAACATACATGAAGTTTGTATTTACTGTATGTATCTAATTGCTGAGGCCTAATGATACAACTTCCACTACTGCAATACTGCCCACACATAAATACTGTACATATTTTTGGTTTACCTTAGCTTCCTTTCCTCTTACAGCCTGAACTAAAGCTAAAGCTTAGCCACACACAGAATTGGAAAAACTGGAGCATGCATCCATTCAGAGCTCACCACTCATTTGAAGCAACCGATAATGTGGTGCAAGGGAACAGCATCACAACGCCCAAATTAATATTCATGAATAATATTGCAACAGGTGACACAGAGGTAGGCTACTGTAAAATAACCAAGATAAAAATCTAGAAATAAATTATGCAAGTTGACAAGATAGATCAACAGCACACTTAAGTTTACTTTTTCAGGAAAATAAGTCAGTTGTATGAGAAGCTTAAAGAAATCCATAGAGTTCACTGTTAACAACAACACCAGCTGTCTGATGTGAGATGAACACAATCAGAGTGAAAAACCAAAAAGCAATGAGTCTGAGTGGAGTTTTAAGTGGCTGGTGACTGTTGCCCAGTGCGGTCTGCCGCATGTGTTTTAATACGGAGCTCTGAGGTCGAGAACAGCACACCTGGGACACAGCACACACACTGCTAGAGGAAGTGGTCCTCCGCCAAAGAAAGCAACAGAAATTTCCAGCTAATTCACCAGACGACTGAGACCCCCCTCCAACCCCCCTTTTAAACTCTCTCTTTTGTACAGGGTGAAAACAATGTTGTTAATTGGACAGTTTGATATTGTAGAACAATTTATATAGTAGATGCTTCTATTGCAGTTACATGTTAAAGATGTCATCCTCATGATAAAAAAGACTTGTGTGGCCATCAGATAGCTTGGTTCTTTTGTGTCCACAAAAATCACATGCATATATGAAGACATGTTGTGTTTCAATAGCTCTTGAATGTGTGAGATTTGAATTTCTCCTTAAAACACATTTGTTGCAATTAACAAACATATGCAGTTGCAGTCTGCCATTTTTGAGGCATAAACCAAATATTTTTTTATGGTTCATTTTACGGTAATAGTTGCTTCCTCACTCTTTTATTTTGATCTGTTCCTCTTGATGTGTGGGCCGTGACAACTTTGACGACATCTGCAACTTAGATCAAATAGTGGCCGTTACGATGTGATTTGCAAACCCTCCATTTCATTGTTTTTCCAATATTCAGTGTCAAGCCGCAGAATTAGTATGGCCTCCAAGTGAATATTGGCCATTATGCTGCATTCAAAGGGAGGGGTGGAAAACATTATGTCTCCTTGGCTTATCTCGTGGAGTCAAAAACCACCACAGGCAGGTTAGTTGGAGCTGCACCCCTCCCTCTTATTCCATTAAAATATCTCATCTCTTAGGCAGATTCTATCTTGAATAGTTCTGTTCGTTATTCCAATGCCTGCACCCATATCCACATGAAGAAACTGGACGAGTAATAGCATTCTATTACGACACAAATCCACAGGTTGTATTCTGACTGAGTGTCCAATAAAATTACTATTCCGCATTTTATAGACTATATCTGAGCAGGCCATTTGTTTTAATGACAAGTGCTTTGTTTTATGGTTTGGTGGCATTTTGAAGCCTAAAGAACTTTTGTTATTTCGTGTCATACCGTTTCATACTGCGGATGTGTACTTTTTTCCCCCGAGGTTCAGCCAATTTCACAGTGTTGAGCTTAATTTCTCCGTACTTAGTTCTGCAATGGAGAAAGTGTTGATATGAATTTCATGTCTTCTCAAATGTGGTTTGTGTACATGACAATTTGTGTAACTTTTTCAGTGGTTTGAAATGTAAACATGCGGATAAGCCCAAAAATGAAACAATGTGTATACTGCACTTGGGTGGTGGTTTGTTTGAGACAATTAAACCCTCATCGGAATGACTGGAGCAGTCATAGCTAAAATGCTGCAGGTGCTGTGGTAGTCAGAGCACTCTCCAAAGTTTATTTTGATTGGATTAAATTGACTTTGAATGCAGACCCCGATCCGAGAAGGCCACCAGGGGAAATGTGAAGCTTTGGTTGTCACTGTTACAAATTCTTATGGTTCCTGGTACTAATTGTGAGCTGAGCTCTAATGGAGTTTTGTTTCTTCTTATATGTTTTTCATGTTTTCTTCTACAGGTGGATAGGTGTAGTAGACATAGCGAACTATCATAGCTGTTTTTTAGAGACATTTGGATTCATTGTTTCTGTCTTAATTAAAGTGTTTACATAAGACAGATTTGAACCTGGTGCTTTTTTGGAGTGCCAATGAAACAAAGAAAGCGTGTCACCACTCAATAGCAGTCATGAAAAAAGGAACTAAGCAGGCCAAAATTAAGTCAAAAAGGTGGGACAGGAAAAGGAAAAGGGCTACTGTTCTGGGTGGGAATTATCAGAGAGGCTCATGGTTCTCCACCTCTGAAACATTGTTGAGGTTCCTTATGTGTAAGGATTTGGTGGAGTTTTTCCTGTCCTTTATCTTTTAAGGAGGGAAGTCTAAACGATTGGCTGTCACTCAAGCTTTGCTCAGCAAGCTGAGTTCAAGGGTCTCTAGAAGAGCCCAGAAGGGCCTCCCCTTAATGACTGCAATGCCCAGAAATATCAAGAGGCCTTGGTTTCTTGGCAAGTTGAATTCTAAATTAGGGCCAGACAACATCAACATTGCTTTCTGCTTCCTAGACAAGAGATAGGATGGGTATTCATAAAGTCTGAAGCTACTGTGGGTGGAAACCATGTTTAACTTGAAATATATGACCTTAAGAGATAAGATTCAGCAATTTAAACACAGCTGTTTCCTTTGAAACAAAAAAATCCTTGAACTGAATGAGTATGATAGAATATTTTGCAATAGGTTTTACTGTACAGGAAGCTGCTCCTGCTCACACTTGATTTAAGATCTAACAGGAACACAGCTCATGTCCTTTGTTTGTGAAATCAAATCCTTGCCACTCCCAATGAGAAAGCACCCACTTATCTTTATGTTTACCTTGTCATGTTTCCTGAGGACTATGTAATTTCCCCACAACCTTTTAAAACAAGTAGTAGTCATTAGCACTTTCTGCTTCAAAACTGTTTAATACCCCGCAAATATTTATTAGGATGGGATTATTTAGTTTGCAGATTTCAGAATTTAGGTTTTCAGAGTGACTTTCTGTAGGCACCACAGCTAGAGGTAACAGTGCTCCTGCCCTTTTAAGAGCTTAATCAGCTGGTTGTGGGAATGTCTGCTTTTCCGATTGTAGAATGACTGGGGCCCTAATGAAACAGAGACATGCTTTTTTCCATAATTACAAAGAGAAATACTTTTTTTCTTTTTTTACATACAATTTGACTACAATATGTACTAATTAATGTTTTGTTATCCCACACTGCTTTGGTTACTGATTGACAAATGTCGCCAAAAGTTGCCATTCACTCATAATTTAAAATCAAACTTTGTCTGATTTTGAAGTTCTTATTAACTGAAGGATAACTAAGGTCCGCACATTGCTCCTACTTACTCACATACACCCTCCATGGCGCCCACCATCGCTAACGCCACTGTGTGTGTGTCTCTGTGTGGGGGTTGTACACGAGCATAATTGGAGTTGAGCACAGTTCTCTGAAGCACATTAGCACAGAGCCCACAGTGTACCAGGTTACACAGAAGGCAACACAGCTGTGCAAAAACAGGTATATGGAAAACCAAGCTGATACAAAACAGAAACGTCTGAACTGAACAACAAGGAGAGGCAATGGGTGAGAGAGGGGACTCCAACCACGATCTGGGACCACCTCGAAATGGGAAGTTTTTTTCCCAGTCAGGATGCAACAAGATTTCTGTGTTTCCCTACAATGAGGAACTGTTACAGCATGCAAGTAGAAAAACAAAAGATCCATCTTGACTCAGCGGTCTTGATGAGACATGAGAAATGGTGACAGTCTGATCTTTTTGTTTTCTTTGCCTGAAGGGTTTGCGGAGTGTCGCCATGTAAATCATCTTGGTTTGACTTTCATTGGGTGTTAGCTGTACGGAAGATGGATAGACTTTGATAGTGATAATAGTTTCCTGAACAAAAAACGTTATGCCCATTCATCATTTAAGTTTCATCTTTAAGACGTGTGATATTTGTGAGCAATTAGGGCTACCTGGTTACAGATCAGAATAATGACTCTACCAAAGAACTCCAAACTTTGAGTAATGCTTTATCAGTTTCAAGTCAGCTTTCAGTCTAGCCTGGTTCCAGACATATGAATGTATACTTGTATTTAAACTTCTATTTTATACTACGTATCGATGTGACCACGTGACAAAAATGTTGTCATCTGCATGTTCAAGAGGAGCAGTATGGCCATCACAACTTCGGTGTTATTTGAAATGACATGGGCAGATGGATACATTGGTACTTACTGGTTGGGATAAAATGACAAACCCTGCTAAATAGAAAAAGGTGAACAAGAACACAATATTAGTAAAACAAAACATAATGGTAATTCCGCCTTATTATCAAACTAACCTCAGTCAGCCTGTTGCTCTCTGTTCTGAACATTGAATACTTTTGGGATAGTAAATTATTTTTTATCGGAGTGGCCTAACCTGTAACACTTTCTTCCAAAAATATTTCTATTTGGCTACTCTAGTTGATATGGCAATATAGTGATTCAGCAAAGGTCATTAAAACATGTTTGATTTGTTGCTCCATGACTAGTGTCTGGTAGATATTTACTGGAGAAATAACTTGTGATGCCCAGGGAGTGTTGCAGTTCAGGTCTTTGGCTGCAGTTTCTTTTCTTTCGAATAAACAGAAGAATGCATAAAATAAAAGACCTGCAGTCCAAAGACATATAGCCACAACCACCAGATACATTGGCACCAAGGGAAAATCCAAGGAAAAGACATCACAGCACAAGCTGCATTGATTGACAAGTGAACTCTGGGGAGTGCAGTGCAGGAACACCACAGCAATGAACGCTTCGCACCATAGATGCTGCCAGAATGACAAAATAAGGATCTTGTGGATTACCACTTGAACTTTTAACCAGATGAGCACAAACTGACACAAAAACCAAATGAGGTGCATTTCTTTCAGCATGTTGTATCATCATCGCTGCCATAACTATGTGCTCATGAAACCAGAGTGCAGGATACACGTTTTGTGATTACACACATATGGTAGCGATTAAGCTCATGCCAGTCGGGCTAGCCTCTTGTGGCTGGACCTTGTGGTAGTGACACCAGTTTCACTGAAATCATAGTGCCAAGTATGGTTAGTGTCACAACAGATGATTTTAACCTGACGCAGTCGTGTCTTCACAGAATGAGTGCTGAGGCTGTCTGCTAAGCTGTATGGTTATGTGCTGGATGGCGGTGAAGTCGGATTAGTCTAATATCATTGTCTGAGTAACAGTTTCCAAAGATGTTAAGAGCAGTTTGATGAGTTTTTTCCTGCTGTCCGTTTCCTGCCTAAAAGTTGTGGTTCACCAAGGAGGGCGGGACCAGAGAGTTCAATTTCTTTGCGACAGGCATTCAGTCAATTGAAGTGATGCAGGCTGGCACATTCATCCAACAATGTGGCGGCTGAATACGTGCTGATTTGCAGTGGCACACTAACATTTCCTCTCCGAAAATAGTCTCTTTCTTGAATATTACATTTATAGTCTCTCTTTCTTGATCAGTTTTATGGGCTATAGCAAAGGGATGATCAGTAAAGATGAAAAGAAAATCCATGTGAATACCAAATCAAAAGGTAAATACATCAAAGGGTAGGTACCAACTGTAGTTCACAAAAACTTCATGCAGCAGCTATGCTCAAGTTGAAGAAATAGTTCAACCAAAATGGAACTCCTGCTTTATTTGCTCACATTAAACCTAGAAACTGACTACAATGCAAACCACTGAGGGGGTAGTTGCTTGGTTATTACTTGGAGAGGTGGCATGTTTCCTGTATTCTGTATCTTTCAGCTCCGCGCCACACACTTCCAAACAGTGTTTGCTGGTTTGTTTTGTTGCTCTGTACTCTTAATTGTTCTTGTTGACTCATGCTCCGACTCCTCAGCTGCAAAAAATGCCACCGTGCCCTCAGACTCCCTCTCCATAACTTATTTGTTTAATTTTGTTTTTGTGGAAAGTGACGGTGTTTGAATTTCCACTTTCACATTCAAAGAACAAATGAGAAAACTTCTTCCAAAATTAGATTGGCACAGTGTTAACTCTTTTATTGACTTCTTATTTTCTTTTTCGCTATACTCTTACAGAAAATGGTAAATTTGAAGGATAGTCTTTGGTTAACAAAGTGATTATACATGCTGACATGCTGAACTTAAGAAACTGATATTTCCCTTCAAAGACTTTTAAATATCTTCTTTTTTCTTGCTATGTGGCATGTTTCTCTCATTCAATTTTGGGTGACATGCCCATTTGGGTTCCTTAGTTTGATTTCTTAATCCGTCTTTAATTCTTTTTCACTTTGTATTTGTATTTATCGCACATTAACTGATCTTTCAATTCTTGATAAATGGCCTGGAATTATGGTTGCTGAATTGTACTTCTTCCAGTGTTGTAACAAATACATTTCTGTAGTATAACGAGGCATTATACAATGCATCTATTCAACTAACTGTGCAGCAAACTCCTTCACCCACTATGTACTGATAGCAATCCAGTCTGGAAGGGATAATTTCCACTTTAACAATGCTCTTCAGATTGATGTTGTGCAGAGCAGTTCAGAAATACATGATCTAAACTAATAGTCTTGCTTTAATGACACCAAGCCTTGTATTCAGTGCCAAATTGCACTAGTCAGACGCCTTGGGGTGTTTCTTCCTACTTGAGGCACCACTATTGGGTTTCCAGCCCCTAATTTAGTTCAAATCAACATCCCCACCCAGAACAAATGCTCTACCTCAGATGACTCTCAAAACAGATCACACAGGATGAGCCCAGGTCTCCAACCGTGCTTCCTATAACCTTTGAGAGCCCTCCGAGGAACCTCTCCTCGTCAAGTGTTTCAGCAGATCAAAGGCGGATCAAAAGTTTTGATGTTTTTCTTTGCTGTGTTTCCTGTCCAGTTGGTTGACCAACTGAATATGATTTAAAATGAGCAGAGATAGTGGATGAAATTCACCACAATAGTATTGCAATAGTAGCAAAATATGGGAAGTCAAAAAGTGAGTACAAAGCCCATTACCTCTGAATTATTATCTAATGTCAATAGTGGTAGTAGTAGAAGAGTAGTAATACTGGAAGTAGTATTAGCTATTGTCTGTTTATTGGAACTCAATATCATTTAAATTTGTTAAGTCAGACAGAGTTTCGATGAACGGAACAAGAGGGATGGGTTTTAATCATAACATCATAACTAACATTTCTCTGAAGCAAAATTGGAGCCTGAGCTAATCTCACTTGTTGAGTTAAACCTCAAAACCACAGCAGGCGGAGACAAAGAACCACAGTCAGTTAGTGAATTGAATATGTGAATGACACTGACCTCTTTTACCACTCATTTTTTTTATCTTGAAAGTCGTAGTAGTTACAGGCCAACAAGCTAACATAGTTTGGATTGTATTTTTTTTAACGGTAACCTAAGGCCTCATGTTTGCAACCTACCTTCCTGCACGCATTTCTCCCTGGACAGAGATCTGACATTACTTCACCAGAAAATGTTAGGTTCTTTGGCTCGCTGTCTGAGGTTTAACTCCGCCAATGACATCATTTAATGTTTGTATTGTATAACTATAACCTGTATCTGTATCAATAGTGATTGTGTGAAAATGTGCAGCCTGGCGAGTCTGTCAGTCAGAGGCAGAAATAAAGAAGAGGACTGGGGAGGAGGAGAATCTCCCTCAGGCATGATACAACAGGGCAGGAGACAACATAGCAAAGGCAGCAGCAACACTTGAAGAACATGGCCGACTGCCAAGAGTAGCTTGGCGGACCTTGACTGACAAAGCACTTCACTGCAGCAGCCACACAAGCTCTCTTTGGTTAAGGCTTACAGAGCTTTGCGCTGAAACAAGTTCCCTCTGCCTCATGCATGTAAACAGTGCACACACACACATCAAGATCGGATGCGGTGAGACTCGACAATACTCTTACAAAAACATGTGCACACTCGAGAGGTCTATATTAAGCTTGTGAAGCACTATGCAAATAAGGCATGCTGCCCACAGAAACAAATTCCATGCCAAAACAGACAGTATTAGACAGACCACACAAAAACACACAGTGCACAGTGCTTTTGATCATGTCAGGACTTTAATGTACTGCATTCATTCCCCAAACTCTAAACCTCTCCCTCTCTCTAATATGCCTGACCGTAATCTTAACCTTAATTCTACAAAGGCAGTGATGGAAACTCAGAGTTTCACACATAAACTGTGTATACATAGAGAAGTAGTACACAATGAACACGCATAATGTACTAGTGATACCACACACACATTTGCTTTTACTAAATGAAAAACATCTCGTACTGAGACAAAACATACACATCATGATCAACACACGCACATTTCCTTGTGCTTGAGAAATTCATCAAAAATATCATAATAATAAGTAAGATTATATGCTGTTGTTTGAAGGTGGTAAAAGAGTCCAGGTAGCTATGAGTCATGTCCTCCAAAGGTGTCCCCAGGTGCTGTAAGATGGTACAATACATAAGTCTTCCCCAGCATGTCCTGGGTATGTCTAGGATTCAAGATAAAGTATCTGGGATGCATCCTGATTTAGATGGTCAAACCACCTCAGCTAGCTGCTTTCACTGAAGAGCAGTGGTTTACTTCAAGCGTCCAGAGACCCCATCAATGGCAGATTGTGCTGGTAGTCAATTCTGAGTTTGTCTTCGTCCTACAGTTATACAATGCACTTTTTGGGAAACAAAGAATGCTTGCACCTGCTTGATTATCATATCTAAATTACTCAAAATGTTCATTCATTGAGGTTAGTGGCTTTCAATCTTCTAACCCTGTGATTTGGGATTATGTGTTGAGGTAGATGTGATCTGAGAGACTGCATTTGGGAGGGCGAATGATTTTGGAGGCAGTGTGTTGTACAAGTGACTTTTTTGAGTGTTTGTAAGTATTTCAATATTGTCTTATGGCTCTATATGTATGTTTGTAGTCATTTGTTTGCATGTATGCATTCATGTGCAAGTGCTCCATTGCTGTATGCATGCCAAGTTTGCAATTTTGTCCTCGACAGCTTCTCACAAAGACTAGTGCATGAAGCCATTGAAGCTATATCCCTTTAGTGAGCATGACAAGACTTATGTTGTATATGTTTGTAAATGGGTACATTTACAACGAATAGGGACTATTTTTTTTTTTACTTGTGATAGCTTCGGCAAATTTAATTTTATGTTATGTTAAGAGGGAGCAGTGAGAATTAGAAACAAAGTCAATATTCATACATGTCATGTTTTATATTGCTCACATTATCTTTGGTTGTGATATTCATGATATAGACATCAATGCTATCCTTAGACTTGAGCTTATTTTAACTGAGAAAATGGGGAAAGGCAGTGTTAGCCCAATTATATAATTACTGCAAATATATTGTCATATTCCTAAAATTAAATAAAACAAACTACTCTCTGTTATGCATGACCTGGACTCACCTTAGCTGTGCACATATGGTGATGAACACAGCAAGAATGAGGTCTCAAATTATCCAAATATTTATTTTAAAATCATTAAACACACTTGACTGTATTCTAAGGAAAACTCTAATGTAAACATAATTTGTCACTGAAGAGTTTTAAATGAGCCTTGAAGAACACATCCGATGTCTTCAAATATGTTTCCCTTGGTCTCTAGGAGATAATATTTTCATTACTTGTTTTTTCACATCATAATTGCAACATTTATAGCTGCGGGGCAGAAGCGTTGGCTTCAATGTAGCAAAGCTTTTGGAGGTTAGGCTATTGTAGATAACAGCTCAGATCCTGTCAATTGAGTGACTGTAAGGCTTTGAAAAGGAGAACAGATATGTTTTAGTTTTTGAAGGACATTGTCCACAGCAGAGTGAGCAAGTGGGGGTTTAGACTCCTAGTAATAGGATAACTTTACAGTACACACAGTTGATGGTGGCCACAGGCTAGCATTATGCTAATGTGAACTCAGTAAAAGGTGTCATGGCTGGTTTGCCAGTGAGGTAAGGTAAGCTAATATTAGCTCAGTGACAAAGGAGCAATGCGGTCACCAAACTGCTTCATGGCTAATTACATGCCAAAGGAACCTGACCGCTCCAGTGCTTGACACCACCATCCGGTGCGGCACTGTTTTAGGAAACAAACGTCCACTTCCAATGCTCACCGCCAGCTGCTAGTGCAGCGACAAATTATGGCAATAATTTAGGAAAAAGCTCCACCCAGATGTGAGGGCAGCTTCAGGTCTTATAAAGTGAAGAAATCTTACTTTTACAACCACCCACTCGATGTCCACTGAAAGGTTTCCCTTCCGTTCCCCAAGTGTATTACTTATTTGGAGAACCTAATAACGATTATTCAGGGTGGTAGGGTGGCCTAGTGGTTACAGTGACGGTGCCATCATGTAGAGGACAAGGGTTCAATTGCAGAAACAGCCGTACATCCTGGCCAAAAGCCCTTCAGCAAGATGCTGAAACCACTCAGTCACTGAAAGTCACCCTGGATATGACTGCTCGCCACATGTTAACATGCTCTGAATTAAGTGGAGTGTTTTTTAAATTCTCATATTAAAACTAGAACGTCAGGTCCTAAAAAAGCATTGTGACTCATAGAGCAGATAAACATGCAAAAAGAATTTATCACAACGCATGCGGTCACTGAACATTAATACCACATCTCATTGATGAGAAAGACACACATGGTGGAATTAGAGTTCAACTGTGAACTAGGTGAAGGAATATGAAAAACAATGTAGGCTTGTGTGTTTGGATGGAAGAAGATAATGTCTTTATAATATGTGACATAGCTCAATGTCACACTGGAACAAAAATAATGAAAGCAGACATGGTCTTGGCTTACACTTTATGTAAATGATTATAATATATGTGGAGAAATTAAACTATTCTCAGAGAGAACATGGGTAGAACCTTTATACACAAAATTGGCATTACTTTTGTTGTCAAAGATGTCCAACCTAATTGCAATCAGTTACAATATGACTACTGATTTTACTGTCATCCACAGTTTACATTGCATTTTTGCTATGAAGCAACAATGTAACTACTAAGCCGCATTCTTACGACACTTTCACGACTACGAACGGAAATGGTAATTCAAAATATATATTTGGTTTAAAAGCTGCCAGACTTCCGCGACCTATTATAATCATCCTTTATCAAAGTGCCTCTCAAGTAAATTAATCCATGAAATAATTCAAACCCTTAAAAGAACAGTGTGTAACATATTAAATAGAATATGCATGACTATATTTTAATCAGTGTATAATCACCCCGAAAGAATTGGTATGTTTTCCTTCACTTAGAAAAAGGCATTTATATCTTCCTAGGGAGCAGGTCATCTTCCACAAAGTCCGCCATGTTGCACCGCCATGTTTCTACAGTAGCCTAGAAAGGACACTGGTTTTAGCAAGAGCCTTTGGCCCTTTTACGTTATCTGAAGGTAGGGATGCATTCCATAACCCGGTATTAAACGGGCCCCGGTGCTAAATAATTAAAGATCGTACCCTTGTTACTGTACATGCAATACAAATGAGGGTGAGCTGAGGGGTATTTAGTTGGTTGCAACCTGCCACAAACAACTAGATAATACTAAACTTACGCACTGTTCCTTTACCAATGACACTTAACTGACCCATCTCCCTTGTGTTTGAATTTCTAATTGAGGGAAAAGTCAAATTGTCCATGAAGGATCTGGAAGAATGAATGACTACAGCATAGGTGTTGGCACATTGTTGCTGCTGTAATGCATTTAGGAAGGCATGTAAACTGAGCAATCAGAGTTTTTAGAGACTGTAGCAAAATAAACAGAGATGATATCTGCTGACCTTTCCAAGGGAATTCTGCAAGTCAGAATACGTGAGGACCTAAACTAGATTGACAGGTGTTGAGCAACAAGGTAATCATTACGGTGCTGATCGTCACACATCAAAAGGCAAGTGAGTGTGGAATACATTTTTTGAAACCCAAGATTGATATCTACCTGTTATCACTGCGCCAGCAAAATGCCACAATATGATATCAAACCCTAAGGGTCCTGCAGGGAATAGGAAAAAATAAAAAGTAATGATAACAAGATTGCTTCAACATTTCACAAGTAGGAGTTTGGAAACAACTAAAAATGTGTTGCTGGCTCTTTTTGATCATTCTTATTTAAAGAAAACAATAGTTAACTAACAAACAACAGCCACAATCTACACTCAGTAATTAGTTATTGTGTGGTGGCTACTGTCTACATATTTTAGTTTGAAATGCTCCCACATTGTGATACAAATTATCTGTAAAGCCTCCATAGTTAGTGAAAAAAGTTAATGCAAAGACTTTTGGTAATTTAGTTACTAATGATTTCAAGAGAGTAAATGTTGTGGGATTTCTGTATCACTGCCCCACCCCCAAAAAATAAAAAAACAGAGCAGGACATGCACCTTGAAACACTGTGATGTCGGACATTATTGGATTTTTTTTTAAATTACAAAGCATGGGGCCCTTTCATGGAAGATCAAGCATGATGTATGAGTTGGCCAATTATGAACATATAGTTAATTTGGTGAACATCACTCTTTCCCAATGATTTGTGCTTTTTTATCTGTTTGTTGTTTTAGTTACAAATCCTCCAGATTAGTCGGTAATGAAAAAAAGCTGACAATCCCGCTCCGAAACAGGGACAAACGGAAATGCAGATTGGAAATGTGAGGTGGGCCCACGCCCTTGAGTATAATGCCTCAGACATGGACTTTATGGCCATTACGACTCCCTAATTTGATTCTGCCGTACAATTCCGAACAATCAGGACCAGGCTTGTCTTTAAGGATGACTGGTAAAACCCAGCCAACGGAAAAGTCAGTCTGCATAGCAACATGGAGACGATGCAAAAACAAGCTCCCTTAGACCCCTCATAGGTCAGTTAAAAACATCAGGAGGAAACAGACCTGACAATGCACACACACCTGTAGCCCCTAGAATGGTAAGGCGGGAAGAAAATGCAGACAAAACATCCAAATGCCCACTAAAACCCACTTCATCACAATTACAGTGATACAGCTATCCCACAGTAGAGATGTCTATATGGCAGTGCAATATGTGAATCTCTTTGTAGCTAGTTAGAACATGATGGAAACTTGTTCCTCATCCTCACTACCGTGGCCAGTTTAACAGCTTTTCCATGGGAACGTTCCCCAGTATACCCCAGCGGCAGGAAGGGAGCCAAGAGATGCAGGGTTTGAATGTGGGCTAGGGCGAGCCACTATTAAACTGGTGATCCCAGCATGGCGGTAAACCTCGTTGGCTTCACTCATTCCTACTGTAAAAGCCTGGTTAAGGCGTCAGGCCTGGCTAGGCAGAAACAGCCCTCTACCCCTCCCTGTTCAAATATTGTACATCCAACTGATGCTAAAACTGGAGCTTTAATTTTAACACAATGCTAACGCTAGAACCTTAATGGGTCTAGTTCCTACTTCCAGTACTTCCAACTGTTTGTTCGGCCTTCTGAACAAGAATAAAAATGGATGAACCTGCTGTGCGCACACCTGATGGACAGCTGATTCTGACAGCAAAGTAAGGAAGTGGTGTAATGTGCTCACCTTTCACTTGCTGTCAATAGCTTGATTACTGTGCTGGTTCCTCTGGGTGACAGCTAGTCCCAACTGTGACTTCAGCAGTTTGAACATCAATCCATTTTTGATATTGTAAAATATTGTACATTTTAAAGAAAATGTGAAAATATTGAGATCTATAATGTATACATTTAGCCTAAAAATATTGAGCTATTATGTATAAGCTCTTTAGCCCAGCCCTAAATATCTAAATAAGTAAAGTAAAACACTGTATTTGTTGTAAGCTTTATATAAGCTACAACTTAATATTTAAAGGATAAAGATGTATTTTGCTTTACTTCTACATAATACCTGCGCGTCATGTTAGTGTGCCCCATAGTGCCCTCTAAATACTAAAAATGCTCAGGGGCAAATTCACAGCTTGCAAATTTCGGGCTGTACAGGGGTCCGCTCATACCCTCTCAGACATGGGCGGATGACGACATTAACGTTATGCAGACCAAAATGGACCCTCGCAGAAAGTATGAATTGGCTTTAACTACTCTGCCAAGCAAATAGCTTCTCGTGCTCCTGTGCTTTTTGCACATACTTAAATTAGGTAATACGTGTGTGTGAGCGTGACCTTATGTAGAGTTATTAATGTACTGCCTGGAGGTTCATTTAGCCACATAGTCACCACCTTACCCTAGTTTGCCACACTGGCCATGATCCTTGACTGTTATCCTAGATGATGTCACTTGATGGTTGATGGCATGTATGTGGTTATTAGTCTATATAATGGTTACACTTAATTTGGGTGGGGACAATTTCTGATTCAGTATGTGCCAGTCAGATAAAATAACATAATGCCTGTGGAAGAACACTGACCACTCTGTCTGAGACTGTCTTTGACCTCCTGAATAATGGAAGGGGTCACCCGGAGGTTATGGTGCAGTTCATTCACACAGTCTACAGTGTGTGACAGGAGTTTATGAGAGCGGTGCTTAACACTGCTTGACAGCGGCCTGAGTTTTCCTTTAATGTGTCAAGTCAGACGCCCTTCAACAGCGCTAGGGTTACTGTCTTCTATCCTCTCTCATTTTAGACTCAGCTGTAGACGCGTACTGGGTGAAAAAAGATCTTTATTAAATTAGCTCCCCACTGTAAAGTTAACTGCCATCAAGCTCAGGACTTTTTCTCAGGTCTTAGGCCAACAGGTTTCCCTTGAAGCGTAACGATCCCAGACCTCTGCCTTGTCATTGTGCGCTGGCTTTGTGTGTCATACAAAGGTAAATGAGGCATTCATTCTGGTCAATCAAACAATCAAACAAAATTAAACAATGTTACATCTGCACGCTCATACAAGATTGAATCCATGCATATTAAATGAAGTCTGAGGTAAAATGAGTTTATGACTCCAAAACAATTTGAATGTGTTATATTCACCAACACAAACACTGGTTATACCAAAGAACACAAAAATTACAGAATATGCAAATCACACACGTACTGTAAATAAAGAGAGTCTGTATTTTGCTATGCGCTAACTTGCTCATTATAGACCTGTGTGGCCTTTGCGCAGGTCTACGTAACTTGACGTCAGAAATCACCCACTAAATAGGAGGCACATGTGAGTTAGGAGTGAAGGTTATTTTGAAAACTCCATTGCCAGACTGGCCTGGTTTGTCTGATCTGGGTTGGACCTCACATCGTCAAAACGCCACTTGTCAAATGCTTCATCTGGTTGGAAATTACTCTGGTGTGCAAGTGGCTATCACAGCTCCAAGTGGCAGCTCCTAAATGCAGGTTTCAGTGAAAGGCAAAGCCATAATGCACCTCATTTCCAGTCAGCCAGAAAATTCTTGTACTTTTTCAACAGGGAGACAATGTAGGTTATGGTGACATGCTGGGAAATCTGTCAATGGATTTCTCACCAAAAAATCCACAAGTTTCACTGACTGATTATAATAGTATAATTGATCAATTCTCAATTGAAGAGACAAGGGTCAACATTTTATTCACAGTGATATTGCCCCGTTATGCTGTATTTAACAAGAAGTATTAAACAGGCACCGATAAGGGTCAAATCATGTTATACCACCATATGCTTTCATGCCTAGTCAGTTTCAAGCTGAAACAATCATTTGTGTAGTAGAGCAACAGAAAATGAATTGTCTACTATTAATCATTTCAGTCATAAAATGCCAAAGATTTTCTCATTCCAGCTTCTGTAGTGTGAGGATTTTCAGCTTTTCTTAGTCAAGACAGAAAACGAACTGTTTTTGGGGTTTGGGGCCGATGGTTGGATAAACAAAGGAATTTTAAGACAGTACACCACACGGGTCAGTATGTTTGCTAATAAGTTGTTTTACGAGTGGATAGGATATGTGGATTGTAGTGACGTACGGTTCGTGGCTGGTGAGGCACTGACATAAGTCAGATTTACAAATATATGAACCCAATAGAGGAGCTGAAATCACCATTCAATTGGCAGCTTGTACATTGACTACTGGTTGTTTTTCATATCAGCATTATTTACACACACATAGGTGAGATACATATTTGATTACACCGGGAGCGTGTGCGCTCACGGCCATCCACGAAAATCCTGAGATTCCGCGATAATCTGTGTAACAACCACGGATGTATAAATAGAACAACAAACACATAAAAGGTTACTTTACCTGTCTGACGTTGAATTGCAGTTGATTTGTTCATATTTCCTTGTTTTTTGAGACATTTTTAAGCTTGGATATAAAATCTTACATTTTTGTGGTCAAAGCTAAATATAAGAAGAAGAAGAGAAGTGTAGAAGAAGAGCAACGACAGAACAAGCATAAACCCGACCCGTGGACTCTCTCACGCCCTCTTCTTTGAGGCAGAGTAGTGTTTGCCTCTCTGTGCTTTTTCACTGCGGTTTCTGTCAGATCAGCAACACTAAATATGTTCTACACAGACGTGAAATACATTACCTATTCTATGTAAAGAAAAGACATATAATAAAAGTGTCTACAAATATTACAGTGGTGACAAACAATGAGAAAGCAAAAGACACGCGCTCAACCCAGTTTGTGAGGGATTGCGCAATCTGAGGTGAGGCACAGCTCGTCGCTGCCTCACCTCACGTGTCTCCTCTGTTTGAAGAGGACATGCGCTAATTCAGCAATTTTGATTGTAAAAATGCTTGAAATGATTGGAATCATACAGAAATTACATTTATAGCACAGATCAGTAGAGAAATATTAATATTTATTTTATTTTAGCATTATTTCTTTTTTTACTTTTCATGCCTCATCTTGCCTCCCCTGACCGCACGTCCCTGGTGGATTGGTTTTAGGCCGTGTTCAGACAAAACACTGTAAAATCTAAGCTCCCTCATTTCTCATGAGACCATTGTATTGGCACAATAATCAAATACATGCAAGCTCACTTTCATGATAGATTTCATCAGATAACATAAATGGGCAGTTTCTACTATTTTTACATCAGTTCTTGACGTCAACTTTTAATACCTTTTCATTATCCTATAAATACACTGCTAACTGTCCCGTCCAAGTTTGACTCATTTTAAGCAACTCTTGTGTAAAAATGCCAGCTAGATGCCCTAAAGCTCTTAACTAAGCCTTTGAATTTCCTATGTGGTCGCCCTGACACACATTCCTTGATGTTTTTCAAGTGGAGTAAAGTAGTGACCTCATATGAAGCCTTTGCAGCTCTGGATTTGTTGTTCAGCTAACAGTGGGTTACATCACTGCCTGAACGCAGTTGTCCTCAGACTTTACGACAAGAGTGAATAAAAATATTTTGTTTTACAGTGGAAGAAGTCGTGTTTTTTGTCGGAGGTCTATTAATTGTATCACACCTCTGTGTTTTGGCTGGCTCTATTATTAACAACAAATAAATGATGCTGTGCACAAACTGTTTAATTGAATAGTATAACTTATACTAGTAGTCTGACTATTCTACCCTACTCTACACCACTGATTAAAGGATTGTGTTTCAGTAAAATGGTGTGCATTGGTTGTTAATACTTGCAAAACCATGAATTACACATTTTACATCCTGGTGTCTAACTATTGTCTAACTGCTAGTAAACCCATGAATTACATATTGGGGAAATACTGTTCTAATATTTAAACAAATAATAATTAGGGAAATAGTGTGTTGCATTGTGTTTATGCAGTGGCATTTGTGTAGCAATAGGACTGTCCAGCAAATTATTTGGAACTATGATCCAAGACTATATATCTGCAATTAAATGTCCTGTTTCCATGTGGTTTTGTCACAGCTTGTGCCACCCAAACCCCAAACACGCGTTTTTCCACATGGTCTGAAAAACACAAGTGATACATCACTGTTAGAGTGGCTTAGAATAAAACATTTCTGCCACCAAGT
This sequence comes from Cebidichthys violaceus, assembly GCF_023349555.1. Lineage (NCBI taxonomy): Eukaryota > Metazoa > Chordata > Actinopteri > Perciformes > Stichaeidae > Cebidichthys > Cebidichthys violaceus. The sequence continues at coordinate 5,253,480 of NW_027176296.1, read as the reverse complement.
ATGTGTGGCAATGCTGTGCATACTGGAATAAATGCTCTTAAAACAGTCTGCATATTATCACTTTTATGATTTTAATAGAAATGGTAACATTGGCAAGGACATCAATAATAATGGGGGACATTTAAACTTAGTTTTACATAATGAATAATTATTATGAAGATTTTAGCTATTTTTTTAATGTTGCCACTAGGAAAAACATGCTGTCGCAGTGATATCATTGGCCCAGTATTTGACGATGTTAGCAATTTGTTCATGTGCGTTTATACAGTCATTTCAACTACTAAACAAAAACCCAGTAAAATAAAAGCCAGACAGCATCTCTTGTGGTCCAGAAAACAAAATATCTGTGCAAGAATAGCTTTTGACCAAAGAGTCTTTCATATGTTCTTTCCTCGCTCCTCCAGATTGGAATGTTTGTCCGACTGAAGCAATATGCCATGAGGGCAAAAAATTACATATAGGAAACAATCTGCGGAGCATTTTTGGTGTGAACAGTAGACTAAATATTCAGCTGTGTCATGTCATTAAAAGCAGAACAGCATTTTCTATATTAACATCTTAACAGACAATAGGCACTATTGTTCATTAACCCTTTTAGACATTAGACAAATTTGGCATAGTTGGAATTTGGCCGCGGTTTTTAAGTGCAATGCCATGGATGTTTGATGATATCATAGGATGTAAAATCTGACAGACAATTTGACTTGTTTGTACATGACTGAACTTTTTCAACTTTTTAGTCATCTTAGTGTCTGCTCAAAAATCATGAGTATATTTTGGTTATGGAATTACAATAAAGTAAAAACACAAGTGCATGCTTTGGAGCAGGCAATAAAACTCTATTTTTCATATGACTATATTCCACTTGTGGCTTCATCATCCTTTGTATTTTGCCTCATGCATGATCAACGCTGAACCAAATTTTGGAGGGATTCAACTTTTTTGAGAAAAATCTCCAGGCATCCTTGTTTGTTTGTTGGGGGTCCTGTTGTGTCGTGATAGTGACTTTTATTAGAGCTTCTTACAGTTTATCATTATGGTTGAGAATAAATTGAGTGATTTTAGACCAAATAACAAGTAATTGAAGTTTTGTAGATACAAATGTAGAGGCCATACAGCCAGATGTTAAAAGGCCTACCCCACACAAACCACCGGCTTAGCAAGAAATAATGGATTCCATAATAAAGACTTGCAGTTGGGGGAAAGATGGACTGGTTTGCTGCAGGGGAGGACAGTGGCATCAGAACTTAAGGCCTGTTTTCCACAAGTTGAAAGAAGGGCTGGTTTGGATGTGTGTTGGATCGTAACCTAAATCAAACAGTGGATGCTAAAACTGAAAGAAATTAAGCAATAATAGTGCATATATTATTTGCATGTGCTTTACCAGATTTACCAATGTATATAAGGTTACATGAAGTGAAAACAAATTATACACACCTTGAATATATGAACACAACAAATTAAATTCATATTTGTACATTTCTGTGCATAAATTCACAGATCTTCATTGGATCTGTGAATTGGGATACAGCAATAGTTGATACAGGTGTTGGATTTTTTCGAAACTTCCCACAGAAAAATAGTGCAAAACCTAACTGTGTGTCTGTGTGTATGTTTGAATGTACAGAATGTAACTGACAAATGCACAAATCATGATCATCAACACCAGTACGTGAGAGATACAGTCCAATTTTTTCACTTCACAAAACTTAATTTGTATATCTTTAAAGAGCTTGTAAAGGATATCTGCAAACATTTTGCGCCATAGTTAAGAAAATATAAGATTCCTTAGTTCTTTAAATCTGCCACCTAAAAATAATGCCACAAAAAATGACAAGAAGACAAAACAAACTGCCTGAAAATTAAATTCTTGACCCTGGTTTGTATTTATACAGGAATCTATCCATCCCTTGCCATTGACGGCAAGCCTGTTGTTGGCACATGCAAAATCCTTCAGAGCACTTGTGTAAAAAGCATTAAAATTCCCCACGCAATAAAACCGTTATTTATAGGACCGTAACAGCCTTGTAGTTTGTCTAACACAAACCCAAGAGGAGGAACCAAGACACTCAATCCTCTCATAGACACTCACTGCTAAGGCAACTGCAACACATGGCTCATTTGCTGGTTTGTTTAGCTTCCTGATGCAAACCAGTGAAATGCTTCTTTCTTTTTTCAGCAACATGAAAGCTTGAGGATTTATTGAAAATTAAGCGGATAAGAATTTACTCCAAAGGCAGAGCCAGACAAAAAGGGGGAACAAAAGGACAGAGCAAAGTAGCTGCTCTCAGTAACCCATGTGATGTCATATGGAAAAGTGTGTAACATTGTTAAACTATACAAAAAAAGACAAACTTGTGACACAACACTTGCGGCATTAAGGAAGAATGTGTCACTCACTTGTTAAAATTCAAAATAAAGGAATTAACAATCAGAGAAAAATGTTCTGCAAAAACCAGAGAAGTCGTCATAGACACAAGGTCAGCAGAGTTCAACAGTTCCACAATGTTGTTGTGGAAGACTGCGGATGAGTTAAGATATGAAGTGGCTCCCCAGTGAGACCTAGCATCCTCTACTGCCTCTCGCCACAGGTACCTTACAGGGTGAGTGGGATTTTTTCAACTGCAGTTGCTGAAAAGGGGCCCTCAATTAGTCCACAGAAAGAATTCAATGAGACTTCCTTTCATCTTAAGGGAATGGGAAACAAAACCATCTCTCCTGATGATAGCTGACACTGCATCACCCCAGTGCCACAAAAACTGCAAAAGAGCATGGAGGCCGTCACTTTTAGACAAAATCTTGATGATAGGGCAAGCAGGTCTGGAAACTTGCACCTGAACATATCAGACTTTTTCATTTGTCATTGTATCCAACTTCCCCAGTGTCAGTAAGTACATTAAATGTACAGAGATGTAATGTGGTGACAGCATATTAGTGTAAGAGCAACAGGCTTCCATAATGAAGGTTTTTTGCATTGCAAGAGACTGTTAGGTAACAAAAATGTTCAAGGTTCAATTCCAAAAGCAGCTGTAATTGAGGAAGATACTTAACGTCAATCTACTTGTTCATGTTAATTAAATCTATAGATAAAACATGTTCAAAACAGGTCAAAGGCTTGGCCTGTGGTGTTGGTGCTTGCTGCTTTCTCGAGAATCTCTCATACAGACAACTTCACATTCAACACTGCCCAACACCTTCCATTACATAGTCGCGTCACACATCCAAGAACAACAAACAATCAAGTCAGAAACACGGCTGAAATACTGTACACACTGGTTCACGGGAAAAAACAGGGGCCAGACTTTAGGCAAGGCAGACACTGTGGACCTGGGCTGTTCAACAGCTATAAATGTATCATGATATTTAGATATGAAAAATATTAAATGGTGCTAATATTTTCACTCATTGTACCCCAAAATATATTACAATGCCCCCCCACCCCCTCACAAAGCACTTATATATATAACTTAACCATATTGTGTACTTTTACTTCACAGGAAATCATTGTGCAAATACATTTACTGATGCTCCGCCCCCACTGCTGAGCACTGTTTACTTGTTTATTTTATGTTTATTAATATTGAACGTGTCGCCTGTAAAAACTGCATCAATTCGACACGGTACTCCCTTAGGACCCAATACAGGGAAGTAGAGTTTGAAGTAGATCAGATGAGCTGTTTTGGAGATATGCGAAGACCAGACAGACAGACAGGGATTTCTTGATCCTAGATGATGTGTCTGTGACAACAAACGAGTGAGTTGGTGAAAGTTCCACTGCGGTGTGACAAGTATGTCATGGAAGTAAGGATATGTGACTCATGTCAGAGTTCTACATGTTGGTGATGGAGGAAACAGTTGTCTTTTCATAACTCTTTTGTTTTCATAAAGCAAAGTGGGTAGCACATGTTTAGTTTAGCTGATTTACTTGAAATTAAGAAGTGATTACCGCATTCATACCACAGCTGCCCACTCTCATTAAAACATTTTTCCAGCTGCTTTCATTTGATTACAGTCGATTTTGGCAGAAAATAATAGCCGTCAAAATCTTTACGGCAGAATCAAAATTAGGATCACATTGATCAATCAAGTACAATAACGCCTCAGACGTAAATCTCAGATCAATGGCAGGATTTTAGCAAGGAATGAATGAAAATAAAGTGCCCTGGAGCAAAGCACATTACCCTGAATCTTACCTGGTAAAGACTGCCTACATGGATCAGGGTTATGCAAAATTGTGCCTCCGTGTTGTGTTAAAGAGGGCACAGCACGGGGAAAAAGGGGATGCATGTTCAGTAAACATTCTCTGAATTATTAAATGCACCTCTAATCTGCTGTTTGACGTGAACCCTTTTGTCCTCACAGACCCAGTTAGTGAACACAGACATCTATACAATTTTGGAAGTTAATTTACCTTACACAATCATTTAGAGTAAAACTCTAAATTAGTAAATGGTTTGCTACATACTGTTGCTGATTGATATAACACAATAGTGTTTCCCAGTTCAGATAAGGTTTTGAGTCTGTTGTTGTAGCGTCTGGTTGCTCTTTCCCAGCACATCTTCTACTTATTCCTGGGCATACAGGAATGAATAGAAGAAGAACTGGGTAGTTGGTATGAGTAATGATAATCACCACGACTGAGGAGAGGCAGAAGAAAAGAGTGCCAGGCTGTACAACTCAAACTTAATCAGAGAATTACAAGGAAGACGCCACGCTGTTTTATTCATGTCTTAGAAGTGCTCTGCAGAAGCACCGAATGCTAAAAGCAATGATGCTGTTGGACATAAAGATGAAAATATTGCATATGAGCGTGAGACTTTTGCTGTTCCCACAATACTACAGACTGAATAGATCACTTCTGTATATAACTGGGAAAAGCTCTCACCTAAAAGATACATTTTTTGTTTTGACTGTGTGTTTGTGTGTGTGTTAGGATGAGAGCAATCCATTTGCCTGACTTTATTTTCTAATTCAGAAACTAATTTTGGGTTTCAATGTCAAGTGCTGCTACAGACACTTCCACACATTCATCAGATTATGATGACACTTGTCCAAACATCACCTTTGCTACTCAAGTCAAGTCAATAGAAATCCAATACACTTTGTAGATGCAAGTTTTAAGCCTAGTAGAAGTCTGAGATAAGACAAATGTGGTACATGAAATCAGGGATTTACTGAGATCCTTTCATTATGTCTAATCTTCTTATTTGGATTTTCATATACTCCTGATCTGCTGTGAATAATGAGGTATCTTTACAAGATGGTATTGATCCAGTAAACATGTGACTATGGGTTATTCACATTTTGGACACAGCAAATACTGCCACTCTGTGTTCCAAAACAGACGGTGCTGCTTGAGATTGCAGCTCCGCTCTGCTCCAGAGTCATTACACACTGCAAAAAGTAACAGTTTTTAGTGACTTTTTTATTTCACCTTAAATGCACATTTATCACCATTTGAAACCACCTGTCTGTGGGCTAAATGAGTATAATTCAAGCTAATATAATGTCATTCTCTTGACACAGATTAAGTTATTAAAAAAAAAACTGTTATGTATTTTAACGTGTGTCATTTCTAGAGCATATCTGCATTTGTGAGTCAAGCTTTAAAAAATACAAAACAAGTGAAATTATCACATTCCATCTCAAAATAAAAAATAAACCAACACATATCACCACATTAGACTATGCTATAACGTGAAATGCTATTAGAGTCTTAACACTGTATTAAAAGATGGTTCTTAAAGGTTGTAGCTCTACTGTGGTAAAACGATCGGTACTCTGTTGTTAAATTAAATTGTTTCTTGTTTTCCTTACTTTTTGATAGTACAAAGATTCATTTCAGAAAAGGTTCCTGATAACCCTGAAATAAAAGCTGGACCCAAGAACCCTTTCTTGTGCTATAAAATAAGTTGTTCAGATTCTTTAAAGCACTAAGGGGGTCTTAAGCCTTTTGCAGTACATCATCTTTTGGTTCAATTATCTATGTTTCCGAGTGCAGCTATAACATCATAACTAATACTTAATTAGTAACCTGATAATAATTAGGTTAATGACCTAAGGAGCCCTAATCAACCTCCTCCGATTGTGTGGGTGACTGTGTGCGGATTACTGTCGGGACAAAGAGACAGACAAACACACATGTTTTCAGTCCAAACACTTATCATGGTGCCTCAGAGAAGCCTCAGCATCCGTCTGTGGTTCCAATGTGAGTACCTGATGCAGTGCGACAGGTCTGAATGGCACCCAGATATCTCCACGATCCACAAAACAAATCCACAGATCTCATATGAACTAATGATAACGTCATTCCCAGCGAGACACATTCGTAATTCCTTTATAATGAGGCTCCTTTTTAATGTGAATCATGTCTGTCGTATGAACCATCAGAATCATTTACATTTGAATGTGCCATGGTGGTAGATGTCATCGCTCTGCATAAAGTCAACTTTCCAGTAACCTCTTTGCGCACAGATAATCTGATACACGATCTGTTTCTTTGTATCACACCGCAAAAATCGCTAACTTTTCTTTGTGATAAATACATTTCATTTTAATTAATTTGTTTAAGATGTTTTCAAGAAAGTCTTAGAAAATGATACTTGATGATACAATTCCCCGGAATATAAAACATAAATAATAATGTATTCTTTTCATTCCCGTGGCAGAATTTTATTTCTCCTGCAATGAAGAAATGTCATTCTCACTCTCACAGTAGAATATTTGACTGAGCAGCTGGCATCTAATGAGTTATTCCTCTGCCAAAGTCGCTCTTCAGCTCTTGACGCGCAGTCTTTGAAAGTACCTTCGATTTCAGCCGCTGCATCTCAGCCAGAGGACTGAAAGTAAAAAAAAAAAAAAAAAAAGGACATCTCATTTCCTCCATAGCACCGATGACCGGAGCTTTTATCATTATGGCTAATTAAGCCCTGGCACGACGTGCTAAGAGGCAGGTAGAGCAAACAGGGAGTTGGCGAGGAAGGAGGACCATTACGCAGGTTATCATGACATCACCACGGGCTGGCTATAAAGCGGTGAGGACCAATACGCAGAGTTAGAGAAGCACTTGAGGAGCTTTGGAGTAAAGGACGGACTGAAGCCTCTTATGTTTAACAGCTGATTGGCTGCTACCGTCTCTTTTTCTGAACTTCAGCGCAGCGGAATCCCTTAAAGAATACAAGACTTGGCAAAATGAACTTGTCATACTTGGTAGCGTGTGGACTTATGGTCACCCTGCTTTCAGTGAGGATGGGGGCAAAACCTTTATCTCAGGCGCAACAGAAGGTAAGAATAAGTCACTTATATTCTTATTGCTGAGAACTAAAGGGTATTTGCTTCGCAGTATCAACCGTTGGGAGCTGAATGCCGCTTCAGGAGTGAGCAGCTGCTCTGTGGTCCAGACGCGCAGGACTGTTGTTTTACGCATCATATTTCATAATTTCAGTCATGTTTAGCAATTCAGCGAAGGCATTTTTTCCACACCCTGAATCTAAAACATCATAGCAAATCGGCTTTATATCACTTTATTTTATAAAGAGACAGCATATTTTATACCAATTGATCCCATATAGACATCATAACTACTGTCTTTTGCTCCCCAGCATTTTACATTTAGCATTTAAGCGCCCAATGAAATAATTTGACAAGAGCTACAAATACGAAAAAAAACGAAGCATTTTAGCAGAAACCATTCAAATTAAAATGTGGTTTAAGCAATATAAGAAGCTAATTTACATTATTTACATATTCATTATCAACTTGGAATTGATATTTTCTCATTTCTTTGCCAAATTAAACTACAATCTCAACGTTTTTATGCGTAAAATCACCATTACGCATAGAATTCGTCTGTAGAATAAAACCGATAATTCATATGTTACCATTTGAAATCAACGTTTTAATTATTAACTTAGATGGCAAAATTTGGAATGGCTGCAAGTTGATGCCACAGCCTGTGTTCAGAGCAGAAGAGCGGGCTACAGGCACCTGTCTTATGACTCCTCACTGAAGGCAAAAGCAAAGTCTGAAATGTCATAACTGACCTGTCACCTAATGAAAATGAAAGTACAGAATCCTAACTACATTGATGGTGTCCTTTGAGTCCTTTGAATTGAATAACTTTAGCATCTTGTGGATCTATTCGAAAGTTGCTTTTCACTATCCAACACAATTAATCCTATAGCGCCGTGTGTAAAACATGACAAGCATTACTACATGTTCTCTCTTGGCCAATGCACACAGTGTTTGAAAGAGCTTTAATACACACCACGTTGAGGTTTTCCCCCAATTTAAACAATTGCTCTGCTCAAAGAGGCACCAAGCATGTATTGTTATATGATCAAAAGAATATCTTTTTGCACAAGGTATTTGACTAAGGAAGATGTGGTTTATTTATTTTATCAATCTGTGTTCCAGTCTCTTAGAAGTTTGCTGGGCGAGGAGCTGGCAGAGTTTCTGGAGTCGGAGGAGAGGGAGAGGCGGCTAGACGCTGTGCGCTCTCGGATACGGTTACTGCGAGATTTACGCATGGACACCCGGGCCAGAGGGATGTGGGCTCGTCTCCTTAATGACCAACCTGCACCGAGGAGACACAAATCTGGAAACAAGAAAGGGGGTTCCACGTCACGGAGTGGCTGCTTCGGACACAAGATGGACAGGATAGGAACCATCAGCGGCATGGGTTGCTAGGGTTGGAGCAGTGCTGTTATGGTGAGTTGTCTTTAAGTCATGGTCCCGCCTCACACTTAGATTCATTGCAGCCTAACGACATGGCGTATAAACAGAACCATGAGGACAAAGGGGAATGTATTGGGGTAAGGAGAGAATGACACAATCAGGGGAAAAAGAAAAACAATCAAGAAAGCGTAATCAAGGGTCCAGTTTATGGAAGGATGTTGGAAGGGGATGTAAAGACAGTAGGAAGAGAGAATGGATAATATGAGGATAGAAAGAAGGAAAGCATTTTAGTTATTTTCTCTTTTGTCAATGGTCATCTATGGACTCCATTTAGGTGACAGATGGGAGGTTTTCTGTTTCATCAAAGGTCCTTAATGGGTCTTGAGTTTAGCTGCAGAATGGACAGAGCGAAAGGAGAAAGAAAGGAAGGAAGGAAGGAAGGAAGGAAGGAAAGAAAGAAGGAAGGGAGGGAAAGAGAAAGCAAGCAAGAAAGACAGAAAAGATGTTCAGGACAGATGTTCTTGATGGTTGTCTCAGCACAGCGTATGCTTTGCGTCCACGGTTAGGCCAGTTTAGAAGAAGCATCCAGTCTGAGTGGCAGCCATATTGAGGATAGCAAGTGGAGAGTGATGGCCATGCATGCTTGTATTCCGTCAGGCGATGAATTCACAGTCTTGGCCAAAGGTCAGCTTGATGTAAGAAATCATATTAAACACAATGCATTCTGTAACTATATGTCATTAACCTCAGTTGCCTGACGGACTTTTCATTGTGAGAATACTTGAGATAAGAGAACATGATGCCTCAAATTTCTGATGTCATCAAACCTTGACCTATTGTCTAGCAGTGTTTCCTCCCTGGACAGGAACCTCCTTAAGACAGCAGGAAAGCCCACTTAAACTGATTTCAGCTGATATATGGGAAACAATCCAGTCCACTCTTGTATTCATGCACATCATCATAAATGATCCCATCTGCTTGATCTAGAAAACAAGTAGCATATATCAAACGAGGAGAGCGAGAAATGGAGCAGGGAAAAGGGGATGCAGACAGGCTAACGCACACACATTGTAAACACACGGCACCCTGCAGTGGCCAGGATCTTTCTGGGAAACCCGTTCTTTTTATCCAAGTGATTTTAACAAAAACAACAACCACAGCCCCCTTGGCTGTGGTGGTGAATGAAGAAATGAGGAAGCGAGGTGACGCACAATTAGTCCTGAGGCGTAAATCCTCATGGGGGAGTGTGATTTTGTGACTAACTTGAGTGAGTGTGTGTGTTTCATCAGCTGACACTCCCTCAGTGGGCTGCAGTGTATTGTAAATGTGGAAGTCTGTGTTAGATATGTGTTCATTGAGGTGAAAGTCATGGCAAAACTCAACACCTTGAGAGCCATTGAGAGGCAGTCAAAATGCTCCCGATCTTACACCTTTAAGCATAAAACTGAAAACTTAATTTGGAGATTCACAGACTGATGAGAACCGTGAGGGCTACGTTGATGAATACATGGTCGATAAGCACTGCAAATTTGCTGAATAAATGAACTTGTGTGAATAGGGTAGTTTGAGAATGCTCAGTCTAAACTTTCTTCTCGTTTCCTGTCTTTATCTAGATCTCTGGACGATGGGTTGGAAAACAATGGTTCAGTTTGTTCTCACCTGAGGGAGAAAAGAAGAAAAACTCACCAAGTGACAGATTTTCGGTACGAAAGTCAACACGACCAGCATAAACAAAGACTGAGATGACGATGCTACAAAACCCTCATATAAATTTATATATATATGATAAATATGCAGGTATATATACATATATACATATGTGTATACCATACAAATGGTCAACTGATGCATACTACAAGACAGCGGACACTAGTGTAAAAACTACAAACCGCAAAGCTGTATATTGTTGCTGCTGCTGCTGTACATTCATGTACTTCATCTTTTCCTGCATAAATGTATTTATGTTTTAAAAACTATTTATATGTTTATAAAAAGAGATATTTATAAATATGAGTTTTATTTATGTAACATTTTGAAAATGGATGCAAACTGCAGGTCAATTCTTTTTGTAACTTTTTTCTTTTTGTCTCAAATAGTTGTAAATGTTTTCAAAGATGATAAAAACAACATTCCATGTGCACTTACATGTATCCTCTTGGGGTTTTATGTTTCAACAAAAGTGGTAAATTCTAGTTACTGAACATTTTCTGCACGGCTTGCAGGCAAAAAAAGCGATATGTTGGATATGTCTGCTTGGGCTAAGAAAAAAGCTGCCTTATTTTCAGCTTGACCGCCATTTATTTCTATGCTGATCAGATCTTAAAAAGGTTTCACTAGCAGCGAGTGTACATCAATAGGGGACCTGCTCCTCACAGAGTTGGAGACGTATTAATGGCATCACACCCTTATTAGGTGCCACTTTTAAAGTTGGTGAAGCTTTTTTAATCAACATAAGGTACCATACAGACAAACATTACAAAAGAAAATGGAAATATGACTTTGTACCATTGCATTGCATATTCACACTATGACAAAAAGTAATTTAGAGTGAGAGCAATGGTAGAATAAGGTTCAATTCCAAAATCCATGGGCCAAAGCCTCAAAAGCAGACATGTTCATGATGTCCCCTGTAAAGTAATAGCATCCAATGCAATATGACAAATATCATGGTTGGATTTAAGGGGCAGACGAGATGAAGAGATTCTTAAAGCAATACGTTTTCAGATGTTGTTGCACTAACTCTTGGGACGTGGATGAAGGTCAAGCCTTTACTTTCACAGCTTTAAGTTTTATGATTATGGTAGTTATACCAATCTTTATTTATATGGCATGCATCTAAAGCAGATTTTCCAAAGTGAAAGGCATGAAAAGAAAACAGTAAAGCATACAGAAAAAGACATAAATATATGAGATATTCAAAGAAACAAACAAGCAACCCAAGAAAATAAGATGGAAACATTTAAAGGCAAGTCCATAAAAGTGTATTTATGAGGAAAACGTGATAATGAATTGGCGAGCCGAAGTTTCTGTGACAGGTTGTTCCACAGCCTTGTGGTATAATCACCCAGAAGGGAGATGAGAGCCAGAAAGACCATATCTGTAGGTAGGTAGGAAGCAGTGTGCAAAACATGATAACAACTGTCAAACACAAATACAGTAAAGGGACTACACTGAAAAGCTGGATGGTTGACCAGAAACAAATGTGCATTTACCCATAATAAAGAAAATCCCTTCTGACCTAAAATCCCAGGATGCATCTATCTCAATCCCTGCACTTTCTGTCTGTTGTATTCAATCAATTTGATACATCCCTGCAAAACAGCATAGGCTAACAGTTGCAAGAAAGTAGCTTTGTTCATTCCTTCAAATTCAGCATAGTTGAAGGACATTAATAAAACGAGTGACAGTAACAAGACTGAAAACAGACGTTGTGTTCAATAGCCAGGTGGAATATATTTCAAACACCTAAAACAGTGTCGGATTTTGTGTTGAATACAAACTGAAACATGAGGGAAATGAAATGCAGAAACATATGACTGAGGTTGACTGCATGGTTCCTAAATTCTTTTATCTATACTCTTACCTCAACCAATCTACCATAAATCAGGGATTGTTTTAATCAGGTAACTATTTTAATTTGAAAAATATGACATTGTGCGTGCTTGTATAGTTATTCCAAGCCAAGCTGTAACATACATACATGATAAATGGTACAACACATGCATGCAGCACTGAGAAGAGCCATTGAGTACTTGACCAAACACTATGAAAAAAATATTGGAAAATGAGTGTCACATTATGAGTGGACTGTCAAACAAGTCCAGCATATAGCTGCAGCGGATGTGCTGTTATTGTCACTGCAGTTAGTGCATGAGATATGACAGAGATGGTGAATGACATGCAACAAACAGCTTAACCCTAGAAATGAAGTATGTGTGATCATCCCTACCCTAATACCTTCAGTGTGTTGAAAAAAACATTTTACTTTTATTCAAGGATGGTTTTAAACTAATTGACTATGGGTGAATATATTGTTTATATGTATATTGTTAGACAGGTAAGGTGACAGACCGTTTTTAAGGTTTTTTAAGCTTGCGATGCTATTCACCAGAGTCCGGATCAGTGACAAGTAATCATTGGTAAGTGTTTTGTAGAAGTAAAAAAGTGTCCAAAACAATCTACTATTAAAGAAAGATGACTCTCCAGGTGATTTTCCCCAGATTTTTTTTTACAAAAAATAAAAAGAGTTCAAATGTCTTTTTAGTTAAAAAGAAAAGAAGAAGAAAGCTAATGAATGAACAAATAAAACGAAACAAAGGAGTTGTTTAACCCCTCACTAATGAAATTATGGGTATATCTTTATTTAACTGTGAGACACTAAGCTGGAATGGAAAGGTTTTCTTCACGCACTGCTCTGTGAAAAGAGTGAGGGATTTAAAACGCAATGCTGCCTCTGTGTGGTGTTGAGGGTTAATTACTCAAATGTGCTGTTGGTGTCCCCTGGGAATCAGTTGAGTATCAGATGCTGTTGGCTACACCATGTAGTACACACATACATAGTGCTTCAAAGGAAGACCGTGGGGTATCATCAAAGGTTCTAGAACAGCTAAGGGCCTTGTGGTGAGATGTTTTTTCATCTGCCATGGTCAAGAGTGAACTTTCAATATTTACATTGAAGTCCTTCAAGAGCTCAAATAGAAATTTTAACATCTTCAATTCCATGAAAACTTGGCAAACTCCATCTGCTGGTGAAGATTGATGGGGTACATTCAAAAGCTCCAGAACTGCAACTAAACAGACTTAATGGTGTTTTGTCTACTAGGCCTACTTCAATGTTTCCCCTTCCTTATTATACTTGACTGATATCAGACATAATTGTCAAACTCGGTGGAGAAGGCAAATTCAAAGGTCTGGACCCAATATCCATTCTGTAGCCCACATTTGTTATCTTAATTTCTTTTTTTTAATCATTATTATAATAATAATTATGATATTTTGCTGGAGTATAAGCATTAATACCACACAAAAAAAGTACTTAAACTAGCAAAAGCAGAAGTACTCCTTACGAACATCATACAGGCTGTTTCTATGATGCTTTAACGTAGAGGCAGATATTGTTGATCGTGGTCAAGCTGGGACTATTCTTCCTACTTTATACAGTTAAGTAGTTTAATCTAACCTTTAACAATGCATCATATGTTATGATATGTGAAATCATAATCTGCAAAGCAACTGGTAACTGTATGGCAAATCAATGTAGTAGCGCAAATAGTTAATCTCCTGTTAAATAAGCTAACGTTACTTGAGAAGAAGAAGCAAACCTATACAGCATGCCATACAGCAGCATAACATGGAAGTACTCGAGTATTAGGCTGGGCTACCTCAAATTGGTAAAGTACCTCAACGTTATCTGAGTAAATTAACTGCTCGATGCAACTGGTGTTCCGCATGGTGGGCTCCATGTGGTTGATCGGTGATGGCAACTGGCCCAGACCACGTGGCTCACGTAAACAGCTGCGTGGGACATACAGATGCTCTGTACTGTGTGGCACACACAGTCTAAAATGGCCATACAACTTATTTACCTGTACCATTTATGAAATAGTCGACCATTTATTTCTCTAAAAATGTAAAGTTAATAAAGTTAATACCTTTATACTGTATCGCTTTAAATTCAGCGTGACATAGGCCTACTTGTCTTCAGAGACAAACATTACTTTATAGATGCTTCAGCAACAACACATTACCAACGTGGTTGTTTAAGTAGCTCAGGTATGTATTCATAGGTAACGTTAAAATGGTTTACCTCTGCGTTAATACATGTTAAGGGCTGTCGGTGGAAGTGATGCGCGGGCACGATGCAAATGCTCTACCCGTTGATTGGTGAAAACAGTCATGTGAGCAGGTCGCCGCGAACGCGCAGAGCAGGAGAGTAACGAGCGCGGCTTCCACTTCTCTGTCTTTCCTGCCCAATGTCCCACCGAGTAGGCTGAGCCACGTGTATGCGATAGCAATTTCGTTACTTGTTTCCAAACGTCCAGTTCTTTGTGTTTCATTGAAACACACAACAGCAACCATGGTGAAATTAGCAAAGGTAAGACCAAGTGGCGCACATTTGACTGTTTAAAGTGTTTGCTTTTGTGGTCGAAATGCTCTGTTGTTACGCATGAGGCCTTCGCGAATAAGTTGCTGCGTTTCTGTGAAAAACGGAAATGACACCGGGGGGAAATGTCTCGCTGCTATTGCTTTCTATCGAGTAATTGCACCGTTAATGAAATAGTGTTGCTTGGTCGAAAATGCACGGTGAAATTGATAAACGATCTAAACATTTCATCTAGTCCGAGATCGGCCATGTTTGTACCCTGCTTTTGGTTTTGTGGCCTTGCCTGCTAACTGTTAACGCTACCGAGTACTCAAGATGGCATTCATGCGCGTTCTCGATTTTAAGGATGGATTTTAGAGATGCATATAAGACGTATTTAATGTTACGACGCAAACGCTGGGTAACTAATATCAACATGTATTAATAATTTATTAAAGATGGGAAATGTATGTACTGAGCTAGCTAACGTGTAGTGATTAAGCGCTAGCGTGTTGTTTTAATAGTCAAAATGCAGAGCCGTAGCGCAAGTTTAATTCCTTCGACTTGTTGGCAGGGCGGATAACTTGTGGTTCTTCTTGCTTTATTTAACATAAACCGTTTTAATTTAAGTTTGTTGCCCGTTCTCGTGCAGCCGTTTTTCTGTATCTGCTCGGCATGTGCTTAAGAGCCTGTCTCGGAACAGGCAAAATTAGCCAACATGCTAGCAGCCCGACCTCCTGAGCTCCACGTGGGTTGTGCGCCTGCTCGGTGTGACACACGAGGCAAAAAAAAAACCAAACCGAAGAGAACCAGATTACCGCCCAGACATGTGGCGGTTACTAAGCGCGGATCGTGTTTGGCCCACGCAAATCATTATTATAGTGATTAAATAATTCGTTTTGGCGTTAACTTTGTAACTGATGGCGTTAAACCCCCAATGTTTTTTTTTAGTCTAAATTTGTGATTTGACTAGTGCCATCAAATTTGTGATTTGTTTTTTAAAGTTGATTTCCCCCCCCCTCTTGTTTCAGGCAGCCAACAAGCAGGCAACGCAGAAGAAAAAAGCCCCTCCACCCCCCAAAGAAGTGGAGGAGGAATCTAGTGAAGAGGAAAGCAGTGATGGGGAGGAAGAGGTACATTTAATTTGAGTTTGTAATATTCTTTACGGGCATGTAAAGTAATAATAAAATGTAGATTTCATACATGTTTTTTTATTTTTATTTTTTTATTCCAGACTCCGGCCCCTAAAGCGGTAAAGAAAGCCACACCAGCAAAAGCTACCCCGGTCGTTAAAAATGGTGCTGCTGCCAAAAAAGCAGAAAGTGAGGAGGATGATGATGATGATTCAGGTAAGCATCAGAATTCAAAGCACACCGTTTTGGGATGTTTAGAGATTTATATAATACAAAAATCATAACAAGGTCCATTAAGTAGCTGTTCTGGAGCTTTGATTGTACAGTACAATATTCCTTAGAAGCAGCCTGTATGAATCGGCTGAAATTTACATTTTCCAGCTTCTGAGCTTGATCTAGTACTCCAGCTTATTATAGCCACACAGATAATGCTATGAATGTGTATGCCCTCATATTCAAGATGAGCACCGTAAGACCCAAATGTGGATTTCTTCTGCTTCATCAAGTTAATGGTGCTGTTATGTTTTGTCAACCAACAGAGGAGTCTGAAGAGGAAGCCCCCCCACCCAAAAAGACCCCTGCTAAGGGTAAACCCGCACCAGCCAAGGCAGCTCCTGCAGAGGAGTCTGATGATGAAGACGAAGAAGATGGTAGGACATTAAACGTTGTATTGCGGGTGTTCCTTGTAACAGTTATTTATTTGTAATGGCTTTCAAGATTGGCTCAAGCTAAATCTTAATGCACCAGTTGATCATATAATTCCATTTGGTAAACTAAATATTATATATTGTGCTACACCCTCCATTTCTTGACACACATGTGGTTGTCCAGTACCCGTGTGCGTAATGTACGGAGGAACAATAAACGCAGTGCTATGTCTTCGGTACCGGTGTGTGTTATCGTCTGCCGGTTCTATCCTCAATCGCTGTAACATTCTGGCATTTTATGGCTTTTGGTGGAATTTAAAGAGTGTCTCTGTAGATTTAAAAAACATCGTGAAAATTCTTAATTCTTGTGTGTGTTTGTCTAGATGAGTCTGAAGAAGAGGCCCCACCACCCAAGAAGGGAGCGAAACCTGCCGCCAAGGCCCCAGTGAAGGCTAAACCTGCAGCGGAGTCCTCTGATGAAGATGAGTCGGAAGAAGAGGCTGCACCTCCCAAGAAGGCCGCACCAGCCAAAAAAGCTGCAAAGGCAGCCAAAGAGGAGTCTGAAGACGACGACGACGACGATGAAGAAGATGGTTAGGAAATCCCTTTAATTACCTTCCTTATTTTGAGCTTTCTGAATTGTTCGAGATGCTAAGTCAATGTGGAGTTCCTGACTTGTGTGCTGCAGTCATAGGAGAGTATATGATGATCAACAAGGGACTTAATACTGATTTTGTATGATGTCACCTTTATTATGAATCTGATGTTGGCAGGGGGTCTGTGGTTGAATTTGGTCACATTGACTCTGGTTGGTAACTCAATGATGCTTATGCTTCTCCAGACTCTGAGGAAGAGATGGACACCACTCCTGCTCCAGCAAAGGCAAAGAAAGCAGGCATGGTCAAGGCCAAGGAAGACTCTGAGGAGGAGGATGATGATGATGATGATGAAGAGGACGATGATGACGACGACGAAGATGAGGAAGATGATGGTGAGTTTTGGTGCTAAAGATTTTACTGTGGTTCACCTGCCAAATTTTGGCCCCATCATTCTGAATGACACTGTACTAAAAGCATGTTTAAGTTTAACCCAGTGTCTGTTCTGGACTTTCTTCCTTTGTCTTGGTGTAATCGATGTCTGAATTCAACATTCTGCAACACTTGTGTCTTCAGATGCCCCAGCGACACCTGCAAAGAGGAAGGCGGAGGGCAAGAAGGACACACCTGCTGCCAAGAAAGCAAAGTCAGAGGGCGAAGGTAGGAATGAAGCACTGACCCATCAATCAAATGTAACATTTCATCATGATGATCAACAAGGGACTTAATACTGATGTCTGATGTCACCTTTATTATTCTGAATCTGTGGCATAATTGGTACTGTTAAACGCAAAATATGAAACTCGATGGTAATTTTTCTCATTTATTAGGGTTCTGTCTATTTGTTGGAAATTTGAACTCCAACAAAGATTTTGATGAAATCAAAGAAGCCCTGAGGAAATTCTTCACCAAGAACAGCCTTGAGGTCGCTGATGTCCGGTTGGGTGGATCCAAGTAAGCGATTAATGAAACAATAGATCATCGGTACTTGTTGGTGGTTGTGTGGAATATCTAAAGTCAGGGTTGTAGCCAATGAGTACCGATCCAATGCCAGTGTTTTATTAAATGACACTGACTGTATTTAATGTAGATCTGAATAAAACTAAATTTACACTTAGATTGCCACAGGCACCTTCTTTTTTTGGCACGCACGTGGCTGCTCGTGTGTGAAATGGACGGAGGAACAATAAATGCAGTTTTGTGTGTCTGTTCTATCCTATCAATCGCTGTAACATTTTTACATTTACCTTGAACGTCCAAATTCATGATTCTAATATGTGCATTGCATCAAGATAAGTCTGAACTTCTCAATTGTAGAAGTCTGACATTGTAGATCTGTCACTTCTGATTGCAAATTGGTTTAATTGGGTCAGTATTTGCTTTTACTGTTACCCCTGAAGAGTAGACTGTAAAGGAGACATGTGGCACACATTGTAGCCATGATGCACAAACAAATAATTGAATGGTTTTACTGGGTGTTAAAGTTGTATCCAGAGATGGATGATTTATCTGTTAAAATGTGAATACTTTTAAAGTTTGCAGACTTTGATATATTATCAAACTGTGAAATCGATGTGTGCAATACAACACATTGTTATTTAAACATTGCTTTAATCTCTTTTATGTCTAATGGTTCTTGCATGACTTGCTTCAACAGGAAATTTGGTTATGTGGAATTTTCCTCTGAGGAGGACATTCAGAAGGCACTGGAGCTCAACGGCAAGAAGGTCATGGGTCAGGAGTTGAAGTTGGACCGGGCCCGAAGCAAGGACAGCTCACAGGAGGGCAAGAAAGGTAAAAAAAAACTGCTTTCATCAGCCGGTGTATGTATAGGAAAGTCAAACTGGGATGTTTCCAGGCAGTTAACTTAAGACATTTCTACATTTACATTTAAATTGCCACCAGCACCTCCTTTTCTTGGCACACATGTGGTTGTCCAGTACTCGTGTGTGAAATGTACGGAGGAAAAATAAATGCAGTGCTATGTCTTCGGTACCGGTGTGTGTTATCGTCTGCCGGTTCTATCCTCAATCGCTGTAACATTCTTACCTTTACCATGAATGTCCAAATTCATGTTTCTTGTATGTGCATTTCCTCAAGAAAAGTCTGAACTTAGGGGAAATGTTTTTTCAGAAGATTGAGAGGAAGCTGGTCCCAATACTGAGATTGCCATTTGTTCCCACAGAGAGGGATGCGCGGACACTATTTGTGAAGAACCTTCCCTTCTCCGCTACCATCGATGACTTGAAGGGAGTCTTTGAAGATGCAGTTGACGTCAGGTTACCTCCAGGCCAGAACGGTTCAAATAGAGGGTAAGAAGAACATGCCAGCGGTTGATGGACAAATTAAATATAAATGTTATCTTATTTTGTTAGTCTGGATGATGTTGCTAGGGAGAATATTTAAGGAATACAAGAAAGCTCCTCGTGTCCTATAAGCTAACCTTCCATGAGCATCCAAACTGTGAAGGAAACAGACTTACCCATATCATCACAATTGCAAAGGCATCGCCGTTTTGAAGGATCAACGTGTCTGGCTTTTGTTTCCCAGTAGGCAATCCTGCCATTCATGACCAGCACTCGGTACATGTCTCCTTATCTTGTTCTAGAATAAGTAATTTATTTTCCCTTTTGACAGCATTGCCTACATCGAGTTCAAATCTGAGGCTGAAGCAGAGAAGATGCTGGAGGAGGCTCAGGGAGCTGATGTACAGGGGAGGTCCATCATGGTCGACTATGTTGGAGATAAGAGCCAGAAAGGGGGGGCCGTGGGACCAGGTAAGCTCCTTAGACAGCTTGTAAAGCTATGCATGTACATCATATCATTAGGTTGAACAATTCCATTTAATATACTACCTTTTACATTTTAAGAATATTGTGCTACACCCTCCATTTCTTGGCACGCACGTGGTTGTCCAGTACTCGTGTGTGAAATGTACGGAGGAACAATAAACGCAGTGCTATGTCTTCGGTACCGGTGTGTGTTATCGTCTGCCGGTTCTATCCTCAATCGCTGTAACATTCTGGCCTTTTATGGCTTTTGGTGGAGAGATTATGCAATAGTTTCTGTGATTAGAGCTGCATGTTTATCGTAGAGAATCAGAAGCAAAGTATGAATTAAGTGTTTCGTATTCATCTCACTGGTCTCTTGTCCTCCTGTCCCTGTAGCGTCAGCAGCAGCCTGCAAAACACTGGTGGTGAATAATCTCTCCTTCACTGCCACAGAGGAAGCTCTACAAGCCACATTTGAGAAGGCCGTCTCTATTAGGATTCCACAGAGAGATGGTAGACCTAAAGGGTAAGTGTTTGTAATGTGTGCAAGGAGGATTTTCTATTTTAGGACGGCCATTTTTCATCTATAGAATCTCAAACTGCTACACCTTCTCATGAGCTCCTCTTAATCTTACCCGTGATTTTGTATGGATTCGCACGAGAAGCAGAGTCAATGTACAGTTAGAACAGGCTCACCCTCTCATTTGGGTGTTGCTTATGTCTATTGTGCAACATGTAGAATTATGGAATCATTTGACAAAATGATCACTAATTCTGCTGCCATTTTCTTTTTGGGCTGTGTGGTCATATTGCAACACCCAGTTAAGCGTGTACTCTCTTCTAATGGCATGCATCTTTTCTTAGTTTTGCTTTTGTAGAGTTTGAGACCACAGAGGATGCCAAGGATGCTCTGGAGAACCTCAACAACACAGATATTGAAGGGCGGTCGGTCCGACTGGAGTACAGTCAGAACAGTGGCAGAGACGGTGGCAGAGGAAACTCAGGTAGGTTTGCAAATGTTACCATGTGCATCTGAACTGCTGTCTAGGTTGGGATATCCCAAAAAGATACAGGTGTCAGCATGGCCAGATGTGATGAAAACCGATTATGATCATTGTGGTGGATCAAATCTTAAAGGTCCATGAAAGCCGTAGTTTTAATGATATCCTCTTTGCTACCAGGTCCAACAAAAACCCTCTTCGTCAAGGGTCTCTCTGAGGACACAACAGATCATACCCTCAAGGATGCATTCGAGGGAGCCGCAGCAGCCAGAATAGTCACAGACAGAGAAACAGGGTCCTCAAAAGGGTAAGTTTATAGAATTGTAAATATTCCCTGTAGCCATTCGCTCTTCCGTGAGCACTGCTCTGTCCAGTGGTGACCGAGTGGATTCGCATGACAAGTAGAGTTAAATCACAGTTAAACCGGCATCTACCTTAGTGGGAGTTGCCCATGTCTAATGTGAAACAATCATGTCACTTTAAAAAAAAAAAAATAGTATACAAGTTGACTTTAGTGAAGTTTAACTAAGTCCTATCCTTCTGCCTCCCCCTGCAGCTTTGGCTTCGTGGACTTCCACAATGAGGATGACTGCAAGGCAGCCAAGGAGGCGATGGAGGACGGTGAGATCGATGGCAGGAAGGTGACCCTGGACTACGCCAAGCCCAAGGGTGAAGGCGGCTTCCGCGGAGGTCGCGGCGGTGGTGGATTTGGCGGCGGCGGTCGTGGCAGAGGAGGCTTTGGTGGTCGTGGTGGCGGCGGCTTCGGCGGAGGTTTCGGCGGTCGCGGCGGTGGCAGAGGAAGAGGAGGACCCCGTGGAGGTGGAGGTGGACGTGGACGCGGTGGCTTCGGAGGTAAAGGATATTAAATTATAGGGCACCTGCTAATGTTTGGTCAGTTGCTAGATTAAATATAGCAATCTGAGGTTTCATTGTTTTCATAATCGATACCTTAGCAAAAGCAAAGGAGATGTTAATTAAAAATATTTGCTTCGACTGGATCAAAACGGAACATTCAGAATATGTTGAGTTGACGATGCCGAACATTAAACTCAGTTGCCTTTGTCTCGTTTCAGGTGGAAGAGGCGGCGGTGGATTTGGAGCCAAACCCCAGGGGAAGAAGATTAAGTTTGATGACTAAATCATTGGTCTGTTTTACTTTTTTGAATGGACTCTGGTTTCATCACTTTTCAGAGCTTTTGGACATTCCAGAAAGCGTCATTGATATATATTTAACTGTTAATGGGCATTTTAGCCCTTTATTTAGACCCCTCAAACCTTCCCCACCCTTGTGTGCCAGAATGGTACTTTTGACCTTCTCAGCTCGAGAGCTTTGTGTGAGTACTGAATGTCCCGAATGCAAACCTGCACCTCTCGCCCTCATTAGCTTACTTGTTTTTCCGAAGGAGTAAAATGGAACGGGTCTGGCAAACAAGTTTGCTGTGAAAAATACGCTTGTCTTTGTCAGATACATTGTGTAAATTTAAACAGTTTGTATGATTTCATTTTACCTTTTTGTAAAAAAAAAAACAACAAAAAACGAAAGATTCACTTGTATCCATATGTTTTGTTTTTATTTCGTCATTTAGTTTGCTTCAGTTGCCAAGTTTTATTGTAATGTGCAAAGCATATTTTGATAGCAGATTTGAGTCAGTGGTCAAGAGTTGGGTGTTAAGAAAATGGCAAAGATGTTCTGTCATGTTTGTTTGGTGGGGCACAGTCAGTGTCTGAGTCACAGAGGATGAAAAACCTCTCGTCTATGTAACATAAAATATTTGTAGTGCATTGACTAATTTTGTTTTTTCCCCATCTGAGAATCTCCAGATTTTCACGTGATTAAATAAAACCTTGTAGGTGGTGATTTTTAAACACCTGTCCTCATTGCATCATGTCGATCTGAAGCTTTGAATAAGTACCTCCAGCTTAACATACTTATGAATATGGACATTGCTACAGCAAATGCAATGCAATATAACATCACTGCAATGAATTCTCGTTTGAAGTCTTATCAACTTGTTGATTCAACTCCAAATTATGGAGACAGATTTATGGTGCTGTTGAATTGTATTGCATTATGTTGAAAGGGTTTTATAAAGATGCTCAAGCTAGCTGAAATGAAAGAATAGAAATTATTGTAAGATGTGTTTATATAAACAAATGGGGTTATAATGAGCCTAAAGTACTTGTGTACAAGCAGCAACGGCAGCTGAAATATTACAGCTAGCATTATTGGCGATGCATCACTTTAATTGTCTGAAAATGGCCTGGAGGACAATTCAATTTTTTCCCCACACGGTGGCAGTGTCCTTCAGCTATCCATTTGTAATGATTTCAGACCACGATCAGTTCTCTACATGGAACACTGCATACTGAGTACATGTATGCAAGTGATGCCGAATTGGGATTGATATAAATTTGTAGATGAATCTCTTTCATGTCCTACAACTTTTTGAGCACTTTATAATGACTTGCTGTAAGTTCTGGTGGTTAGTAGCTGGAAAAAAGGAAAGTTAGATGAGGTTGAAAATCTTTAGAAACTACTGTTTTTTTTTTTTTTGTTTTTTTTTAAATCCCCAGTGCTTCGGTGATGCCGCTGAGCATGCTATAAAATCTCTCAGTATGATTTTTGGTAGTTTAGGAGTGAGTTTCCAAAGCAGATCAAAATCTGCTTCATGGGTCGAGTATGCTGAGGAATACAACGAATGTAACTGCAGTTTCTATAGCTGCCAGTGTGCTTGTACGGTGCTGGGAATGTATCCAGAGGGAGATGGAGGCACATGGACCAACAGCAAATCTAAACAATCACAGCATATGTGTACTGGCAAGGTGGTGAAAAAGATGCATCTATTCTCAATGTGCAATGTCTATATACAGGTTAAACTGGTACTGTAACATCTTGGTCTTAATCTTGTATTCCTGATCAAAAACAATAGGACGTAGTGACTATCGGAGCTGCTGGGCAGGTCTCTCATCAGTGACACCACCAGACGGGGGGGACAGCAGTATGCTGTCATCCCTCGGTCCTAGTAGCTGAACAGGGATCTTTGTTCGTGAAGGTGCCTGGGCAGGAGGCACTGATGATGGCACCACTGAATACCTCCATTTAGAGATTTGTTGCCACCGGCCTTGCACAGTGACCGAGGTCATGTCAGCTGTCTGCTGTGACCTGTGTGAGCCTTTCGTTCACCTTTTGAGTGCCTTTTGTTCAGCTCATAATGCTTTATAGTTTCTGTCTGCTGTTTCTTGTTTGTTTTCCCTATTTAACAAATCTAGCTGCAATTGTCTAATTATAATTTATAGTGACCATATTGAGAAGCTCTGTTGAAAGAAGCTTTGTTTCAGCATAATAGAAGCTGTGGGAGAGAATATGATTGATGTAATGATACAGCAAATTTACCTTTTGACTAGTAAATGTCAAACCATGAAACTATTTTAGTGAAGCTTTGTCCCTTTTCCTCCACTGCGAGGAGAAAAAGGGACAGACTGATGCTTTCTCATTTGTTTAGTAGCTGATAGGTCCCCCCTTTAAATGGGAGTATACAGCTCAGAGTCCTCACAATGGATCTTTGTCAAGTACATGGTGTCCTATAGCACAGATGTACGATGAAGTCGCCTTGGCCTCTCTTCCAGTGTAATATGGGGAGTCAGGGACTGCACTCTCTTTATCAGCTGAGTGGAAATACACACAATTCGTCTACTTTACTGTTACCAAATGTATGTAATAGAGGAGAACATGTTGTGAGCTGTGACCGTGAGCTTAGTTTCATCGATGCCAGCAAATAATGCATGCGTAAACTCATTGCTGTTGATACACCCTTACAAACACGTTGTTTCCAGCATCTCCATTCTTGCAAATGGGGACGAAATAGTGGAAGTTAAATCAAAAGGGACCTTTGTGTAGCCTCATGTTGTGCCATTATTTTAATCTCAAACAAGCCATACAATGGAAGTTGTTTGCAAAATATATTGTGGAATACCATGTTTACAGACTGTAGATGAGATGTATTACTTTACTGTGCTGACCGAATAGTTCAGTTTGAGGAAATCACATGTAAATCTAAATTTACATGCCTTTCACTGACAGATGGTGGCTTTGAACCTCTGTCATATTTTCAGTTTTTATTGAAGACTACATTTTTGCATTGACATCTTATAGCAGCTCGCCATGCAGGTGAGCTATTGGTTGTCACATGGTATACACACCTTCGGACAGACTCGGGGCTAACTCTGCCCCTGTTTCCAGTCTTTTTGCTAAGCTAAGCTAACCAGCTGCTGGCTCCAACTAGAGGTTTACTTTAAAGACATGGTGTCATTTATAACTCTCTGCAAGATAACAAAGGTGCTTTCCCAAAATGTCGAACGATTCTTTGAAGTTGGTGAAGGTGTTTCATCGTTTCAAGTCATTGTGCTAAGCTGACCTAAGAGGCTGCTAGCTGTAGCTTCGAATTTAGCAAACAGAGTGATATCATCTTACTCTAGGCAAGAAAGTGAACAAGTGTATTTCCTCAAATTTCAAACTCTTTAACTGCAGCATGGGGGTATTAGGATTGTTTTCCAGCATTATACTGTATATTGGTCACAACCTTATTATTCATTTATAATGAACGATCTCAGTTTCTGCTCAGCCTCTCATCCCCCCATGTCTCATACACTGTTTTCTACTGTTTGTGGTGTATGTTTAGTTCTGCAAGCCGTTATTCTTTCCTCCAAATTATTGCTGTTTTTGCATGCTTGTATGCTTTTTGAAAAGAACGTGTCCTATCCTCCAGACAGCCATTGGTTGTTACTTGTTTCTCTGCAAGACAAAGGTCCACTTGAAATGTGATGATTTGCATAATCCACCCACTAAACTATTCTAGACAATTGGATGTAAAAACACATTTGGTGATCTGGAACACTGTGTTTTGTAAAGTGATCAGCAGTAATATAATTTACAGTTCACAGGATTTTTAATAGCTGAAATAACATGCAAGGCCTAAATGAGATGTTCTGTGATGCCTGAGCTGATAGAGAAGCTCTCGTCAGTAGCCTGTAAACTAAGCTAAGCTGAGGAATGTTCTTTTTAATTTCAACATTCCCATCATTGGCCATGATGGTGCTCCAGAGGCCTTTGAAGAAAATAGAGGGCTAGTGTGAAAGCCTGAAGCTCCTTCCAGCCAACCCCTTTGACCACGCTGACATCAAAAGTTTCCTCCAATTAGTGTCAGCAAACAATCAGCTCCTGGTCTGCAGGCCGGTTGGAAAGCTGGGTGTGGGCTCACATTCAGTCAGATATCCTCACTACAGTGGGACATTTACACTAGATGACAGTAACTTTTGGCTGGTGGTTGACAAGTTAATTCTTCCAGCCACATAGTCAGTGTTTTTTACGCTGGGAAAATAAAATCAGAATTCACCCTGGACAGTACAGCAACAATTGTGTGTCCTTTAATGTAACTCTGTTACTGGCACATCTTTTGGCTGTGGGTTTCAGGTTCCTCTCTACTTACAGGTTTTCCAGACAGAGCTTTGAGGGAGTGGGTGAGACACACACATACAGTACACGCTTGATCACTGACTAAGAGTCGGTGCATCCTGATGTGCTTACTCGGGAGCTGCTTAAAGCACAAAAAGTTCAAAATACTTTTGTAATTTAGAAATTGCAATTGACCCATGAATAATACAACTATTGCTTGTCCTATCCTGTCAAGTCCTATCAGTGTAAATTCATTTCATGTATAGGGCATGAGCATTTATTGGGAAGGGTTTGAACTGGAGTTCAAATCAAACCTTTTTTTTTAATGAGTTTAACTACAGTGGCACTTCACTCACTGTTAGCTGACATTCATAGTGCACACTATCTGGGAAGGATTTATCAAATAAACAAAAAGTTCTTAAGCTGCCACAAGTTGCAATCCAATTTCAAAATGAAAGTACATTTCGGTTTCTTCTCACGGAGGGAACACTTTGTTTCTTTGAAGAATTCACTTCCACCAATAAATTACTTGTCACCCCAAATCTCACACCCTTATGTCGCCAATATCTTTACCCCCAGGACCCAGAAAAACAGGCAATTTGACCAATTGACTTACAGCTGCTCATAAAACAAGTACCCAATTGCTTACTCTTGCTTCTGCCCCTTGCTCTGATTAATTAAACTGTCTCTGTAACATTAAACCTCAATAAAAACGTAATCTTTGAATGTGAACGATGTGGCCGACCACACTGGTGAATGAAAGCTGCAATAATAGAGATGATTAAGCACATTTGCTTAGCTTTACTCCATGTCACTTGTTCATTGTGATTAACGCAGGACAGATTAACATAAGAACAGAACAGAACAACAGAAATCTTCAGTGTTGGCAATTGCACCCCTTATGAAACACAATATACAGAGAAGTTCCAGTTTCTATATACGCCTTTCTTGTTTTGTCCAGGAAGAGATTGTGAAGAACAACAAGAAGGTATTTGTCTTGTTTTGCCCCTCTTTGTCTTTTTGGGCCAACTTAAAGCTCTAAACAGTATCTTCACTGTTCCTTGGCAGTATCAGTCTGAGCAGTTTTGCTTGGTATACTTAACATAAACAGTGTGAAATGTCACACCGAGTCGGGAGCATGTACAGTTGCTTTTGAGTACAAAATAGACTGGGGGTTGAAAAAAAAAGAAAGTCCCATATCCAAAATAAGTTGTGTCACATTTCTTTTGAGTTTGCACCAAAAAGGATGTTCCGCAAACTTTCTAATGCAGCAGCCTTTTATATTAAAACATTGTAAGAATTACGGAAGTGACGGCTCTTTCACTTCTTTTCACAGGCAGAGAGAGAACACCGAACACTCTTGTGAGTTAAGTTGCTGAACATTGATAAAATGAACATTATGTGTCTCGTTTTGAGTACACCATTATTACTGTATGACTGTTTGAGCATATTATGTTTTCATTGACCGTTTAGTTGCGTAACTGATACCCACATGTCAACACTGGACACTATTGTTGGAACACCTGATGTGGATTTTCACATAGATGTTCAATGCTGATAACGCCAAACACAAAAGCAACCGATCCAAGGACAGATTTTCAAAGACAAATGTACTGTCAAGAATTTTATTTACAAATGACATTGGATGTACATTTTGATTTTCATATATTTACATTACCTAGACATAATCATCACCCACTACACCCACAACATTCAGCTATATAGTCATTGAACATCCCATTAATATGCTCACCTGACGCTTTAAATTAAATACCCCCATCCCACATTTGCCCCCTTTTATTGGGGATTAAATTAACATGTCATATACTCGTACCAGCAATAGTTTTAGTTCACAGTGTCATTGTAAACCCTCTACCGAACCCATGTCAAGTATATCAGCACATTCAAATCCTCAGACAGCCAACATGTAACAAGTTTTTTGTTTCCAGTAGCGTAGGAGTGGGAGACTACCAGATCAAGTCAGTCACATTCCCAAAATCAAAGACCTCTACGTATCAAAAGTGATTAAAATCTTACTTCCATGTACTACATATGAAAATAATGGTCACACTTAGAGTAGAATAGGTGATCAGTGATGAAATCAAAATATTTCTTTGGCCCGTATCAATGAGGTAGAGAGAGTTGTTTCATTCTCTTACTCGATGTGAGGCCACTGCAGCATGCCATACTGCTCCAAGTGAAGACAATGTGTAAAATGTGTAAAACTATGCAACACATAGTACAAACCCAAAATGGAGGCTAGGCAGCATGTGCAGTGGCTTTTGAACCCAACACTTCAGCGCACCAACTAACAGTAACTGCCCTTTTATTTTCAAAATTAAACTAAACCAAACAATTTCCCTCTAATTTAAATGCACATTATGCGCCATACATAAATACATATTCATAGTTCTGTTTGCTAATGATCCTCATAATAATTTTTTGCCCTACATTTTTGAAGTGTATTCACATTAATGGGTTTGCTATCATTGGTGATTTGATGACAGCTCACTGCCACAAGGTTTCTGGCCCAAGAAATTCTTCTACCGTATCCAACCAGAAGGAAGGAGGATGATAGATGTTGTCAGTGTGTCTGGCTGTGATAAGGTTGAGACCCATTACAAACATGTCAAAGAATAGAAGGCCTGTAATTTTGGAGCAAGTAACTGTCCTCCTTAACGTTGTTGGCTCTGAATCTGCGTGCTGACAGTGTGAGTTCTTCAAAATGACAATATAAATACACAATTCTACAACTTTTACAAACTCTGTATAATTTATTTGACTTTAGAGGAAACTCTTCCAAAAATTGCAGTACTGCACAGAAACAGCAATATTTACATATTGTCTATGGTCCCTCTCCACATAAAGGAGGGTATACCGGGCCTCTCATGCAGTCTAGTATCCGCAGAGGTACAGCTCAGCTCAGGCTATAGGATCTCCACTTTCTGCGAGCAGACAAGGTCACTGTTGACCAGATTCCACATGTGCAAGAGGTCCGACGGGAGCAGCTTGTGCACCACAATCATGCTCTTAAAGAAACAAGGTTCTCGGTTCAACTTACTGCTCTTATTTTTCACCAAGCCAAACGTCTTAAAGGCATTGTGTTTTACAGGGGTGACCTGAAGCACTTCCAGACACATGCCCAAGAAGACGTCATCGATGGGGTAGAGCTCCAGGGTGTCTGCCACAAAGTGAAGCCTCCTTGCCAGGGTCCCGTCCATCAGAAAACCCCCTCCACCGGCATATGGAGGGTAGTGTGACTTATTATATAGAGCCTGGGGGATGTAGTATTTGTTTTCCTTTTTACGAATGGGCTTAGCCTTGACAATCACGTCCCCCACAAACAGGTTTGTTGCACTGTTGCTGCCTTCTAGAAACTCAAAGATGTTCTCCACGCTGACAAACACGTCATCGTCCCCCTTGAAGACAAAGCGTACACTGGGGCAGTAAGTGTGGAACCACTTGAGGAAGTGAGTCTCCTTAAGTGTGAGGTTGAAAAAGCTATCCAGGAAGTCCCACTGGAGGATATCCCTGTAGATGTAGTCCTCGTACTCCACTAGCTTCTGGTGGTGCACTCTCTCTGCCACATTGGAGGGTTTACCAAGAAGGAAGAGGAGCTTTATTTTTTTGCCGTCAACCACCTGCTCTTTGCCCCAGGTTTTTCGGATGACCTCCCTTCGGTCATGCTGGGTGGCCACAGATTTTATTACCATGAGCAAATATACATCCCCTGTGCACTTCTCAGGGTGGTTAAGGAGCATGGGAAAGTAGCGGCAGTGTCGATAAAGCATGAACTGCTTGAAATTGTCCTCCAGGCCTGTGAACCATTCCTGACTTGAGAAGTTGAGGTTGGCGCTACAGTTGGAGCTGGTTACATCCCAGGTTCTGGATCTGCTGTCCTCAGTGATCCTGGGCTCCTGCGTGTTGGCCCGTGCTTTAGGCATTGGCTGGCGTTTGTTAGCCTTCCAGAAGCTTTTTATCCCCAGGAACGAGTGAGTTTTACCTTCCGGAGCAGCTCCATGCTCCGCTCCACCGGAGGCTTCCATGTGAGCCAGCCTCTCAAATTCGAAGGGAGCCCCTATATTGATACTTCCTCTCTGGACAACAGTCAGCGCCACCACAGCCAGAAAGAACATGGCACTCGCCCTCTTGTACACCCTCCAGCGATCTCTGTTGTTCCTCCTGAGGAAAGACAAATATCACAGATGCCAGTCAGGTTTAGCAAATTAAATTATCAAACTCAAATACCTACTGATAGACGGAAAGCTAAATATGAAATCATACTAATATCATGTTGAACCGTTTTGATGGAATTCACATACATTTATGTATATTGAGAAGTCATTTAGCTTGTCAAACAATGCACTCTGCCAGACATTGAAACATGGGATCAAACATTAGTAAAGGAAGGTTTTGTTGTTAGATCTCTTCTTTTTTTCCATCTCTAAACAAATATAACTGCGATAGGTTTAGGAGTAAGAATAAAACACCAGAATTTCGTTTTTTTTAGTGCACATGCATCTGTCTCAAAGAGTTGGAAAAATAAACTGTTAAAACAAAATCAATAAAAAGGTATTCATAATATAGAGGACATTAAAAAAAAAAAAAAAAATACTTGCTGATTCATGTACAGCCAGTAAAGCAAAGAGGGAAAGATTGTCATTACAATAGGTTCCCACATGTTAACATGATATATATATATATATATATATATATATATATATATATATATATATATATATATATATATATATATATATATATATATATATATATATTGCTCTTCTTTGTATAGCCACTGCAAAGCAAGTAATAGAAAATGTTGACATTGTACTATGATCACTGTGTGATTACCCTGTAACTATTTGTTTGCATGCACCTCATGCACTGTTACATTATAAGACAGTCAAATGTGGATGTTTCCTCTTTGCATGTTCTAATGGCCTTAACAACGTTTGCTCTAAAACAAATGACATGCAGCAGAGGTATGTTGTTCACATAGTTTTTAATGTGAAGTATCACTTGTCACTTTCCATCAAACCATGTGTCCCTTCTGGAAGACTATGTGGAAGTTACTTAGAAAGCGTAATAACCCCTGGAGCTTCTCACATTTCTAACGTGTCATGTCAGGACCCAAGAGACGCTCCCAGGGGGCCAAGAAGGAGAGCCGCCCCCCAAATAACCAAAAAGCAAGATAAATTCTGACTAATTTTGGAACCACATTAACGGCTCATTATTCTGTTTATTCTTTCTTTGCGTGCTATAATAAGCTCTTCAATTGAGGTAAAATAGCGCTCACTTAATTTACAGAAGGACTTTCTTAAGTTAGAATCTTGATGAGTGACTTCTTTTTAAGATTTGTAGATTATGCCTTAATAACAACGATCCAACAGGGATGGATTTCGAAATACGCATGCTGTGGAATTGTTAATCTTGCCTACAAAAATTAAAAACGAAACTTACATTTTCTCGTGTGATTTCGATGATCTGAGACTGTTGCTTGGAGACAATACACCAATAAAATATATAAATATTATTGAGCCCGGAGTCGCTTGAGTTTATGTCGCTTCGGCTGTTGGACAAATTGATAAAAAAGTCCTTTCCATCGAAAAAGTCTTGTTGAATTTTTGATAGAGAGGAGCAGAGAGTGTCTGTGTCTGCTGATGCAGATGTGCGCGGTGTGGTCTGTGCTGCCGAGGACTGCCCTCACTCCTGCTGAGGTCCGGCTTGTTAAAGGCAAGGCTGCAGTTCCGTAGCTATCACATACACGTACAGGATGTGGTGAGGAGCGAATAGGAAGGACACACACAAAGGATCTAGTAAACACGCACGGTGCTCTATCATTTCTTATTACACATGACAGAGTCAACATTCTCTCCTATACATACTTTTCCTGCATCAGTCGAAGTCGTATTTTTCCGTCTCAGGGGGATTATTAGGCATCCTGGATCATTGGTTTAGTGATGTGTAAACGCAGCATATTGAGGTGTATCTATTTGAACCACGTTATATAGAGCTAATACTTTATTCTATAACAATGTACCGTTTTGTAAAATATTCTGCAATTACAGCTTCCGGAAAATTGCAGTGGAGTAAAAAGTACAATATTTCCCCATGGGACATGATGGAGTTGAAGTATATGAGTGGCAGTAAATGCAAATATTCAAGTAAAGAATGTATTTGTGCGTACAGTATACCTGAGTTATGCACTAAGATACTTGCATCACTGTTAAAAAATCACCCTACTTCTCCAGAGATGTTCAGATATCAATAAATCAACAATTTAACTTAAAACTGATTACGTAAGAGAAAACTTTGTTATTTTCATTCAGTGTGCCATAGGTGAATAAAGACCTTTTGAAGAACCAGCATTTAAAAAAAATGATATATCTACAGTATGTAACAAGCGGAAACTGTAAGTTTCCTGTGGACATGGAAGTTCAAATAGAAAATCGGCAGTATTTGACGAGTTGGGAATGAGAATGTGTTGCAGCTGCAGACATACAGTGGGGACCAAAACAGAGCAAAAAAAGGAGAGGTATTCAGGTAATGTTGCTTTGTGTGTCTTGGATGTGTGAGTAGACAGTTGTTTGCTACTATGTTCACCATACAAAATGATATAAGCAGGGATATGGTGATGGTTTGTCATCGTGTTTTTCTGCCCTCAAGTGGCCCAGGTTTGACAAATACAGCTTTAAGTAAAGGTAAAGATATGAAGTGACCAAGCCACCTCAAATGAAAAAGTCTTATTTCAATGAAAAAGTCTTATTTCAATGTGTTTTACAAATTAAATGGACACATAGGAATACAGTATTAAAATAAATGGTGTCAAAAGTATTTAACTGCACAATGGAAACTTAAGGAAGTGGAATTGTGACTTCTTAGGTTTATAAAAACTTTTGGCCCCCAGGAACAGCTTAAATAATTAACAGAGTCACAATGATTCACTTAACTATGATAGTGATATATTTCACTGTGGGCTTTCCGGTATGCTACTGACGTCAGCAAGAGGTCCTGGTGTTAAGGAGCAAACACCATGGGTTTTTATCAGCGCCCCGGCCTTTCACAGACATTGTATAACAAAGGATTTCAAATAGTTGACAGCCTATAAAAGTGACATGTCATTTGATGTGTCATTTTTATAGCCAGGCTGTTGGAAACAGTTGTCAAGATAAGTTTAGGGTTTTGATTAATGCATTCCTGCAATATGACTTACAGATCGTATCTACATTTACTGAAAATCAAAAGCAAGACTAAGTTTCGCTTTCTCTTAAATGGTACAATCTGAGAAATCGCACCAAAATATGAGTAGTGCAATGTAAACAAATGTTGTTGATGTTTGAGTTTCACTCTTGTGGATTTTCACTCTTGTGGTCTCTCAGACTTGAAAACAAATGAGGACTGGTGATGGGTGAATTGCGGATTGCACAACTGTCACCACCACAACCGCACTTAACCCTTGTTGTGGCAAACTGTGCTCTTCCACCCCTTTATGGTCTGGGAAAAGAACAACACAATGTCTCTCTGTGCTTCAAAACAGGATTTTTTCAATCTGAACACAGCTGCGATCCAAATTTTCTCCTTCCTCTCCTTCTCTCTCCATTTCCTGGATCCAACCAGCCATCCTTCTCAGGGCCATGTGCATCCTGTTGCCTGCTGGTAGTGTTTTTTCCCGTTTTGGTTGTTTTTTTCCTCTCTGTGGATTCAGGCTCTGCAAGTGCTGCAGACGAGTGAGGTGGTGATGGATACCACGGCCCCTCATCTTTCCCTTGGCTGGAGAGGCAGCGTTTGTCACTGATGTCTAACAGAGGCATCAGCAAAGGAAAACTAAGTCCTAAGAGCACAGTGACTCAATTTCACATGTGGCTAGTGTCAGGATATGACCAAGTAACTACAGTTTTGTTGATTTCCATGTTAAAGTTTAAATTTATCTTCTATAAGTTGAGCTTTGTTGACAAATGTCAAAACTCAATGACATTACAATTTTCAACTGCAACTGCTACTGCCGGCATATCTAACATTGCTTCCTCATAGCATTGTTTTTTTATGTTCTCAAAATGCTTGCCTAAGGATCAAAGCCAAACTATGAGAAGGTTAATGATTACCAAAGGCTATAGAAGTGTTCCCTATCTCATGAAACCTTTCCGTCACATAATATATTACCTTCTGCTTCCAGGGGAACGATAGCAGAGTTGTGAAATCTTTATCGTCAACAGGTGAAATGACACTATATGACCCACCCATGTCCTTCCCTGGGTTTCTCGACCTTGGTACTATCCCAATCAACTGCTCCCTTTCACCTTTTGGTGTGGTTTATGCAAGTATGAGGAAGTCAAGGTGGGCCGGAGGGTTAGGGGTGGTAAGAAAAATAGACTGTTACGAAGAAACAGAAAACTTTGCCGCTTCTTCTGGCTCAGAGGAAGTCTGTGCTAATCCTTTGTTGGGTTTAACACACCTGGGGGACTTGGGTGAAGATTACCTTTTGGTCTGCACGGCTGTCAAGAGTGACTGAGATGAACGAGGCTCAGAAAGTTCACGTGTCCCTCCTCCTTTAGATAAGTGAGGGGCCCTGGCTGCTAACTCCGCAGTCACCATGAAAGAATTTACTGCCGGGGAAGAAGACTTGGCTTGAGGGGATCTTTTTCTTCCCCCTCGTTCTTTTCCACTCAGCCGTCAACTAAGGATGTTCGTCTCTGAAAAGGCTGATAGAACAAAGGCGATGTGATCAGGCTGTGTTATGAATGTCCCTGTCAGCTTTGGCTATAGGTAAACACCAGCCCCCTCTTTAAACAACCAGAGGCCACTATGGGTTGAATAAAGGCAATCTGAAATACCCCTTATCACTCAAAAATTGAATTACTTAATGCAGAATTCTTGTTGATTTTGCCGACTAAAGTTCCTGGCTTTGGAAGTGCTGACACACCTTAGTTAGTTTCAAATACGTTACTGATTTTGACTTGTTTTGAAGTGTCCTTTTGCAAAGTCACAAGAAAGATATTAATGATTTACATTATGCTATTTTGGGAAACCTGGTATGTTTACTCTGTGATTGGCATCTTGCAGCATCAAAACAATTTGAGAAATTGACGAAATAATCTTAACTCCCATTTACTCACTATAGGTAGAGCTCATTTCTCGGGGTCCACATCAGCAGAGGCCGTTTTATAAATTTCTGTTTTCAGGGTCAGGTATGAACTATCAAGCCTAGCCTTAACCCTAGTCTGGTGTCCTCTTCGTTTCATTGTAAGCTCATTACTGCTACCTGAGGCTGGAAGACTGAAAACACCCACAGGAACCTGACAGTTGGTGAGAACCGCAGTTGAAGCAAAGATGCTCAATAACAAAGACGATGCATTACAAGCTCTGCCAATGGTTTGAAATGGTATTCACTTCCTGTCCCCTAAGAGAGCGTTGTCTTGATGTGTCCACCTCCCCCCTTCCCCCCACCTTGCCTGAAAAAATGACATTTTGGTATCAGAATGTTCAGATGATTTGTGGCTTATAAAACATATTTACTTCAGTGGCTATGGGGCAAAAGAATCAATCATAGTATGCATTACTTCTCCCATTTTGAGTTAATAGACTCAGGACCTGCAGCTACTATCCTATGGGGCGTGGCAGTGGCATAATCCATCTGACACAGATACAGAAAACTGACAGCGCCGTCTCCTTTCTGAATTGTCTCTGAGTTGAGTTTAGATTATTAACTGTTGTTTTCAATTTAGAGAATCAACTGCCACGCTTAATTCTCGAAACGTTGGTGTCGTCACAGACAATAAACCCTCGGTGCATGCAGGAAATCCCAGAGGAAAGCAACCAGCGTGGCTCGCTGTTAAACCGATGCAGCTGTCATCTGTGACAGTGATTAATCTGTTATCCCCTTCCTGTTCAAGAATCAACAGCCTTAGACGGACATTTACTGTTTCCCATAAAGCATGCAAACCCACAGTTTAGGTTTGTTGGAGTGTGTGCGCACAGAAAAAGTGTACGGGCATTCATGCTAAAAGTTAATGGATAGTTTGTGAGGACATTCCTGAGAAGGTCAAAACTGTGAATGGTGAATTCCAAATAAGCTTTAGTCTTTGGTCTGTTTGATGAGAACCCTATTTAACTTTGACAAAAGCTTGTTTTTGAACAAGAATGCCTTCTGTCGATATGCAATGATGTCTTTTTAATGAACCTGGAAGGAAAGACACGCAGCTTCAAGTGTTTACAACAAAAGGGAAGCTATGGGGGTCACTTCTATCTATCCGTTCAAAAGGACCAGTCAAGAGGAAACCGGAGGTTCAGGAGACGGAGACGCTAAAACGCTGTCATTTGTTGGTTGGCGTCACCTTTTATCAGTGGAGCACATGGCTGTCTACTGATAAACAAATCTGAAATGGATGCCACTGATCCTGATGACAGTTAGGACTCTTCAGAGGATGCTCCTGTTGTTGAAGATTTGGATGTCTTAGTTTTTCAACATTCCGTTATGAGCACATTTTCTCACCAGATTATTTGTAGAGATACAAGGATGTGGTCAGTTTTCTCAACATAGCTTTAAAGGAACTGCAGGTCACAAACAAGTCTCCAGGTTACTGAAAGACTTTTTTAAAAGTGAAGTCAAAGTAGAAGGTTTTATTACATAATCTTGCTGTGCAAATTTAAAAAGCTGTTTTGGTTCAAAATTGTCTCATTGCATTTGCTGATAATGCAAATCCAAATCCACTTTTGTTTGCAATTTCATCATGGCTAAAGTTGGAATTTGTTTGTCTGACAGCACATGATGCTCATTCTAATAAACTCTGTGGTAAAGCCGTGAGGGGACAGTTGCTTCCTCAGATGAGTAAATTGGTATGATGACCAAAGGGAGTGATTGCCGAAACTACAAAGACCCAGGTTTTAAAAAGCAGAAATAAAGAAACCCAAAAGACGTGAAAATCTTTATTGTGTTCCTGGATAATCATTGCCATGTTTTACCTGCAAGAAGACACCCATTAAACCATGTTTCTCCAACTCAATTTGTAGTTGTTCAATGCTATGACAGATTTGTTACGGATTACATTACAACTTGTTTTAATACAGCCTTTTAAAGCTGAAATGGCAAATCAGATATGCCATGGGGTTGAACTGTGTTTCCCTGCACTCACTGGAAATCTCTTCAGTGTTATAAAAGCCTTAGTAACTGTTTGATGATTTTTCCATATCTGTAAGCCCCATGCCGAGTTGTTATCCACATTTTGTTTTGATAGATTTGCAGCAGCTTCCTCTCTGTCGCCGTTACAGCTGGACAGCAGCGGCGTGGCTGGAGCTCAGGGTTACATGGCCACCTGGCTACAAGTGCGTCACCCCGTCATGTGCGGCCTGTTTCCTCGCATTGTGCTGCTGCTCACCGGCAGCGTCCACACAGTATTAATCGCTGAACATGTCATGCCTCAGGGGACCACACGTGAAAGTTAGAAAGACTAGCGATACATCAATCCCGCAGCCTTTACATATATCTGTGTGTTATTAAGTTAAGTCCTGGCTAGGTGTTAACATCTTAATCACAGGAACTTAACTTGTAGTTACTTGTTATATACAGTAAGTCTTTTAGTAGGACATCTGTTTGAAGACATTTGCACTTGTCATAACAGGAAAAGCACAGGTGTTACTAATGATATTAACGATTTAACATTAACCCAATCAGGTGTCTCAGTAAGTCATAACAGTGTGACAGTGATTCAGCATGCACAATACCAGGAGCCTGAAACTGAAGCAGCTCAGTAAAATTTGTCTATCATTAATTTTATTATTTACACCTGTGCGTATCAGCACTGATGTCACCCATAGGGGGGAAGGTTGACTTGTAATCAGTCACTGATGCAACACACCTGGGAGAACACCAGGAGGGCACGCACACACACACACACACACACACACACACACACACAACACTTTCACTGCCTGTTTTGAGAGAAGAGGGCAGAAGATGGCTTTCCCTCTAAACAACAGGATCACTAAATTAAGTCTGGTTGTGACAAGTAGCAGGGGTCTTTTGGAGTGCATTTCGTCAATGTTAGTGTGATGAACAGTATGGAGAGCGTCTAGAAGATCTGTTTTGAAAGAGTGTGAAACAGGGACGAACTCTATTCTGTTCCATTTTTTGCTTCTTTTTTTTTAACACACCTTTCTCATTCCTTCCTTTCCTTTTTTATGACCTTCATCAGTGCATACCTGAAAGCAGAGAGGGAAAGTTGCTGCCAGCAATGTCACGTCACCATAGATCATTACTCTTACTCATTCCACCCAAGTCTTTAACTACATTGCATTTGTGTGCTGAGAATGAACAGCAGTTTTGATTTTATGCTTTACACAGATCCAACAGTTTGCAAAACCTTGAACAGTTTGAATTTATACGATTTACTTTTCCAGCCTTGTCACCGGTGAAGGATCTTTGTCGTCCATGTCCTCTATGAAATCTCTGTTGCCCCATGAGAAACTAAACCATGTTCACTTTCTGTCAAAGCAACCGATGGGTTAAGCAAGAGAGTGCTGGAGTAAACTGACCGCAAGCATCCGGTGGCAATGAGTAACAACAGATCTTAGAGTATGAGTCTTGAATACTAATGCAAATTATTCATGGGGACTTTAATTGAAAACTTCAGCTTGTCCACAGAACATTTGTGAGGGCAGAGCTGTCAACTGAGTTGCCGAGTGTGACATAGCTTTCAGTTTACAACACGATACGAGAGCAGAAATCTTCCTGCTGTGTGACATCTTGATGAGTTGAACACAAGATTTTTTTTTTCCTTTGCAGAGTGCAACACAAAGACAAGCACACAACGCTGTGTGGGCACAATATGCCAACTGCCGGCTGGCAGTTATTATGCAAGAGGAAGTGTTTTATGATTCAAGACTGTGCTGCAGATCAAGAGTCATCAGATTGAGAAATTCAATAAAGCGGCTAATGGGATATAGATTCCAAGACCAGAAAACAGGTGACATGTCGCACATTTATTTAAAACCACTTGGAACAGTATCAAAATGGATTACAACAAAAATGCAGCAGTACACATAAATATACTGTACATCACCACACCTGGAAAACAGTGCAAATGCACAATGCAAACAATGCTGGATTTCAGATGTTCACACAATTTCAAGTTTTTTTTTTGTCAGACGTATGGATGGTGGTGTATGTTAATAGCAATAAACACTTATATATATGTATATATATATATATATATATATATATATATATATATATATATATATAAACTAGCACTAGCCTGACCACTCATGTCAAGACCTGTGTCTTTCTGTAAACAGTTCCTGGAGCATAAGTTAAACAAGAGCAGCTACTCTGATATGAGATAATATGTTATATTTGAAGTAAAGCCGGTAAAATGATTTATTCATGTGGATGGATATTTTCAACCAGTCAAAACTCAATATATACAGTACGTGGTGAAAATCACAATGACAGAGTTGTAAAATCAAGATTAGAACTTGATTAATATCTGTGCAATCAATTCAAAGACAAAAAAGTCCTTGCCATTTCAAATGAAATACACTTTGTGATATTCACAGAAAAATGACAATACATTGTATCTCTATGCCTGGTTCTGGCAGGTATCCTAAACCATTCATGCCCGGGTTATGTGTCAGAGCTATACTTTCGAGTTAGATTACCCGCATCTTGGTGCAGGTGATAGGTGTGCCAACTATCACCTTGATGATAGAGTGGATAAAGTCAGGCCCAACTAAGACTACAAGTGACATAGGGTTGGAAGGCTGGGGGTTGTGGTTATTGTCTATATCACGTTACAGAAGAAGTCTGTGCTGAAGCCAAATGGGGGGACGGGGGGACGGAGAGCCACAATGCTTCGCATTGTTTAAGCCCCTACTCCTGCTGCTGCCGATCCTCGGCCATCTCTGTTGCCCTGACCCTGATCACAACCTCGGGGGATGATGTTACAGGAAGCCCGATGCTCCCGGGGAGATAGTGCTATTCCGTGGTGACAACTCCCTCTTCACCTCCTCTTTGACTGGCTGTCTGAAGGAGGAAAGAGAATAGAGAGGGGAGGAGGAGGGATGTGGGGTTTGAGAAGAGGAGACGGTAAAGGACAGTCAGATTTGAACTTATCAATGAAAAGAAAATATACATGTTTAAAAGAAGCTCTATAAAGGAATGCAATATTAATATTCGGAATGCCAGATAGAGAACCTTTGAGACACATTAATATTAATATTAATTTGTGCCTGATGTGAGGTTTTTCCTCCCTTCAGCAGCAAAATGCCTTCATTCGTCCTTATTCACACAATATTATTTGACAGTGACTTTTTCAATTCCTTTAAATAGTTTAATTTTGGCGGGAAGGTTTCCCCAAACTACTGAATGTAAACACGGTAATGTGTCTTCATTCAACTTTACACAAGAAAAATAAAGGTTAAGATTTGTTATCATCTTGATACAACTTAAAATCCAAGATTTTGGTGCTCTTATATTCTTTACTTCCTACTTGTGAGAAAAGAGAACCTGATTTCCTCATCACATTTTTTCACTCAGGCCCAGAGTGACAGTCCAAAGAGAGACAGCGGCGCTTCCTATTCTTTCTCGAGCTGCACGGCCACATAACAAGGAACTGTCATCACATGAAGTCAGCCTTGTCAACATGACTCGGGTAGGATAATGCAGTTTTTTTCCCCCGTCCTCTCAACATGGCGAGGCAGCTCCTCTCCTTGTTTGCGCTGGCTGAGTGGGTGGTCAGCTATAAAAAATGCCTCCCCTATCTTTCTTCAGCCAAAGGAGCATTTCTGTCAGTCACAACGGATATGTTTACCAAAAGTGGGCCTAAAGGGGTTCCTGTCTCAGCATGTGGTTGGTCTCTCTGCAACCAGACTCCACCAAACACAAAACATTAGGCATAATAACTTCTGACAGTCAGCAGAAACTGCATTCATGTGAAAATAAATTGAAAAGATAGTGTCTCAAGAGCAAAACAAAAAAAACGTGCAGGAAACACATCAATAAAAGCTAAAGATGCTCACAGTAAAAGTGTACTTATTTAGTTTGCCCTGTCATGTGCGCCTGCTTATTGCCCTTTAAGTGGAGCTACGATTAAGTGACTTCCTTATGAGTCGATAGATGTCTGACACTTGCCAGACCTCATAAGTACAACACACACACAGGAGGATGTGGGGGCTTGGACAAGCCATTAGGCCCTATTACAGGCCGCATGGTAAGGGTAAGAGCCGGAGGTACTCGCTCATCAAATGCAGTTAAGATGCATGAGAGCATGGGGAGATG
Organism: Cebidichthys violaceus; assembly: GCF_023349555.1. Classification (NCBI taxonomy): domain Eukaryota; kingdom Metazoa; phylum Chordata; class Actinopteri; order Perciformes; family Stichaeidae; genus Cebidichthys; species Cebidichthys violaceus. The sequence goes on along the minus strand of NW_027176296.1, from coordinate 5,211,848 downwards.
TTATCACCCAACTAAGAGCACCAGAGCATGATGCACCATCGTCAGGCCCTCTTCACTGCACTGACTCAAGTTTGAAGTTTAAGATGTGGAGATAACAACAAATACATATGGGCTGAAAAAACGAATGCCATACTTTTATTTCTTCCAACAGTCATATATGTACTGCCAACAAAATAAATATGTTCATGCTGTAACTCTTGCTTCAGATGAATAATAAGATCAAAAGTCTATAGTTTTATCCTTTTTGGATGTTCTGTCCACTCCTCCATCTAAAGGCAATTCGACCGGCCTTGTTCTTGTTCTTGTGAGAGCTAATGTATGTCCTCGGGCCATCTTTGTTGCTCTTTTGTTGTTAGTTAAAAAAAAGAAGAAAGAAAGCAATATAATAATACTCTTTTGTAGGATCGTAAATGAGAAAGTCAAAAAGACAGGGAGGGCTTTAGAAATTTAAAACGCAATACTCAAAGCTAGCTGAGAACTCCGAGCCTGTTAAATGTAATTGGCTAAACTAACTGAGAGTGCTATGAACAAAAATTGTGAATGAATATGTGAGCTCTGAACTACTTGTTTGATAACTACCAACTGATGATTGAGTGTCATCACTGGCAAAACACTGGAAACACAGTTTCAATAGCTTTGAGACAAAGTAATGGCAGATTTTGTTACAGAATTCTAGTTAAACTGCTAAAACACGATGTGTAACTCAAGTTGTGAGCTTCACGGAAACTGGAACACGATTTGTCATCTTACAGTAAATTCCACTTTTGTCTTGTTGCATGTTATTGTAAGTCCGCTTTTCTTCAGTTTGAAAGGAGCAGGAAACGTAACTATTTCTCGGCTGTTAAATTGGTGAGACCGACAGAGACCGTGGAAGAGTTGTACTGTAATGGTAATATTGCATTTAGAGGACTCTCACCTGCATAAATGAGATGAAGTACTTTGATTTGTCAGTTGTTGTTGTTGTTGTTGTTGTTGTCTAATGACCAGGATTATCCAAATGTTGCCAATTTCTTTGTGGCTAGCTTGCCAGTAACATTCCCTGATTCATTGTATTATAATATTAGCATAGAAATCTGGGGATTTCATATTTTGTTATGCAATATTTCATCCATATTAACTACACTTACTGATGGTGGACAAATTAAATAGAGACTGACATAAACAGTTACAGAAAGGTTATGTTATGTTCACTTCTTATTTCATCTTAAATTCCAATTGAGTGTGTGTTTCTAAGACAACTTGATTTTCTGAAAAGCACTGGACCTCAAAGTCATTGCTGGTTATCTTTCAAAGTGTTGGTCGTGTGGACAAGGCAACCACCAGCTGGCGGGCATGTGCTTACTTCCACTTTGTCTCCCCCTTCCTCCCTTGGAGCTGGCGGAGCCCGGCCGGCTGCTCTGCTGAGGCTCCGAGTTGGAAAACTGGGGTGCCAGAGCTGGGCCTCGAGCCCGGTGAGCACCGTCGTTCTGGCTGTCTGCTGCGTCGGGGGTCTTGGGGGTCTTGGGGTGGCTTGTAACTACAGGGACATAATCGCTAATGATGACAGGAAGAGGAGAGGGAGACAAAGAAGAAATAAACCATCAGTTTTGCTTTGCACAGTCATAATCAACAAAAAAGATATTGTGGAAACAGACATCGTCTTGTGAAAAATAGTCAAAATAAAACATAATATATTGTTTACAATATTAAGGCTGGATTAAGCAATACAGCCTTCTGAGAAATGACAAAAACTGTCCTTTATTGATTTTATTTTTCACTACAGCTATTTCTCACTTGCTTATGGTTAAAAGTATTATTCAGAGAGGGTATCCTTTTATCTATTGAGCTGCTCAGTAGCCGTGTGATACTACTGCCATGAACAGATCTCATTTCACGTGACATTCCTGGGTACAACATCCACCTTTACTCAGCTATCAGTAGGGTTATCCATACCGTACAGACTTCATAAATATATGCCTACATTGCAACTCTATATTATGCTTGGGAACATCTAGCTATTTTTAAACCTCAAAACTGCAGGTTTTTATACAATAAAACACATTCAATATCATAAGCATGGTGAGAGGCAGGGTGTCTCAGGCTAAATATTTCTGAATAAACAAAATAAATCTAATAGTCATGAGTCCACTGTGCCTTCTCTCACTATGTATGTTTTTAAGTTAAGTGCACCTGAATGTTTTCTTTGCAATATCAATATTTAAAAAACGTTTTTTTTTTTTCAAAACCCCAAATTCAGATTCAGTGCCTCGATTTGACCTTTGTCAGTGCTGCATGAAAGCATCTTCATTCCTCCATTTTCACGTTTTGTTCAACTTACACATGCTCTGAAGTAATACAATGATTTATTTACACTTCATTGTTCCATCTATTTATGCAAATGACCAAATATTTGGCAGCTACTTTATATCGGGTTGTAAAATTGTCATCTTTGTAAAAAAGCCTCATTGTGTTACTGAAACTACAACGAGGGGACTTTGTAATTATGTCTGCTAATGTCCTTATCAGAAAGGAGCCAGATGACCTACATCCTGTGGAGAAATGTGTTTCCATAATAGATGGATGGATTTCAGTCAGCTCATTCTTGCTAGCCACATTGGTTCCAACCTCCCTGATATCGTCTTTTATAGCTGAATGTTACAAACAGTAACTGTCGCTCTCTGAACACCAGTGCAGACCTCTTAGAAACCAGCATGCTCAGCCCTGTAGAGCAGGGAATTGAATTTTGCATACATGTTGCATAAATGGCCACAAAGTCGTGTTATGACCCTGGGTCATTTTGTTTTTGATGTGTCAGATCTCTCTCTCCTCCCCTCAGAGTGTGTTCATGCCTATGGGTGATGAAATACAGGCAGTACCCTAAGATTGGTCCATTCGAAGGGATCGCTGCCACAGGGTGTCAGTCTCTAACTCTGAAGTCTGAATGGAAAAAGGCCTGGCTGCACCCCGAAAGGTTACCTTGAATAAGTTTGAAGTAGACCCCCCCCAAAAAGGAATTAATTAACCTAAAAACAAAGATATGATATTTGCCAAATTGCCGTGTCGCTAAGATTCTATTCAGCGAAACATCAATGACTGTGTCGTGAAATCTCTTCTCAGTATAAAAGTCTTGCCTCCAAAACTGGGGTGAAATGAGGCAACTGAAGTCTGTATTGTGAAGGTGTTTTACGTTTTTTTTTTTTTTTTTTTTTTTAGGGGGGGGGGGGGGGGTAACTGAAGCGGTTTCCTGGGAGTCATTGCTCTTGGCGGAATTCAGGAGTCAAGTTCCTCTGGGATTTAAAGGAGAGGAGAAAGTGGGGAGGTTTGATTGAATGAGTCTCTTTGTGGGAACTGCTTGTTTAAACGCATGTCACAGAATCACAGACCAGCTTGGCGGCGCTGAGTCACAGATCGTTGCAGAACAACACTCTCTCCACAGACACACAGACACACATCTCAGGCTTTCACAGGAACCTCAGTTGACTCCCACTGTTTGTATTAGTTTGCCTCTCTTTTATGGTAGTTGCTACTTGTCATTGAAATACTGCGGTTTTATTGTGTTATTGTTGTGTTATTTCTATTCTTGTGCTTCTTTTGAAGTCACACACAGAGGTTTGTTATTCTTTTCTCTATGTTGTATTTATCTTAAATCCATTTTTTTCAGTTATTTTCATAACCCAAAGCTCACCCTGACTGAATTCAATGATTCTAACTGAGCAAATGACACTCTGTAACAGAAAGAGGGAGAGATCAAATATGGCGCCACATAGGAATTGCTTGGATTGATTTCACACAGACCTCGCGCTCCAACCATCAATAGGCTTGCCCACTCGCTTCTATTGAACTGAAAATGTGCAAATACAACAGGCCCCTTTTAAGAGGGACTGTATATAAGGCCAGGATACCATAAAATATCATCCACCTTCTTCAAGCCTGTTGAAACATGCTGTGGCTGAAGCACTTCCATAGATGTATTTTATATCCTATGTTTTTAAATAACTTTAAAAATAGAATGAGGCTCAAGTTGAAGACCTCTCGTTGTAACCATTAAATTACAGCAACATTCATGAGAACACACAGTTCCTCATTATTGTTGCATGTGTGTGCAGTTAACATTTATTTTTAGGGTTTACCTGGTAGATTGTCCATTGTGTTCCTCCTGGGAACACCCTTTTCTGGCTCGCCCTTCGAATGGACCGTCCAAATCGGACTCCTGCGACAACCGGCCGCACTCCGAGTCTGAGAGGACGGACATATTAAAGCTTCATCACACTACGTTTGGAATTATAAATCAGAACTTAAATAAAACAACATAACAGTGAGCACACCTGACGTTAGCCAGTATAGAAAATCAATATGCAGCTGACTTCCAGGATACACAAAGTGTATTAAGTATGAGCAATCTGACTGCAAACAGTCACAGTCAGTTTTCTTTTTATTCTACCGCTATCAATTGTATAAATGTATTGGTAAATGACATTTGGGAGGTAAATGACATCATCCACCCACCGATACTGTGGCGTAGGGAGTCAGCAGTGCTGGGGCGACTGCCGGAGCGTGTAGGAGGTCGGGAGTTGTATCGAGAAGGAGGCAGGCTTCCTTCCTCGCTCTTCTGTCTGCTAAGGGGGAATTCCCTGTGCCTGTCACCTTCATCTCCCTGGCCGTCGCATCGATAATCCCTACACATGACACAAACAATAAAGCTCATGTATTGCATCATAATTGTAGTTTGTATCATTGTATTTATATCACATCTCAAAACCTTTATCTTAATGATTTTCCTGACCTTCATTGGTGCTATCTGTTCATGATTGTACAGCTTTATATCTAACCATGCTATGCAATTCAAGGTTAGCAATACTGTTGGTTCTAGTTAATAAGTTATAAAACCAGCACATCAATAACTTGCTGTGAGTCAATGTGGGTTGATGCTCTGGGGCCAGGTCATGTGCAGTGCACCGTTCCCTTACAGCGGTCATATCCATTATTCTGAAATAACCCTTCCCTTTATCCCTTCAGTCTGAATTACAGGTTGTTTTATTGACACAGCTCTGCCTTTAAAGCAGCTCAAGTTCCAATCTCTTCCTGCTGACTCATTCTTTTATAGTACATGAACAATTCAGCAAGAGCAAGAAATCTTATCTTGCACCCTTACAGTCACAGACACACAGACACCATGAATTAGCATAAGAGCAAGATGGAACTGCAATTTAGACGGTCTGATATTGTCTGTGTGTGTGTGTAACTTACACTACGTTGAAATTACGATGAGAACTTGGGGTGACTGGCCGTTGTAGGGGTTCATCAACGCTTGGTTGTGACAGAGGGGTTGACTTCCTCTTCACTTTTGCCATGTTGGTCATAATCTACACAACACAAACACAAGATAATGTAAATAAAGGTGATATATCTGTGTTCATTTGTGTATGTGTTGTTATCTCTAAACAGCGAGACATGATGTCATCCAGACACTGAACCCGGAATGAATAGAAAAAAATCTTGAGATCATTGTTAAACCTGTGAAATGGTGTTGGCATGAGTGACTGGTATGACACAGGGATATTCAGAGCCATTCGGTTTGGTGTATGATTCACATCTAGACGCCTTAAATTCAAATCATGTTAATCAGAAGTTTTATGAGGTGACACAGTGGTTAGTTACTAATTCAGTGTAAATGCAGCACGATGTTGACGACTTAAATCTCTTCCAAATAGTTGTCTGGCTGTGTTTTTAGACACTAATCATTGGAACAGCTTTTCTTCCTATATACATAGGGCAGTACAAACATGAGCACCAAAACTCAATATTTGCTTATGTGTAACTGGCTCGTCCACCTTGTTCTAAGCAGTTAATGTGTCTTCTAATAAAACGTGTTAATTTAACCTTTGCATGGTGAGGAGTGTACTAAGAGTGTGTATTGTGTTCTTACTCCCAGGCTCGGTCGTGAGCAGACTCTCCCCAGACAGTTCCCTGGGCTGTGGTTGGAGAACTTCCTCTATATCAAGGTCTGTCTCCATTAGATCTTCCTGCACAAGACATTAATAGTGAATCAGATAAAAATTACATCATTTGCAATGAACGTAAGGTGTGTTTAAGCAAAATCTGAACCATGATAGTCACAAAAGACTACTTGAGTATGCAGTATGAGTATTGAGTATATGCAATAAAATTAATGAAATGACCACAGCTGATGTTGATGTTTTCTTCCACTACAAACAGATTATATAAAAGATTCTGAGGTATGTTGACTGCTGTGACTATGGTTAGTTTGGTCATGCCTAATTTACTTTTTCACAATAACATTGATGTGAGTCTACGAACACAGAGACCAGTGTAGTCTGCACTTGTTGCGGGCACATATATATATATATATATATATATATATATATATATATATATATATATATATATATATATATATATATATATATATATATATATATCCCCCTTATAGCCATGGTAAATGGATAGCAGCTACAAAACACCACATTTGAGATCAGAGGCAGTGGAACAAGGGCACTCACACTCAAGGAATTCTTGTGCGACCACGAGGGGAATAGGGACACACACACACACACACACACACACACACACTGCACACATTACACACACACACACACACACACACGCACACACACACACACACACACACACACACACACACACACACACACACACCTAGGAGACTCCAGCCACTTCCACTTAAACTTACTACCACATACCTTATCTTGATAACCCACTTTCCCACAGAACCCCCCCCCCCCAATATCTGTGTCAACCTGAGCTTGCCATCTAAAGGTTTGGGAAAGGTGCCAAATAATAGATGTTCATTTCTGGTCATACTTAGGGCAATTTAACTTTGTGATTTCATCCTATTTCTCTTCCAGCTGTTCTTATTTTAGTTGATTATTTTGCTTTACATTTTAATTGCTTTAGTTATTCTTATGGCTTTAGGATTTCTACTCTTTGAGTAGTTATCATTTAAGTTTCTTATTCTGTGTTTCTTGATGATTAGGATTTGTTTTTATTTTTAATTGGCTATATTGTAAATGAGTTCCCCACCCCAATGTACTTGCGAGTTAAAATAAAGGTTGAATAATGCATAGCTAGGTATTTAATATGATGGTGTAAAGCAATAACTTATCAATGTGTAATGGGTTGAGGGCAGGACTTACATCATTGTCGTCCTCATCTTCTTCATCATCTGACTCTGGCCCCTCTTCATCAGCTGGATGGAACACAGCCAGAACATAAGGATTAAACAATACAGTCCAAAAATCAACAGCAGCAGGAGTCTTCGAATCATTCTGGAAAATACTTTCCGAAGGCTTATATAGTGTAAATGATCAAATATAAAAACTAGGGATTTTGACTTAAAAAACATATCAAGTATCTCAAAAAAACAGGTAACTGCTATTAATACATTATAAACCACTGACAAAAGCCACTAGACTTTACATTTACATGTAGTTGTTTAATTACCTGTTATGTAAAGCACTTCCTAACATTAGATGTGGCAACTGACTACTGCCAGTAACAGCGGATGCCCCAAACTCCAAATTAACACAACGTCCCTTCCAATAATTACATTATTTTATTCTTCAATGTACATATACAGTTAGTACATACTGTATGCATACATGTTCATAGGAAAGAATACATCAATTGAAACAGTACATTTGACTTCACTAACCTGAGTTTAGCTGTTTAATGATGAACTCAATCTGTCTGTTGAGGTCTGGGTTCTCCTCTTTGCTGTAGCAACGGAGAATCTCCTCCACACTCTGCACACATGTGAGGGAAACACGTCACACCAACATACAACAGAACTCATCTCATCTTCAACCGCTTATCCGGGATCGGGTCGCAGGGGCAACAGCTCCAGCAGGGGACCCCAAACTTCCCTTTCCCGAGCCACATCAGCCAGCTCTGACTGGGGGATCCCGAGGCGCTCCCAGGCCGGTTTGGAGATATAGTCCCTCCACCTGGTCCTGGGCCTCCCTCGGGGTCTCCTCCCAGCTGGTCGTGCCTGGAACACCTCCCTGGGGAGGCGCCCAGGTGGCATCCTTACTAGATGCCCGAACCACCTCAACTGGCTCCTTTCCACGTAAAGGAGCAGCGGCTCTACTCCGAGTCCCTCACGGATGACCGAACTTCTCACCCTATCTCTAAGGGAGATGCCAGCCACCCTCCTGAGGAAACCCATTTCGGCCGCTTGTACCCGCAATCTAATTCTTCCGGTCATGACCCAGTTCACATGACCATAGGTGAGGGTAGGAACGAAGATTGCCCGGTAGATAGAGAGCTTTGCCTTGCGGCTCAGCTCTCTTTTCGTCACAACGGTGCGGTAGAGCGACTGCAATACCGCCCCTTCACTTGGGGTAAGGACTCATTCCCTACCCGGAGTAGGCAATCCTCAGATTTAGAGGTGCTGATCATCATCCCAACCGCTTCACACTCGGCTGCGAACCGATCCAGTGAATGCTGGAGATCACAGCCCGATGAAGACATCAGGACCACATCATCTGCAAAAAGCAGCAATGCAATCCTCAGACCACCGAACTGTAAACACTCCTCCCCACGACTACGTCTTGATATCCTGTCCATGAATACCACAAACAGGATTGGTGACAAAGCGCAGCCCTGGCGAAGGCCAACCCTCACTGGAAACAAGTCTGACTTACTGCCGAGAACCCGGACACAGTTCTCGCTTTGGGCGTACAGGGATTGGATGGCCCCCAGAAGTGGCCCCCTCACCCCATACTCCCGCAGCACCTCCCACAGTATCTCCCGGGGGACCCGGTCATACGCCTTCTCCAGGTCCACAAAACACATGTAGACCGGATGGGCGTATTCCCAAGCCCCCTCCAGGATCCTTGCGAAAGTGAAGAGCTGGTCCGTTGTTCTACTGCCAGGACGGAATCCGCATTGTTCCTCTCCAATCAGAGGTTCGACCATCGGCCGAACCCTCCTTTCCAGCACCTTGGAGTAGACTTTACCAGGGAGGCTGAGTAGTGTGATACCGCGATAATTGGCACACACCCTCTGGTCCCCCTTTTTGAACAGGGGAACCACCACCCCGGTCTGCCACTCCCTAGGCACCGTCCCAGACCTCCACACAATGTTGAAGAGACGTGTCATCCAAGACAGCCCCTCCACACCCAGTGCCTTCAGCATTTCTGGACGGATCTCATCAATCCCTGGGGATTTGCCACTGTGGAGTTGTTTGACTACCTCAGTGACTTCCACCAGGGAAATTGATGATGCTCCCCCATCAGCCTCCAGCTCTGGCTCTACAGTAGAGGGCGTATTAGTCGGATTCAGGAGTTCCTCAAAGTGCTCCTTCCACCGCCTCGATTACCCCCTCAGTTGAAGTCAACAGAGTCCCATCCTTACTGTATACAGCTTGGATGTTTCCCCGTTTCCCCCTCCTGAGGTTCCGGACGGTTTTCCAGAAACACCTTGGTGCCGACCGAAAGTCCTTCTCCATGGTTACTCCGAACTCCTCCCACACCCGCTGCTTTGCCTCCTTCACGGCAGCGGCTGTAGCCCTTCGGGTCTGTCGGTACCTTGCAACTGCCTCAGGAGTCCTCTGGGATAACATATCCTGGACGGCTTCCCTGACCACTGGTGTCCACCACGGTGTTCAAGGGTTACTGCCCCTTGAGGCACCTAAGACCTTGAGACCACAGCTCACCGCCGTAGCTTCGGCAATAGAAGCTTTGAACATCGTCCATTCCTGTTCGATGCCCCCAACCGCCACAGGAATGCTAGAAAAGCTCCGCCGGAGGTGTGAGTTGAAGGTCTTCTGGGCAGGGGCCTCCTCCAGACGTTCCCAGTTTGCCCGCACTACCCGTTTGGGCTTACCAGGTCTGTCCAGAGTTTTCCTCCACCCTTTGACTCAACTCACAACCGGATGGTGATCAGTTGACAGCTCCGCCCCTCTCCTCACCCGAGTTTCCAAAACATGCAGCCTCAGATCCGATGATACGATCACAAAATCGATCATCGACCTTCGGTGCTCTGGTACCACGTACACTTATGAGCATCCTTATGCTCGAACATGGTGTTCGTTATGGACAATCCATGACTAGCACAGAAGTCCAACAACAAACGACCACTCGGGTTTAGATCAGGGAGGCCGTTCCTCCCAATCACGCCTCTCCAGGTATCCCCATCGTTGCCCACGTGCGCTTTGAAAGCCCCCAGCAGAACAATGGAGTCCCCTACTGGAGCCCCATACAGGACTCCAGTCAGGGTCTCCAAGAAGGCCGAATACTCTGAACTGTTGTTCGGTGCCTATGCACAGTCAGAGTTTTCCCCCCCATAACCCGCAGGCGTAGGGAGGCGACCCTCTCGTCCACCGGGGTAAACTCCAACACAGCGGCACTCAGCCGGGGATTTGTGAGTATCCCCACACCCACCTGGCGCCTCACACCCTGGGCAACTCCAGAGAAGAAAAGAGTCCAACCCCTATCCAGGAGTACGGTTCCAGAACCGATGCAGTGCGTAGAGGTAAGCCCCAACAGATCTAACTGGTAGTGCTCCACCTCCCGCACAAGCTCCGGCTCCTTCCCCCAGAGAGATGACGTTCCACGTCCCCAGAGCCAGCCTTTGCCGCCCAGGTCTGGTCCATCGAGGTCCCTGGCTTTCACTGCCACCCATGGCAGACAAACACAAGAGCTACTTTTCTAGTTAGCTTTAGATTCCAAATCAGTGACTGAATACTGAAAGGCGGTATACACTGTAGAGACAATTGGCTAAAGTGCCAATTTTGTTGTTGATTACAACGTATTATGTTGATAATGACCATCAAAAATGATATTTGTTGGACAGGACGGGCTCAGCTACATCCACACTCTCCAGCCCACCAGCTCACCAGTACTTGGGTACAATGACTGTGTCATATGACTGTGAACACCTGTTGTTTCCCCTCCAAACACTGGTTGTGTGGTGTCATAAGGAGACAAATGCAGAGCAAAAAAAAAAAACTGGGTCTGTTTCCTCCAAGCAGGTGAAGACATTTCTGCTATCTCACCATCTCTTTGGCTTCCTGTTGCACAGATGGAATACACAGGATACTGTACAGGGCTCCATTCACATATGGTCGAATCTGAGAGAGCAAAGTGACACACACACACACACACACACACACACACACACACACACACACACACACACAGCCACTGTCTTAATGATCTCAGGCCAAATGGTAACAGCTTGTTTGAAAATGCAGCAGTAAGGAAATGTGGATAAAAAGAGGAAAGAATACTAATGCAGTGGATCCAAACACAAGTATATCTTTATAGACTCACAGTATGTCATGTATAATAATAATAATTGAGTTATTGGCCCTCCAAAGTTGCGGGCAGCCTTTTCATGACGTTGAAAGAAGCTAGTGTTGTTTATGTTTTATAGACTTATCTAAAGTCCTTGCCCATTTCTATTAAGACAGCAAAACACTCGGGAAGGCATCATAAACATAGTTGCATGGCATCCTGGGTGTGTCTGCTTGGGTTACAGTGGTATTTCAACAGATTAACTAGTGGTGAAGATTCATGTGTTATTGGGAATTCTGTTAACTATTGAAGTGCTGTGTGTTGTCCACTTTGGCGTTTAGATTTTAAGTTTAGCGCTGCAAACTAGACAACTCTCTGTTGCGGTGTCGCGTTCTGAATGTGTGAGCATGATTTAATATGCTGCGCAGGGTCCATGTTTTTCAGCCTCTATGAGTGTGTTCTACGTGCACATTACATGTACTGTGTATTTAATATCTGTGTGCAAGTGTTGACGGATGTGTGTATCACCTCATGGTTCTCATGTCCAAGGACGTCAGTTAGAACCTTTAGCACATGTCTGGCGTTCTCTGCACACTTCCTTTTTCCTGTACAAAGACAGCCATCCAACACACACACACACACACACACACACACACACACACACACACACACACACACACACACACACACAATGTGACTTTTTTGTTTGTTTAAAAATAGGATGATATTTCATTCAATAAATGAATGCTTCCCTCCAACCCGATCCTTTTTTCCTTTGCATTTTATCTTTCTGTGTGTAAGACAATATCTCCACTGATAAATCAAATGCATTACAGCATTGCACTGAGGCTCTCTATAAAAAGCAGGCCCCCGGGCAACTGAGACAAAATAGAAGGAAGCACTGAGAAAGAGGGAGAGTATCTTGTGCATTAAAGGGGAGTAATATGAACAAAGATACACACTAGATATGATGTGAGAGGGTGAACCGATAAGCACTGAGTTCAGAAGAAGTTGTAAAAGCTAAAATGTTGTATTAAACGCAGAAGCAAAAAATAATGGCCCATCCTCTGGCCATAATAAAATAATCCAACAGGAACAAAGTTAGACAGATATTCTATGAGGCTTTAAAAGAGATAACATTAACCTTCAAGAAACCCTAGAGACTGTATCGGAAGGCCAGCTAGATAAACAAAATAAAACTAGTTGCACAACACCACTTATTGCCTTCATCAGGGACAAAAACGTGGGGAACAAAGCAATGTCATCTTACATACATACATTTGATGAATTTTGAAAAATGCTATCAAACAATTTAGTCTAAAACAGATATACTGTCTAGTATTTTGGACATGATATAATTGAATGTATCAGCAAAATATCCAGCCGAATCTCAAAAGGGTTGGGGTATTATCATAATCTCTGTTCTGTATCTACCTGTGCCTTGCCTTTACCTTTTGTTCGCAGACACAGGTTCATGAGCAGAGCAGCAGAATACTCAAGGGTGTAGTCACTCAGGCAGTCCGAGTCCTGCAGCTCGTCCACCAGCCAGCCAATCAGATCGGCTGCTATCATGGCAGTCTGCTGGCTCCTCCTACCAAGAAATGAAATAAATTACGGATTAAGTGCAACTTGAACTGAAATGTTGGGCTGCAGGTCGAATTCACTCAGGCCACTGCGGTAAGCACATGGGCTCTACCAAGTAAGCTACCGGGGCACACCACTGTTAAGTTCCTTGCACATGTTAATGTAGGTTTATTATTTTAGGCCATCTATAAGTTGAAATACCCAATTTTGAAAATTGTGTGATGTTTGTTCTAAACATGGCATTTAGTATGAATTTAATTTAAAAACATTTTTTTTACCTGAGGCTGAGCTTCTGCAGGGCAACCAGCACATTCTCTCTAGTCAGAGAGTCTTTTTCCTCCGTCCTGAGTGCCTCTGTCAGAAGTTTCAGAAGAATGGGGATTTGGGAGAGGTAAACCCGACCTGTAAGCATTTACACAACATGAAATTAAGATCAAAAGGGAAGACAATGAAAAGCCCCAAATAGGGTAAACCTGATACAAATACATTTCTACCATCTTAACAATTTACTGGTGTCACATTGCATGTTTTCTGAGTATTTAAGTCCCTAAAACTTCAGGCTGCCAAAGCAATATTTTAACCACTTTCCCTTGTTATTCAGACTTACTGTTAACTACCCAAGCTCTTACAAAATAATCAAACCACAACCACTTCCTACATAATAAAAGTAATTTGTGTCAGCATAAATATACAACAGCGTCTGTTTACAACAGTTGCTGCTACAGGGGATCATTAGCGGTTTCAAACCCAAAGTTATTGTAAAAGCCACTGAGGTCTTCCGTGAATCTATGTCTCCAAATGCATCCAGTCAGACAATGACTCATGTTGCAAAGAAATAATGATGCTTCAGCACTTACCCTCTGCCAGGGAAGCGAATGCATTGATGAGACGAGCCATGTATTGGCGGACCATCTCGTTCTTTGATCTCATTAAATGAAGCAAAGTTTTCTATGAAAACACAAAATGTAGGATAGTTAAGAATTGTATCTACTGCTGACAGGTAAAATCAGTAATTATAAACGTATGAGCAGGCTTAACAGGTGTGGCAGATAAACGCTAATGTTATCTCAACAGCTGCTGAGATTTCAAGATTTAAAAAAAAAAGCAATCAGTCCAGATTTTGTTTATCCCATACTTACAAAGAGCAAGTTGTGCATTTTTTTTCTTTTTCCACTAAGAGATTTGGAATATGAAAAATGCTGGAATTCTATATGTTAAACAGGTTAGTGACGTACACTGTAGTTGTATGTAATGTTGCCAATGCATTTAGCAAATATAGACAATGTATTTCCACTGCATTGCATTAGTATGTCATTGTGCCTTTGCAAGCAGTTAAAACGGGAATACAAATACACAGATGAAACTTCGAATGAAGCGTGCATTCAAATTTTACTTCACCAGGAGTACTTTGTGTGGAAACTTCCCAGTGTAAATTTCAAACACTTTGAAAGGATAGCTATACTAAACTATTGTCATGATATGTAGACTAGACTACTGTAACGGTGTGTTTACAGGTCTCAATAAAAAGTCAATCAGAAAGCTGCAGCTGATTCAGAATGCTGCAGCTCGAGTCCTCACTAAGACCAAGAAAGTGGATCACATCAATCCAGTTCTGAGGTCTTTGCACTGGCTTCCTGTCCAACAAAGAATTGACTTTAAAATCCTGCTGTTGGTTTATAAAGCACTGAATGGTTTGGGGCCAAAATACATCTCAGATCTGCTGCTACCCTATGAACCATCCCGACCCCTTAGGTCGTCTGGGACTGGTCTACTTTCTGTTCCCAGAGTCAGGACTAAACATGGAGAAGCAGCGTTCAGTTTTTCTGCTCCACATATCTGGAACAAAGTCCCAGAAAGCTGCAGGTCTGCTGAGACCCTCAGCTCCTTTAAATCAAGACTGAAGACTTATAGTCATATAAGAATGACTAATGGCGAAAGGCAAAATGTCCTGTACTGGGGTATCTGGCTGGACAGTTCGCTCACCTTTAACACGCACATAAACACACTGCTTTCCAAAGTCAGATCAAGAATTGGTTTTCTGTACCGTAACAAAGCATCCTTTACCCACTCTGCAAAAGCACACCCTGCTTAAAATGACAGTCCTTCTTATCTTAGACTATGGTGATGTAATCTTCAGGTCTGCCTTCAAAAATCTTCTCAATCAACTTGACGTCATCTACCATACCGCAATCCACTATATCACCAGGGCCCATTTCAACACTCATCACTGTAGGCTGTACTCTCTAGTCAACTGGCCATCACTCAATACCCGCAGATTAATCCACTGGTATCAGTTCATTTAGAAAACTGCCATTGGTAAAACCCCCACATATTTCCACTCACTACTCATCATCTTCAACATTGACGCCACAATTTACATTCTAGCAATTTCGTTAACATGGACATTCGAAAGTCCGCACCTCCTTCGGCTGTTTCTCATTCTGGTTTGTTGCTCCAAGCAACTGGAATGAGTTGCAAAAGAAGCTAAAACTCCACACCCTCATTCCGTTACCCTCCTTTAATAACTCAGTACAAACAATAGTCTTTGATCACAGCTCTTGCTTCTGAATTTGGTTCTCCAGCAACACTGTTCTTTCATATATTGTACATATTGTTGAGGTTGTTTGAGATGTATCTATGTTATATTTTGTCTTGTATCCACTTGCCTACTATTCCTGCCCTTTTGATCAGGTCGTCATTGTAAATGTGAACTGGTGGTCAATTGACTTATCTGGTTAAATAAAGGTAAATATTAATAATAATGTCGTAAAGTAAAGTTAGCATGGCATACGAGTTGACCCACACAGCTTTATGGAAGTTTATGGAACTGGTCCAATCAAACCGAATGGTGCATGATACTAGTATCGCCGCCGAGCCGAAACCCGACCAGTGTACTGGGAAAACTTGCCTAATTAATGCTTTTGGCTATCATCAAACAAAGAACAGTTATGCATGTTATTTGATTACAAGAAATTGACACCCTTCCACTGTTATTGTGGCTCTGAGTAAATGACTCAAGTGTCATTTATGGGTGGCTTGGAGTACCACAGTAAGAACATAAACAAAGAGCTCAGGTGTGAGATGAGGATCACTTACTCTTCTGTAAAGGGATTGTCTTTAACATGGCACCCTACGACTAATGGCTAGGTGAAAGAAATAAAATCTGTGTTTCCCGCTCTGGCCTTTTGTTGAGTAAAAAGAGGAAATGTCTCAAGAGAATGAGGCTGGGAACATGTCAAGTGTTCAGTCAGATTAAAATGATGACATACATAGATAATATTGTGGGAAATCAGGTGTCAAATTATATTAATTCTCAAGACAATGATGAAGAGTTACTCTATAAATAGCATATAGATGTCCAATCAATTTGTCCTTTCCATCCTGGGTTCATCAAGACATTGACCCACAATATTCTAAAATGGAGGGAAACTGTTCTCAAAGCAAATAGTTATCTGATTATTGATTATTTCAGTGCTCACAGCTGATATCTGTTGACGATCATTTTAAAGGGTTTTACTGAAATAAAATAGTAAAAGTTTTCTTTAAATCAATGGAAAGAGCGTGTCCTTGCTATCTACAGGGAATGCAAAAGTTAAAAGGAGTAACATAACATTTATAAAAAACAAATATCCCAGAAGCATCCAGTTGACATCTGAAATGCTCCAGTTTGTCTATGCTCTTCACCCAATTCAATTATAAGTCAATGGCAAGTGAGAAACAAATCTGTGTGCACCCAGCAAGGGTGCCAATTCACCAACTCAGGGCCTCCTGAAATTAGACCCTGGGGATTAATTAGGTCATGCGGCCAATGGACAAGAAGCTATGTTTTCCTTTGGCTCTGATGGTTGCATGAAATATAGGTTGGAAAAACAAGATCACTGTCATTTCAGTTCACATCAGTAGAGATGTCTACCACAGTAATTGCTTTATAGTGTTTAAACATGCCACAGTAAGATTGCATTAGAAGCTGTAGTCCAATAATCTCACCTGTTTTGTGCTGTAGCGCTCCATCAGATCGTTACTGATAAAGGCCTGAAGTACTGTGTCTCTTTGTTCTCCAGGGAGTGAGCGAGTCAGTCTCTAAAATAACGTGAGAAACCAATGAAAACTCAAAGGAGTAGACATGCAAAGTGAATATGATTGGTGCTCATTAACTGCTGTAAGGTAAAACAAAAACACTCTTGTTCTTATTGTTCTCTCCTGCTCAGTAGAAGAAAGTGTATTAGGCTGCTATGGCTTTGTGTGAAAAGCATTCTGTTTGTTAAAACAGGAAGCTTTTGCTGGGTTAACAAAGAATAAAACACATGGGAATGTTAAAGTTGCTACATTAAAAACACTATACTACACTACATTTACAACATACACTGTACAGTACACTAGCCTTTCTGTAAAATGCTAATATACTGTAAATAAGAATATGAATACGCACCCAGCGCAGCGCCTGAAGCAGCAGGGCCTTGAGTCTGTCTGAGCCTTCGACCAGGTCTTTCTTCAGCTTCTCATAGTCCAGCGAGGGCAGCATTGGCACCTCCTTGGATTTCCTGGATGTTAATAAAAAAGACGAGTCAGCCATATTTTTTAACATGGCACTTTTCAAACTAAATAAATTTGAATCAAATTTAAGACTTACTGCGGTGCAATGGATGCTCGTAGCATTGAGGAGGCCTGTGAGTGAGAGCAACATTGAGAAAAGAAGACACAGAGGAGCAGAGCATATTTTAGAATTTGGTTAGTTCAGACATTATAAACATTATAAATGTGATAAATGTTAGTACATTTATCACATTCTTACTTAAAAGTGCGGAAAACACTAATCCATGCGGCTGTTCATCTGTTTTATCATCCGTACTTTCTGGTCCCCGTACTTACCTAGTGTTATCCTTCTGAAACATTCAAGTCAGCTACTGTCTAAATAAGTCATTAGTAGGGTTTTTTTTGGACATGCATACATCATGCTTGTGGTACATGCTGAATCCCCACACATACAGGTGTGATGTTTGGCACCATCGCCCATGCAGTCAGTGTCAACTGGGAAAAGATAATTCAGCAATTAAAAAGTACCAGAGAGGGCAAGTTAGTGTGAAACAGCCATCCCATTCGTTACACCTCTGTGTACTTGTACTGTAGACCTATGTGTTGTTGTTGTTGTTCTAGAGAAAAGGAAACAGAGACTATTGAACAGAGTAAGATGTCATTGTGGTGAGGGTGTTAGGAAGAAGGTTGAAAGAACTGATAAAGTGTTTTTTTATTATTGGATGGGGATTTTGAGCCCTGCAATCTAATCTGAAGCCTGAGTGGTTAGGCCTATAGCGGGAGCAGTGTTAGGTCAGGTGATCTGTGATGGATCAGGGGGTCTGGCCACATTTTTGTTTTGCTGTGCAGCGGGAAATACGTAAGTGGAGGAGAACATTGCTACTTGGGTTCCTTCGAAATTCCTTTCTCTGTAGACATTTCAGTTGACCTGAAGAATGCTGAAGGGAGAAAAGTTCCCTGACACATTCAACACCGGAGTGTCTGGATCCTAGGGGGCCTGATTAAGAGATGTATATCAATGAAAAAAATAGTCTCCATTGCTGTCTATTAACAAGAAAGCCACACACCTATGTTGAATAGTGGCGTCAAACAAAAGGATCTAAGAGGCAGGAGGTAAAACTATATTAAGGCATTTCTATTTCAAGGCCACCTGTATGCTCAGATTTCAGCTAATCATCTGAAGAAAATGCTTGACCCGAATTCTCGGACAATGCACAGCTTACATTAGCTCTGCCTTTACTCTCTTCTCCTCTTTAGCACGTCGTCTCACCATTAACTCTTTTATGACCGTGGGGACAGCTGAAGGTCATCTATTGTTGATGTAACTGTGCAAGTAGACTGCTCTGCTGCCTGATCTGATACTGATTTTCGTTCCCCTGGCAGCAAGATAAATCATAGCGGAGTAACAAAAAAAGATCTGTGAAAGCCCTCACAATATTACGAGCACATAAAGAGTCTCATAATTATGGTCGTTTATGGTGTTATGTGGCAATAAACGGAACGGAGCTCATGTGAGGGCAAATTAAGGACTATAAGCTTTCATGAAATTAACATTAAGCACTAATTCAATGCTGTTTGATTTTTCTAATTTCCAACACTTTTTCATACAACAGTTAAAGGCTTGACCTGACATTCCATGGAAGTTATCTAAATAAGTGTTATTATTTAATTGGTTTTATCATATGTGTGCTTACTATTGATTATGTTAAGAACCATCACAATTACATTACGCCTTCTGGTTGTCTCGCTTCAACTGTTTGACAACCTGAGCGTGAAAGAAGTGCTTTTACATCAAAGCGCCTTGTGTTGGCCATTCCTGTCCAGTCACTATGTCTGTCTAAACTGTTAAACTACTTAAAATCATTGTTATTACTATTAACAAATGATGTGGGAACAAAACTAAACACTTTTACCTTTAAAAAAGAAGACAGACATCCAACAGGGAGAGAACGAACAAAATAAATTCAAAGATGAGGCTCGGTCAGTGACCTGACAAAAGAAGTATTCTTACAACAAACGAGACCTAATATGACTTAAAACTAGAATAATCTAATAGGAACCAAAGGAAAATAACAGGGATTATAGACTGTTTACAAAGTCAGGCTAACTGTATACAAGTAAAGGAAGAGGAGGCAGACACAAGGAGAAGGAGAGGAGGAGGAGGAGGAGGAGGAAACAGAAGAGACATGGCGAGGCATAAGCAAGATGAGAAGTGGGGACCTGAGCGATGACAGGAAGTAAAGATGAAAACATATGAAACTTACATAGCCATCATCATAGGGACTCATAGAGTAATATCCCTTTGTGGACAAAAGCACAACACACAGAAAAACACAAACACACAGAAAGAAGTTGTTCAGTTCAACACAGAAAGAAACAAGATTTCACAAACCGTAGCTCAACACCACAATGAAGGCCACTGACAGTAAGCGGGATTGTCATGGTTTAAGTGTGGACAATTTTTTGATTATCTGTGCAATAGAGTAACACTGTAACAGCTATCAAATCATGGCAACAACACAGATTTCTCCTCTAACTTTGGCATGCAATCAACCATGTGTATAGCATCCAATCTAACCCCTTTCATCAGCTACATTTCAAAAGTGGTTGATAAACTGTGTGACGTAAGGCCCTGAGAGCACTTTCCTCTGCCAGTGTTTAGGCCTTGTGTGTTGTCACTGTCCTTCCAGTGAGAGTGTGAAGGAGAAAGAAGGAGAAGAGAGGTGTCTGTGTGCTCTCACTCACAGTGCCAGGTCTAGTGAAGTCAGCGCTCTGCACCACACTCTGCCTCATCTGGCTGCTGAACAGGCGAACACACACACTCTGCAGGTACTCAGGGGAGATCTGCAAAAACACAGCGGGCCCCTTGAGCTTTAAGATACCGTTTGTGTGTAGAGGGAGGGCAAAGTTGCCATTTCTGGCTCCCAGTTTAACAGCTTTGTCACCTGGTAGCTACTTGTGCATATCAGGACTGTTTTTAAATGTTGCTATGTATAAAAAGTGTTTCCATATACAACTGTGAACAGCCTGATTAAACCCTTTTAGTAGTTCTGTCTAGTGTTTATGTGTGCACCACATGTGCGCATATGTGTTGGTGTCTTTCTGTGTCTAGCTTGTGCCCCACAGTCAAGCCGACCTACCATTTTTCCACTGACGGTGGCCTCCAATGAGTCGACCAGCTCAGCAGTGATGCCAATCAGGTTGTGATAGTCTGCCTGCATCTTGTTGAACTTCCGCACGTAGCTAGTGATGCGCCGGTCCGATTCAACTAGCTGGAGATGTAACTGCTGCATGGCCTCTGTGCAGTCACGCAAACACACACAGGAGGAAGTTACAGAATGTAAACACAAACAAATATGCAACATTCATATCATGAGTGACATTCTCTGTGTAAATTAAGGTCAAAATGTTTTTTTTAATAACATGTTAAATGTGTCATCTGAGAATTTAAATGAAAAAAATTAATGGATGGATGCTTTTTCACATTATGTCAGCCAGTCAATACTTCAGATGTTGATTCCATCTTTAAGTGAACATTAAGTAATTATTCATCTTTACCAAACAAATAATATGCCTTCATCAGTTATGTATTTGGCTTGAGATATAGTTTTTAAATCTTTATCTGGAATATTTGTCCACCAGGAGAGGGATATTTACCTTTAGTGCTCCTTCCTCCCTCCTTCTGCATGCTTCCTGTTAAAGACTATGCACTAGCACTCAATTGAACACAAGTCAAATATTTATACTGTATTTGTTTCCTTATCCCGAGATTCATAAGACACAATGTCTAGCTTAAGTTTGACTGGACATAAAACAAACACACAATATGTCCTCTATCCTGTTTGACGCAGGCAGATTTGTCATAAATCAAACATTTATTTAAGATTCAGCTGAAAGAAATAAGATTCAATATAGAATCAACTCTAGTTTGTTTTAATGGGAGGGATAGATCTTTTTCAAAAAAGGGCCATGGGCCAACACCCTTGCGTGGGCAAATATAGGGACCATTAAATACATTTATATGCACGTAAGCATGTAAATGTTTCTGTGCACACACTAGTTGAGTGCGTGTGTGCACTTGACTAACAGTCACTTCTCATTTGTGTGTATGTCGTGTCAGCTGCCAAAATTGCTGCCTGGTGAAGTGTTTAAATATAAAAAAGATTATACATGTCAGATAACTTCGCTCCCTTATTTTTTATTTGTGTACAAAAAGACAGATTTTCTTTGGTCAGCTCTTGAGATGATAGTCGCTTTATTCATCTGTATGCTTTGATCGTTGGCCAGTAGGGACAGGGTTTTATTTTCATGGTTTAATTTTCATGCGTAAGGAGGAAAGTCGACCCATTGGCTTTCCAGTAAAAGCAACACTTCTTGTTATCATTCACTTGCCCTTCTATTTTGAAGAAGTGAGGGTGAGTTAGTGTCAGGTTAGGCTCTGCCATACTCAAACACAGCCATTTCTTTGCAGCATATTAACCAACCAGGTCAGTCTGAATGTTAATTCATTCTTTAGTCACTTACAGAAAGGATTTTATCTTGAGATTGAAATGTGCAGTTCAGCCAGAAGAGGGAATGACAACCACTCTGTATTTATCCTGTGTGCAATTTCTAAGATGTTCCCTTCTAGATTTTTTTGTGTTTTAAAAAAAAATAATGACAGCAATGACGAGTCACAATAGAGGATACATATAAATTCAGCAGCCTTGGGGTGTTGGACGGCTTCAGTGTCACCGACAGAAACGGCTCCAGCTTATCCTTCAACTGTGGTATCCAGGAATCCTACATATAAAGAGTGTAGAGTGGGAGAAGATATGGTTATGTTAATTCTTTTGTTTAATATTATTTTTGGTAAGGATTTAGTAAATTACGTCATGTTTATTACGAAGCTGGCACTGGGTAATAATGTTGCATATGTAATTACTAGTTGATAACCAACGAGGTAATGTTCCATATTTAGCTGTGCACCTGGAAAAGATCTTTGAAGGAGGGGTGGACGGTAGGGTTGGGAACGAAGGGCAAGGCATAGTAAGGCAGGAACTCTGAGGTCTGACTCAGTGCTGCTCCTCGAGTCTCCAGGTACTGCTTGAAGAGGGAAATCCTCTCCTCAAACTCAGCTTGGTCCTTGAGAAAGATTCAGGTTTTCAAATGAACTGATTTATTTCAAGTTCATTACAAAATGTCAATGTTAACATTATTTAAAACATGTCCTCATTTCCTGCAAGGACCTACACAGTGACAGGCATATTATAGACGTTAGAAACATCATTGATAGCCCACTGAGAACAAGCCTGCAGCACAGCTTAGTGGACGTTTTGAAAAAGAGCACATAATGATATTCAGCTGTGGTGTCGTGATATAGTTTGATTTAGTTTGAAGATAATCTAAACTAAGTAATGCTCTTGTTACAGAAAAAAAATGGATCCACATACGTGTCTACCAGGGTGCCTCCTCAGTGGGTAGATAGTGAAGTGGATGTGAAGGTAAAACTCCAGGCTCTGGGCCTCAGTGTCTGTGTCTTTTATCTCAGAGGGAATATTCTCTGTCCACAGTTCAAAGAACACTTTGTGATCTCCATCATCAAAAGAGCTCAGAAGGTCTTTCTAGAAAAGTCAGAGTTAAAATAACATCAGCAAGAACACTATGCTACTTTTTAATGGTCATTTTATTTACATATCACACCATGATAACTGATACAT
Organism: Cebidichthys violaceus; assembly: GCF_023349555.1. Taxonomy (NCBI): domain Eukaryota; kingdom Metazoa; phylum Chordata; class Actinopteri; order Perciformes; family Stichaeidae; genus Cebidichthys; species Cebidichthys violaceus. Next base: position 5,188,777 of record NW_027176296.1, on the reverse strand, counting down.
GATAACACAAATTGAAAATGGACGTTTAGAGAAATAGCCAATAGCAATTAATACAAAATTTTTAAAAAATGTTTAAAACAAATGAGCCGTTCTTGACTCTCTGTCTTCTGGATCATCCTACCCATCCCGAAGTTGCCACCTCCATACATGATCAACTACAGATACAAATAATTGTGGAATTTACCTGAATCCCACGATTCTTTGAGTCTCTAGTATTTCCTTGAGGCTTTGAGACGAGCTTGCCTTTGCTTTTGCACTCCTTGTCGAAACTGTTCACAGTCTCTTCAAATTCCCCAAACTTAAGGTACTACAAAAGACAGAAACAAGCACAAGTGGCATTAATTCTATCGTAACCAGCGCAGAATTAAGTACTGTTTTAGGTCATCCACAGCTGAACAACTCTTGGCTTGACAAAACTCTCTATAATATCATGCTATCAACATTGAGTCAAATACAACAACAACAACTTTCAACTACAGTTGATGAATTGTTAAAGTAATGAAATATATAGACAGTGGCCTAAAGTAGTTAACATTATTTGTGCCTATCAACAGCAGTAGAGTAACAGCTTGTCCTGGGGTAATTTTTTATGTATTTATATTTGCATCAATATATTGAGGGTGCATTTTGAGAATATTTATATAATATAATTACTGTTTTGGCTGATTCAGTTTCTTATATTGCTCTGTGTGCATTCTCAAAATTGGAATTTGTTACCTCTTTGATCATCCCAAGAAGGTCGGCTTCTGTTGCCAAGATGTCCCCCATCTTGGCTGCCTCCCTGGAACTCATGTGAGTGACCAAAACCTTGAAAACACCTACTGACAGCAAAGACGTCTGCACTCATTAAAGAACGCATGCACTTCCATCAAGCATTCTGCAGAGCCTGTGAGGATAGGACAATACATGGCACTATTAAATAGTCATATGAGTGTAACACCCCAAAAAACGTAATCACAAAGCCATTTCACGTAATGTTAGCTAACTAAGTCAACTTCAGCGACAGCATCAACGTTTACAAAAAAAATGTGGCAAGCTAGTTAAGCTACGTTACTAGCAGACAAGCTAATCAGTTAACGTGATCTGACGTTAAGAGCAAACATGACATCATTCTCACCCTTTTCACACATTCGTGAATATAGGCTATTGTTGCTTTCAACGTGTTCGTCCGCGACTAAATATTTTACAATCCATTTTCGACAAGGCTTATGGGCTTCACTTACAATATTAGTCAGCTAGCCGTTAGCTAGCAACCGTACACAGACAGGACGCTAACACCTAGCAACCAAACAGTTGGGAAATGCAGACTGGAAAGTAGACGCAAATGTCGTAAAGTATGACACTTTACTGTATAAACTGAAAGCAACTGAATCTGGATGTGTAAACATTATATATTTCTTAGAGAACGACTGTGATATTAATCTAAAACGTGTTAATACTGCGTGCTCTCTCTTTATTCAACAAATGACGTGTAAACCACAATTGTTTTTTTAAATCGTGAAATTACAGTAACGACGGAACGACAGCTACAACGTTGATTTTTCGTATTACTTTTAATATAGCTTACTTTTGTTAGCCATAGACAGTAAAACAGTATCCCATCTATTTTAATTTCCAACATCAGTCGGTAAATTATAATAAGTTTGTATTTTCAACCGGAAGTAGTTTTCGTGTCAGAGGTTGAGCACATTTCTCCGCGGTACAATCCTACAGTCTATTGATTCAATACAACTGGCTTCTCACAGTAACGCTAATGAATGAAGAATAAGTTAACTAGGGCACACGTTAGACACGCATTATCACAGAGAGAAATTAGGTGACTGTGACTTTATTCTGTTGCCAATATAATACAAGAACGTCATCTTATTTGAGGTAAGTCTGGGAAGCGTGTTCACAACATGCTAAAGCTAACAGCTAGCCTGAGTCAGTAGTTGTAACGTTACGTTAGTTAGCATTCAAGACCCTAAAACTTGCTCAGATGATAACTTGGCGATACCTTGAAGCAACGTTGTTGAATTAACGCCGGTTGAGTGTTTAGTTGCCAACACATTTTTAAGTTTAAACGTTTCATGTTAAGCTAAAGTTAATGTTCATGTTCCACATGGACTCTAGCTAATGGGGTTCATCTTCTTCAGTGTGATTCATCTAGTTTTGTGAAGTAGGTTTGTCTCTATTATCACTATTACTACTACTACTACTACTACTACTTCTACTACTGTCTTTTGCGATATGTTTCCAGTGTCAGAAAGGAAGCTTTCAACGTGTAGTCTGAAAATCCACTGAACAGTAATTATAAAGCCTGTAGTTTTTATGAATTTCGGCATCTTCTAGCTTGATATAACTGGTAACGTTAACTTGTACAGGTTGACTTGTAGCAGTCTTTACAGATACCTTGTTTGTAAAATCCCACCCCCATTAGTAAATACAATACCAGCACTTGTTATTAAAGTCTGAAGCTTCCTAGGCATGACGGTTGTTTTCATTTTTTTTTTTTTTTTTTTTTTTTTCAACAAAGCTGGCTTAATGATATCTTTTATCTTCTTTCCGTCCCAAGTTCATAGACCCGGGCAGAGATGGCTGGAATCCTGTTTGAAGATATCTTCGATGTAAAGGACATTGATCCCGATGGCAAGAAGTTTGACAGAGGTGTGTGAAATGTCATTAAAACAAGGTTGAAGAAGGTGCGAAGTTAGAACTCTATACATCACAATGGTCTCCGGTCTCTACTACAGTACTGGTAAATTTATCCTGTAGTCAACCATCAGCCACCTTAAAAATATGACATGATCTAAAAATCATTAATAACGTCTAGCATCAAGCTAAAGACCCAGATGCATTTCTCATTGTGGAAATGTAACCATTGCTAAAAGTAGAATTAATATTGGTCTTACCTTTTGACTGGGTGTCCAATAACTCAAATTCTAAATAATGATGCCTGCGGCCAATCATACAGCTTCAATTATCTACATTTTAGTTGTTTGTTGTTGACCTTGCTTCTTTCCTTTGTTTTGAGTTTTGTTTATGTATTTCACCTGAAAAAAGTTTAACCTTTTATAAAAAAATTAACCTATATTTACATTTAGTTACTGTCATGTATTCAGTGTAGTTTTCAATTGATGTCCTTAACTTTAAAACTGCGAATTAACTTATCCAAAATCTACTATTACTTGTTTTTTTCCACTTAAGTATCTCGTCTGCATTGTGAAAGTGAATCTTTTAAGATGGACCTCATCTTGGATGTGAACATTCAGATCTATCCGGTTGATCTTGGTAAGGAGCAATATATTTGTCTTAATTTATTTTAAGTTAAATGAAGATTGGAAGTCTTTTTTTTTGTCTTAACACAATCAGATTCTGAAGTCAGTTATGCCATCAGAGTAAATGTGCTCCTCTTAAATCTAAATCTTTCTCCTCTTTCATAAAGTGGTCACATAAGTGTTTGGCTGCACTCATTTTGCATTAAAACATCTAAATATAAGTCTTATATCTATATGTGAGAGCACCTTTGTATAAATAGATAAATGAGCAAAGTACTGTGCTTAAATAACCCAGGGTGTCTAAGCCCACTATAGAAACTCACTTGCATGTGTCCATTTCATTAAGGTGACAAGTTCAGGCTGGTTATTGCCAGCACCTTGTATGAAGATGGAACGCCAGACGACGGAGAGTACAATCCTCAGGATGACCGGCCATCTAGGTGAGACATTTGCTCTTCATTTATTGATGCATTTAACATTACGAACAACTGCTTACTTTTTTTAATAGGATGTAATACCATCAGTGTATATATTTTTTTCTGTGACTGTCCTCTGTGAGATACAATATTGTTTGCTGGTTTAGATATGTGCTCTCATTTAACTTTGTTTACATTCCCAGAGCGGACCAGTTTGATTATGTGATGTATGGGAAGGTTTACAAGATTGAGGGCGATGAGACTTCAACAGAAGCAGCAACACGCCTGTGAGTGATGTTTCTCACTTTGACTGAAGCGGCGTGTGTTCATACAATAACTAATAAATAAACCATTTGCATAATAACAAGTAGCATTGCAGCCATTATAGATACCATATTTGTGCAATAATACCACAGGAACCTATTGAAATTTGCACAGAAACACGATGAAAAAAGTTACACAAAAATGCGAAATAATTGGTTCAAAGATTATGTCTTGGGCTTTTATTGTGAAAGTTACAGCACAACCGGATTGGTTGATGAGCTATTTGCAGTGAAAAATTCATGACAAAAACAAGTTGAAAAAAATATATTTATGTGCTAAATAATCGGCAGAAAAAAATGCCCCTAGTTTGTAATGAAATGATATTTGGTTGTGTGTATATATATATTTATACTATAATAAAATCTACTGATGAAAAGATTACACTGTAGGAGGCTTTTCAGTGGATTGTCATTGGTCCACTATTCACTGTATTATCAAAGCCATTAACTTGCCCAACAAAAGTTTGTGTGAGAGATAATGATATATTATTTATCAGTTGTTACCAACGTTGGAACTTAAATCAAGTTTCACGGATGTGCTCTTTCTTTCAGCTCTGCCTATGTGTCTTTCGGTGGCCTCCTCATGAGGCTGCAAGGAGACGCCAACAACCTCCACGGCTTCGAGGTGGACGCCAGGGTCTACCTCCTCATGAAGAAACTGGCCTTCTAAGACTCACCTCTGCTTGCCCACTTCACTGGTTCCTCGAATGCCACAGTCAACTTTAAAGTCAAAATGAACTATACACTGAACATTGGTATTCTCAAGTCTGCAGCCCGTGACCATCATCCAAGAGCAGCTCATAGACAGAGTATGTGGAGGCTGAAGAGAACATATTTAGTTTTTTACTTTTGTAGTTACAAAATGTTTTCTCCAAGATGATGGACTACAGACTGTGACACTTAAGAACTGCAACCTCCATCTGCTGGCAAACTGTAAATAAAGATTTCTTTTATACATAATTCTCAGGTGGTCAAGTCACCTTTTTAACAATGTTTTTTTTCTTATCTTGACAATTTCTTATTTTTTTTTTATTAACCAACCTTATACCTCTGCAACTTCTTAGGGGCTCTTACAAACGTGTTGAATTTGGCTATGTTTTGTAACAGTAATCTGCATTATTTTTACTGCAGGCACACTGTGCTGTAGTGGAGAGGGCGGGAAATGGTTTTTATAAAGACCCTGATGCTAACTGGGCCAAGCACTGTACCTCACAGGGCAATGGTCGTAAACACTGCTTTGTTTTAGGAAAAATATATAATTGATAGACATTACATCACATTAAGTAATATTAATTAAAAGCATACATTTAGGCATTCCTTCTTACAACCAGTAAATTAAGCACTGACATGTCTGGTAGATATGTAATCCAGACACAGCTTTAAAAAGTTACATTTAAAACAATGGAACAGTTGTCAACATCTCTTTTCAGAAATGGTTCAGAGTAACTGGAATCTGCTCACATCAAAAGACTTTGGGATCTATTCACATAGGAATATTGTTATGTGTGTATCCTGCTGTAGTTGTCAGAATGAGTAGCTGCAACTTTATTTGGCCTTCAGTGCTACTATGTTCTCCTGCTTTGCATATGTACTGGACATTTCCAGACTATGTATTCTTCCATACCACAGGCCCACACTGACTCTGTACTTTTCTTAACCCCCATATACTTTGTCTTTTATCACAGTGACCAAGCCGAAAACTTGAAGAGGCCATGCGTTATTACTTCTTATTAAATCCATTTTATGTCTCTGCAAATAGCAAACTGTTAGTGCCTTTTCACAATGTTCAAGACGGGAGAAGATCAGATTGCCTATGCTATGACATCTTTTGAAGATGCTGCCAGCTTAAATTAATAAGTCACTTCGTCCCTCTCTGATCTCATTTTTTGTCAGTTTGTATAAAACCTCATTTGCTCATGCACTCAGCTCATTCATTTGACTGTGTTGTGAGTCAATCTGCAGATTCTGTATTAAATTTACAGGCAGATTGTAAATAAAGACTCGATGTGCTTAGTTTAACATGAACCATCCCCAGATTAACCATTAAGTGAATCAGTTAAAGTTGCGATGTTGTCTAGACCCTCTGGCAAAGAATTTAGGAAGTTAAAATATTTAACTCGCATATGGTACTTTATTACCCAGCATGCCATAGGCAATGGTCCTATATTTGCTTGGACGGCAGCAATCTAAAATGTGGATACTCGTGAGACAGAAGATTGAATTAAGGGTGAAGAGGCAGCTTTTTGTGTGTAACAGGCTTTTCAATGTCAACCTTAATGGGTGTCACAGGGTGTGGAGGAACACTGCCAAAGACTAACAAACTCCTGATATGTGCATGGAAAGCCTTCAAATATTTGAGTGTAGTGAAGCTAGAATAAGCTTGCAGCCTTAACAAAAAAAACAAAAGCAAAATTACGTCACTACACCAACCAAGTTATTAGAAGAGTATAAATGTTGGCTTCCTACTGGAAATAATGGATTTGAATGGTTTAATCTATGTTCTAGATTCTGTAGCAGATTTTGTGCTGATGATCAGTAACTTAAATACATTATGTAACACATTTTCTGCTCAAACACTTATTCACATATGCAGTGCTTTTCACCAGACACCATACTCTTTTCAGGATGGACATGCATCCAAAACATAATTTGGTCTGGTCTAATAACACCCTGAATGCAAATCAAATTCAGATTGTGACATTGTTGGTTTGGCATGGATTACAGAAGTGACAAATTGCAACTGTAACCAGCATTTACATAGACATAGAATAACGCCGTCGGTACATTAGTTGTTTCCTGGTTGTGCCATACTGGAGCAGGATTTGTTCTCCTATAATCATATGATGCTATTACAAGATTACCTGCGTTTTGGATCTCAGATAGCTTACTCTTCTTATTCTTATTTTTCAGTGTAACCTCTTAAAGTCATAACTGAATTGGTTTTTCACGTCTTGTCTATTTTCCACAACTAAGGTTTTATTTACGACACTTCTGAGCATTTCCAAAGCTTTATTGAGCTTCTCTTCTCGCTATTTAATGATTTCTAATCATTTCACCGCGGAAATTAGATTATACTTCCATGCTTTTTGTTGTCAATTTGTATTCTCATTAAATGGCCAGGCATCTGAAAGCACAAATGTATAGCACACCTGTGCACTCGCACACGTGCATTAAAGCTGCAGTAGAGGGTTAGGGTTCGGGTCGGCCCTGTGATTGGTTCCAGTCCCCCGGAAGTGATGTAGGTTGGAATAAACTGCGTAGGAGCATCCCGGTGCTGCTTGTTTGCCCGCCGGGAGTTGGTGTTTCCAGCTTTACAGGTCCAGGGAGTTTACTGCACTTCACGATTATCAACTAGCGCCGTGCAGTATCACAGCCCGCAGAGATATGTAGCACAATACGCACTTATCTTTTTACACTAAAAAAGACCGTTTAAAGCTGACTCTAAACGGGCTTGGTGATATGTCACAGCGTTCAGATCTGACTAGAAGCACTGCATTCGGGATTATGTCAACAGAGGTGTTTCGTGGAGAGATTCGAATGAACATATATCTCCAAGTATAGTATTAAAGCAGCCAAACACGATGGATAATCGACGGAAAAGGAAGCTGACGTTCTTTACCATTGGGCTTATATTTCTTCTAAGTGGTGTGGAATATGGTAAGATCTCGTTTTAATTCAATCACGTTCCCTTTAAAATCTAAATGTCGCATAAACATTGACATATTTCATTACATGCATGTAAAGCTATTGTAGATAAAGTTATCACTCGTCGTAATTGAACATTGGTTAGTAATATAGAGTGGTGATTAAAGCCATGTAGAGTGAATTTTACTATTCATACCTTTTTGTTTTTTTTGTGTGCTACATACTGTGATTGAACTTGTGGTTTGACAAGTTGATGAGATGGTATGAACCTGACATTGATGATATGAACCTATCGGATAAAAAATATACTTTGAGCAGGACTATAGTTCTACAAAGGACAGAAGTGGATCAGTAACTTCATTTAACTGTCTATTGTGTTAACTCTGTCTGCCTACATTGTGGTCGCTCTCAAAGCCGTTACTTGGTCATTTACTGTCTAAAAAGTTTCACAAAAAACTAATTTGACCTGTGGAAAATCTTTCATAGGTTGTTAATCAAAATGCCCCAAACAGTACCTAAGGACATGACTCGATGTTCTCACCTGAATCAAGCTGCAGACCAATCCATATTAAGTGAAATCTGGCTGGGGTTAGCACATTGTTTAGCCCTCATACAGATGCCACCTTACGCTTACAATACCCAATACCTTATGATACCCAAGGACATGACCGTTTACATTAACATGATTCTAATGTTGTCCCATATAACAACACCACACCCCTCTAACACCTCTCAATAAGATTCAGAAAGATAAGATTCATTACAAGACTCTTGTGTTAGATTGCACTTCACTGTACATGTTTTTTTTTCATTGCAACTCCCTGTAGGTATAATGTCCTAGTAACTGTAACAAAGAAGCAAAATTCAATTGCATAACTTGGTTTTATCACTCACCCACATACAGATGCCTCTGTCAGGGTTTAGTTTAGTTTATTGGGCAAGGCAAGTTTATTTAGCACATTTCAACAACAAGGCAATTCAAAGTGCTTCACATAAAACCATTAAAAGTATCAAAACATAATGCAAAAGTAAAGGAGATTTAAAAGCAATTAAGAACATTCATTCAAACATTAAAAACAGTCATTAAAACACTAAAAAGCTAAAAACAGTGCAGTGCAGTTTAAGAAATAAAATACAGTAGTAAAATGCAGAAATGTATTAAAATCCTTGAATGTGGTTCAATCAAAGGCAGCAGCAAACAGAAAAGTCTTCAATCTTGATTTAAAGGAGCTGAAGGTCTCAGCAGACCTGCAGCTTTCTGGGACTTTGTTCCAGATATATGGAGCAGAAAAACTGAACGCTGCTTCTCCGTGTTTAGTCCTGACTCTGGGAACAGAAATTAGACCAGTCCCAGACGACCTAAGGGGTCGGGATGGTTCATAGGGTAGCAGCAGATCAGAGATGTATTTTGGCCCCAAACCATTCAGTGCTTTATAAACCAACAGCAGGATTTTAAAGTCAATTCTTTGTTGGACAGGAAGCCAGTGTAAAGACCTCAGAACTGGAGTGATGTGATCTACTTTCTTGGTCTTAGTGAGGACTCGAGCTGCAGCATTCTGAATCAGCTGCAGCTTTCTGATTGACTTTTTACAGAGACCTGTGAACACACCGTTACAGTAGTCCAGTCTACTGAAGATAAATGCATGGACAAGTTTTTCCAAATCCTGTTGAGACATAAGTCCTCTAATCCTTGATATATTCTTCAGGTGATAGTAGGCTGATTTTGTGATTGTCTTGATGTGGCTGTTCAGGTTGAGGTCTGAATCCATAACTACACCTAGGTTTCTGGCTTTGTTTGTGGTTTTTAACGTCAGTGATTGAAGCTGAGCGCTGACTTTCAATCGTTCGTCCTTGGTACCAAAAACAATTACTTCTGTTTTATCTTTGTTTAATTGAAGAAAATTCTGGCACATCCAGTTGTTGATTTGTTCAATGCATTTAGCCAGCCCTTGTATGGGATTATAGTCCCCTGGTGATATAGTTATGTAGATTTGTGTGTCATCTGCATAATTATGATAACGCACTTTGTTGTTTTCCATAATCTGAGCTAGTGGAAGCATATAGATGTTGAACAGAAGAGGCCCCAGTATTGAACATTGGGGAACACCACATGTCATTTTAGTCAGCTCGGATGTGTAATTAGCTACAGACACAAAGTATTCTCTGTCCTTCAAGTAGGATTCAAACCAGTTAAGTGCTGTGCCAAAGAGTCCCACCCAGATTTTTTGTCTTTCTAGTAGTATATCATGGTCGACTGTGTCGAATGCAGCACTGAGATCTAGTAATACTAAGACTGAAGTTCTGCCATTGTCTGTGTTTAAGTGGATGTCGTTGAAAACCTTAACAAGAGCAGTTTCAGTACTGTGGTGCTGTCGAAAGCCTGACTGGAAGACATCAAAACTGTTATTTACAGCCAAGAAGTTGTTCAGTTGTTGAAAAAACGCTTTTTCAATTATTTTACTCAAAGATGGGAGGTTTGATATTGGCCTATAATTTTTCATTGTTGTGGAGTCTAAATTAGCCTTCTTTAGGAGTGGTTTAATAACTGCAGTTTTTAGGGCTTGTGGGAAGACACCTGAGAGAAGGGATGTGTTTACAATCTGTAAAAGATCAGTGGTCATGCAGTTTGAAATATTTTTGAAAAAGTGTGTTGGTAGACTATCCAAGCAGCAGGAGGATGACTTCAGATGTTGACTAATATCTTCTAGGCTTCTAAGGTCGATTGAATGAAATTTTGTCATGATATTTGAATGGATGTTATTCAGAGATGGGGACAACACATATCCTGTGGTTGGTGTGGAGGCACTGACTGCTTGTCTAATTTTCTGAATTTTGTCAGTAAAAAATGAGGCAAATTGATTGCATGCCCAGGTGGATTGGAGCTCAGCAGCTACTGACACTGGAGGGTTTGTTAGCCTGTCGACGGTAGCAAATAAGGCACGTGTATTGTTATTGTTTTTGGTTATGATGTCAGAGAAGAAGGACTGCCTTGCATTTCTAAGTTCCAAATTATAATTGCAAAGTCTCTCTTTATAGATGTCACAGTGAACCTGGAGATTTGTTTTTCGCCACCTGCGTTCAGCTTTCCGACACTCTGTTTTCTCTATTCGGACCAGCGTAGCATTTCTCCATGGAGATCTTTGCTTACCCGAAACATCCTTCACTTTAGTGGGTGCAATGGCATCAATAACATATTTAACTTTAGAATTGAAGGTATCTACAGGCTCATTGACTGAGATGCAAGAGAGGGCTGGTGTGGAGGAGTACTTCTGAATAAATAGTTCACTGGTGTTTTCAGAGATGTAACGTTTTGTCACAACCTTGGTTTGGACATTTGTGTGCAAGGAGATTGCACTCTCAAAGAAAACACAGAAATGATCAGAGAGTGCAACATCAGTCACAGCAACCTTGGAAATGTTTACACCCTTGGTGATGATTAGGTCCAGAGTGTGCCCTCTGTTGTGGGTGGGTCCTGTCACATGCTGAGTCAGATCATAGTTTTCAAGGACACCACATAGTTCTATAGACCCTCTGTCCTGGGGATTATCAACATGGATATTAAAATCGCCAACAATAACAACACAGTCAAAATCAATACAGATTATAGACAGCAGTTCAGTAAACTCATCAAAGAAGGTTGCACAGCGTCAGCGCCATGGAGGCATTAAAATGGAGAACAAGCTACCACTCTCTCAGCATGACTAGCACCTAGAACTGAAACATACAGACATCATCTAATCTCTTGTTTTACCCACTGATAAATATGTCACTATAGGGCTCAGGAGAGTCACAAGGTTGTAATAAACACTGATGAGGTGCCACAAGGATGCAGCCCAACAGAGCCACAGTGTGGTCGATTGACTCCAAATAGGAAATGATGACACAGATGACTCGGCATCGCTAAGTTAGCCAGTGTAGGCTCAGCAGATTTGGAATACAATGTTCACTTCATATGTTGTGTGTTGTTCAAGTCAGACACTGAAGTGTAACATTACTTCAGATGAAAGTGTACTTCAGAAGGCAGATACAAACTGATTCTGCTTCCTTTTGTGTCCCCAGCGGTAATATTGCCCACAATATGGAGGTATTTGCAGACATTGGATGCAGCACCCTACTTTCTGGGTTTGGCCCTGTCGGCATTCAGCTTGAGCGGCCTCCTGACGGGACCGCTGTTTGGCCACTGGTCCGACCGAACGCAGACCACCAAGAAGATCATCTTATTTGCCAACTGTTTTGAGATAATTGGTGAGTCCTCTCATATTTGTATTTATACCACTACTGCCTTGAAACCGTATTCTCATTTCAAAAACACAACTTCCTTTGTTATTCTAATTGTGTTAATATTGTACATGGCTAACTTTATTATTTTTTTTACAACTTTTTGCTCTCCAGGTAATTTCATGTACTTTATGGGCTTCTCCAAGTGGCTGTTATTGTCAAGCAGACTGGTGGCAGGTGGGTTTGCACCAAATGACACTCTGACTTATTACCCATTTAGCTGGTGGCAAGCCAGTAGAATACACCTCTCATACCAGTAAAACCTGGCAGTATCATTATGTAAAGATTTAAATTTGAGCTTGTAAATAAAATGTTGCATCGTCGTTTGAGCCTTCTAACAGCTGCTGTTCAGTATATTTTAAATGTGACGCATATTTAACCCAAAAATGATAACATTAGAATATATGGTTGACCAGCTAAGTATATCCAAAATGCTTGAAAACACTGGCATACATTTTTCTCTTTGTAAGAATGCTCAATAGTAGCCACAAATCCCCAAATTTCAGCACATTGATCATGCTTTGAAACTTTAACCTGCGGTGACGCAGTATACCACTTTAACTCTGATGTTGTGTGTTTTAGGTATATAATAATACATTATGTGACATAATACCACAAGGTTGTACATCCTCTCCAGAGCTCCAGGTTTTAACCTCAATGTTTCAGTAATGTAATTTACTCATGAAATATGTATTTTCCCCAGGCATTGGCACAGGTGCTGGCTCATCTATCTTTGGCTTCCTGACCCGAAGCACCTCTCCTGACGACCGCGCCACTGCATTTGCTTCTGTCATGGCATGTCGACAAGCTGGCCTTCTGATTGGTCAGTGTATCTCTGCTTTCTTATGACAAATTCCAAAGGCTGCCAACTGATCATTTGAGTTTAATTGGGATTGAACTGGAATGGTTTTGTGATCTTTACACAGAAAATAAGATTGGGATTTGAATGGAATTACTTGCCATCTAGCCTCCCATTTAAGCTTAGAGCTCACAAGCAAATTTAGATAATAATTTAGATAATAATACAAGTAGCCTGTATGATTGTAGTTGCTTTTAGATTAGTTTGCTACTTGCCAAGATTGTGCTGAATGATTTGCAAAGATTTTGGGGTGACATGTGGTTAAAATGCATGTTTTAACTTTGGGTTTGACACAGGTCCAGCATTTAACATCTTCCTGAGGCTGTGTGATTTCCACCTGGGTCCTTTTGTGGTCAATAAATATACGTCGCCAGGGGTAAGGGTCCGCATTAAGTTGTTTCTACTTCGCAGCTGCCCCCTCAAAGAAAAGTTGTAACTCTTTATCCATCTCCTGCAGTTGTTCATGTGCCTGCTGTGGACTCTCCTTCAAGTAGCGGTGATCTTCATGTACTGGGACCTACCGCCTTTAGAGAAGGGCAAGGCCAAGGAGAGTCTGACAAGCCAGAGCAGGGAGGAGGTGGAGGAGGATCAAGGGCTGATGGAAGAGGACAATGACGAGGAAAAGCCGCTAATGGGGTCACAGGAGCTGGGGGGGTCCTACGGCTCAGTTGTGACAACTAACGGCTCAGTTGTGACATCCAACCCAGCCGGATACGACTCCTCTGCTGCCTCAAAGGCCACGTTGCATCATATCTCTCCACCTCCCTCTTCCGTGCCACCGGAGTCCCATGCGTCTTCCAGCCCCTTTAAGAATTTCAGCATATCCCGAGGTAGGTGGTTTACAGTGCGTGTGTCAATATCATTCTTGGTCCATAAAAAGTCAGTGAAAAGTTGTAAAACGCATTTAAATTCTTAAAAATGATGTCTCTGACCCTCTTTGTAGAGTTCCTGAGAGAAGAAGTGGTCGTGCTGCTGGCTGCTCAGTTCATCACCCTCTTCAATCAGACAGCGCTGGAGGTGCAGACAGAAACGCACACATACACAAATAAAGTCTCTTTATATTTCTTTAGTTAAGGATCACTTTCCTAAAACAAGTAGAGTAATCGTTCTGCTTTCAATGAATTGATTTTTGTTTCTAAATAATTTAGAAACAAATGAAACCATGCTGGGGTAGGAATTATTATGGGATACTTCCAGCAGACATTTTTACTCAGGAAGTTTTCAGGACTTTGTGACGATTGACTTGCTGATATGTGTTTTTATGCACTGTACCAACATCTCCACACGTTCCCTCCTCAGACCATGGTGACTCCGATGACCCAGAAGTACTTCAGCTACGGGGAGCTGGAGAACAGCGTGATGTACTGTCTGTGCGGTGTGGAGGTGATCGCTGGCTTCCTGTTTGTGCGCTGGCTGAGCCAGCGTGTTGCTGATCGAGTGGTCCTGGCCGTCGGTCTGACCATTTGCAACATCTCTGGGGTCTGGTGCCTCATCTTCTTGGCTAACCCACTAGGTCAGACTGCACTGAATAAACTGTTGCTATTGTACACACAGATCTTCATCAACTGTAACTGATGCTGCTACAAAAGTTGATCTCCCACGAAGAGTCAGTTTAATGGTGCATTATTTACTGATGAGGCCTGCTTGACAAAGCAGGTTTGCATGTTTATATGAATAACTGCTGAATATAGAACATCCTTAAATCTGGTAAACACTCTTGTATACAATAGATACAAATTCTATGACAACCATCCTCTCGATCAAACATTTGAAATACCCCATTAGAATTTGGCTGTATCGTGCGTGTATCAGTGTTTTGGTGTTTTCTTTTGCAGGTGCTTTCCCCTGGCAGCTAACTGAGTTCATCATTGGGGTGTTTCTGCAGGTTTTGGGTTTGCCATTTGTAGCCGTGGCTCAGGTTTCCCTCTTCTCCAAAATTACTTCTGAGAAAACACAAGGTGAGAAACTGCACCATCCATTGGAAAATAGAAAGCATTGCATGTTTGAAAGTGTGTCCTGTACCTCGCGTTTTTTGGTGTGTTGAGTCTTTGCGCCTTGCTTGTATTGCAGGTTTTAGTCAGGGAGTACGACGCTCAGTGGGAGGTCTAGCTACCATCCTCGGCCCTCTGTGGGCTGGTGGCCTTACCGAGAACATGTATATCATGATGGGGGTGATGATGGCACTGCTGGCACTGCTAACGGTATGCAAAAGGGAACTAAAAGACAGAGAATGTGTCTATTTACAAGTCATCCAGTCTGGGTGAGGGTGATTATGACTGTGTTTTGGGGAATTGTCACTCACTGCACCATGTGAGGACTAATTTCGCCACCAGTTTTGGTAGTAATTATTATTGTGCTCAAATTTAATCAAATCTACTTCAGTGGAACTTTACTGTGTCCTGAATCTCAATACTTTTGTAGTGCCATGCACCTATAGGTATAAATACCAAATACTTTGATTTACCCTCATTTAAAATGTGCACGAGACACAGATCTTATTTCCATTTCAAGCAAAAATTGCAATGACAGTTTTTCTTTTTTTGCAGCAAGAATCTAATTAGAATGAATAAGAAACAAACAAAGCTCAGGAAAGGGTTTCCAGTTAGGAATAGGAGATGCGAGTTGACATCTTATAGCCAGCAGCTTCTCTTGCGCTCGGGAACATACAAGCATAACGAAATGCTTGTAATGCCTGTAATGAAGCGTGGGCAAACCATAGCTCAGCAACCAAATGTTTCCACTATCACTGAGAAAGACGGATACACAACTTGAGTGTGTGCCTGCGTTAGAAGGACTCAGTGTGTACACTTTGAAACAGGTGAAAGGGAGTCCACCTTTCTTTTAAATTAGGCCCACCGGGAAGCTGCCTTCACAGCCCTGTCTTTTCTTTCTTACATTCTTTCATTGGTAATGACATGTTGTTACATCACTGACAGCTCTGAAGCAGGGTGTCGAGATTCAGGGTTTCACCAAATCAGTCAGTTTTCAGGATTCATTTTGCAGCTGAGTGAAGAAAAGTGCTTAGTGTGAAAATCAAATTATTTGCTCAGGCATCAGACTTTTTGGTCTTTATTTTAATGTATCATTTTCAGATTCATGAGAAATTCTTTTATAGACAACTTATTTGTAAGAGATTTCTAAGTTGAGTTTATTACTGAGAGAGATCTCAGAAAATGAATATAAGAAATGTACAAGAGAATCCAACACTTGTTTTTTTCTCTTAGAGCTTCATTGCCAAACAGTTTTTGTTCTCTTCTTTTTGTCTTTCTTGTATTAAAACTAGTCTAATATTGTCTTATACAGATGATGCTGGCTTTCTCATACAACCGGCTAGTTGCACCTGCTACAGAGGAGCAAGTGGACGACGCGGACAACTGTGGCTGATGTGATGCAATAAAATTGGATATGGAAGGTAGCCTTTTATAAACATAATATATTTAATAAAGGAAGACATTGAATCACGTTTACGTATCCAAAGACTTACAATAAGACCTGTATTTTATTCATGCAAGACAATTTTTGTTCTTGCATGCATTCATATTATGAGCCAGTAACAATCAAAATGGTCACTGGGATTTTGGACCCCTTTGTCCGTAATAATAAATTGCTATATTCCATGTTTTTGGTTTGACTGGCAAACAATATCTTTCGTCGGATAACTTCCGGACTCTAAATAACAGTGTTGTCTACCACCATACTGCCTCTAATGCTGCATTTCTTTCCCTTCTGCCTGTGCACAATGGAGGATTCCCTGTCCTGCACCTTACACACCCTCCACAGTTTCACTTTCTGCGTTGAGACCAGCATGCAGAGTGATAACACCCACACACACACTAACGGCACACACCTCACTATCTCCTGAGGGCTTACTTAAGACTTGGACTAGTCAGATTTGTCTACAGAGGTTAATCAAAACACTCGTATGGTGTATACGTATATTTCCCATGGAAATATGGAATCCTGCTGCGTGTGCAAGCTCTGGATGAAAAACATTTCTATCCTTTTGTGTTGTGTACCGGTACTACACTGGATTCATCACACTCTGACCTTAACGAACACGCCAAATGTTTGTGGATTTAGGTGACCCATGTCCTTGAGCTGTATGAGAATAAATTAGCTGTTCAGCTTTGATACTTTTTTGGGAAAAACAGGCAAATATTTATCAAGCTTACGGAAAATAGTCAGATGAGTGATATTACCAAAAGTTTTTTTTATGTGTAAGGAGTTTTTTGGAATGTAGAAAAAAAACAGGCTTTATTGTCCTCCAAGTTAAAATACATATATTTTGGACCAAGATTTTATTTGCTGATACATCAGAACGAATTTAGCCTTGATGAAATATAGTTTCAATCCACTACTTTACTCATATTTATTCCATCTACGTCTGATATAATGGACACAGAGAAATATTTGAAAAACTTTACGTCTTTTTTTTTATTCATTTAACAGTTAAATTGTTTTTTTGAATTAATACTTTCAGAGGGGCCCCTACCATTGAAGCAGTGTAATGAGTTATTGTCTAAAAGAACCACTAACATAAAATAACTGAATTAATGTGCGTTTTAACTATTTGTCATCCGGAGTCTTTATCGTCCCATGGTGATGAAAAAGCTGCATTTGAAACCTCACAGTAATACAATTCTCAGGGAAACGCCTAAATACAATGGTAATTATAATTTCTAATCTTCCTGTCTTAAAGGCTGACAAAGGATAAAATAAGTTTCCTGCTTAAAAGAAATGTTTAATGCTGATGTAGTACATATTTTCAACACTAGTGGGCACTCTTAGACTTTCTACCAAAGTATATCCCCGTCTTTCCTGCTGAGCCTAATGCTTGCAGTGTGATCTCAGTCAGTATGATAACTCCATTCGGTCAGGTGCACTATCACACACATTTAGGGAAAAACTGCTTTCATTGGGAACTTTGTTGTACAAAAATAGTATAGTTGTTTTTTAGGTTACAGTACAAAAAATTAATACCAATCAGGAAAATAACTTCTGTAAGCTTGGCATTATGTGTTGTACCTCTCTGTAATTTGTTCAGGTTTTATCATTACAAACACAAAAAATGTTATAAACTTTGAGACTATTTGTTTCAAATTTATTATGTATTTATTTCTTAAATATTTTTATGGCCCTTAACATGTACACCCAACTTTTTTTTTATTCCTTGTTTCTATGCAGAAGACATGAACGTTTATTGCATTACATTGGCTTGTGTTTCATTATTCTCTCAAGAGTGTGTGTGTGTGTGTGTGTGTGTGTGTGTGTGTGTGTGTGTGCGTGCGCGCGCACGGTAAAAGATATTAACATATAAAAACAAAAATAATGATATTATAATATAATTCACAAGAAACCTATGTAGGCGTATAATATATTAATAGTACATTTATATTTAATATGCAGTTTATTTAAGCTCATTCCTTTTTTAGTAGGTAACATGCTATCAACTCAAATTGAATACAGTATATATGGAAATATTTATAGCAAATTATCACATTTCATTTGTGATAATGTTGCCAATGGTAACTTTTTTCCCCCTTTCCATAACAGCATTAAAGAGTGCTATGTGTGAAATAATAATGAATGTCTTGGGACATGAATTAATCATTGTCTTTACTTTTTTTTTTTAATTAAATACATAGTCTTTTCTTTTCAAAATATTGTTTCATTCAAATTTAAATTATTGTATTTTCTTTTTTTTCTCAAGATTTATTTTTTATTTTGGTTGTAAAATTCATAATATTTGTTCATAGTCATTCTAATATATTTTATACTTTCATTTTCAGTTTATTAGTTCTTAGATTTAGTATTTTTTTTAATTTGTAAGGGACCATGAACAAAATATTGATCGAAAATGTTAGTTATTTTTATGTTAAACATAAATTGTAACAGACTTAGTTCAGAGCTTATAGTGCTAGTTGTTTTTAATGTGGATAATATTGGTGGCAATGGCTATTATATATATATATATATATATATATATATATTAATATATATATATATATATTAATATATATATATATATATATATATATATATATTAATATATATATATATATATATTAATATATATATATATATATATATATTAATATATATATATATATATATTAATATATATATATATATATATTAATATATATATATATATATATTAATATATATATATATATATATTAATATATATATATATATATTAATATATATATTAATATATATATTAATAAAGAAATATTCCATTATAATCTAATAAGTCTTTTTTCTGAATGTTTATTTGATGTATGTATGCACCACAATATTTAATTTACAACCCAGTAGAATAATTAGTGACAATATTTTCTTATAAATAAATATGGATATTTCTTAAATAACAATTTATAAATGTACAATATGTAATGTGAATATAATCTGAATTTACTTATGTATATATTTTTGATTTTATTTACAGTACATATTTATATATAATTTGTATTTTCTTTATTATGATTCTATAATACAAATTGAATACAATTGTAACATGCAACATTATTTTGAAAGTGTCTCTGCAATATTTCAAAATAGCATGCATCATCTATGAAAAATATTACTCACAAGGAATTTTACTAAAAAAATAGACCACAGACCTTCTTGGTTTCCAGATGATTTTAGACCACAGCATGTTTTTAAAGCGACATGATAACCAGCACATTTCTAAACCCGGTGTTCTAATCATTGGTCTTAATGGTTAATGGGTGTGTGGACGGGGCCCACTGGGGGTCGCTGTGATTTAGCCAACAGAACCAGAAAGTAGGGCATAGTTGGGGTCTGTCTTACGCATGACGACACGCCGTCTGCCTGCTGACGTAGTGGCGAGGGGGTGTGGCCTTAGACGTGAACTCTCAAAATGAACCCATTTTCATGTTGGGCGGGGCAGGCTCCGAAATGTTACGACACAGGGCAAGTAAAAGGAATATTTGGTTATTTTTTCTTAACTGGACCCCTCCACCACCCATCACACACACACACACACACACACACACACACACACACACACACACACACACACACACACACACACACACACAGCCAACAGCGGCAGTCTGACCGAACAGTGACCCTGCGTATCAGGGTCACTGTTCGGTGTCATATCAGCAGCGGTTGTTGGGTTGAGTTTGGTAAGCTCACTCCTCCTCCTCCTTCCCTGCCAATCACAGGGATATGGTACGAGGCATATACAGCCTAATTCAATGATGATAATGGACGTGAACTTTTGATGAACTGTGTTTTTTCGACAAGAGGGCAGCGAGGGCAAGTGGAGTTCAGTGGGACTTAAACGTTCATAGTTTTCAATCTCATTCCCTAAACTGGGTTTGGTTAGTGTAGGGATGATTTTGGATGATGTACTCCGACACTGGGGCTTGTGGGACATCGCAGCTCAGTCCAACATACATATTTTACCCATGGGAGTGTGGACAAAGGCACACTGCAGCATCAGCCGCCACTTTTCCCACATATCTTCTTTATCTTGCTCTTGCACTTTACAAGACCCTCTCTCCGTTCATTGGACAGCTTAGCAGTTCATGAATAACACCTTCAATTTGGTCATTATTAGACTTTCATGATGGTAGTCGAGATGGGTAATAAATGGATAGAAGGGCTTTCAAACCTGGACTTCAAAGCTTTTGAGCTGCCAAGCGTATGCAATATTTAGTTTGTGCTCTAGTGTCACGGATTCTTAATGTTTTTGCAAAAACTGCTCGAGCCACTGTCAAATCAAAATGGTGGCACCGACAGAAACCTGTGAAAGTCTGTGAGTGTCCCTGCATGAGTAGCACTTGAACCTTGTGTTAATAATACATATGTCACTCCGCAGAGCTGGGGCATCTGGAAAGCAAGACGGTTATGGCAAAAAAAGGGACAAGCAGAGTGCTTGAGTTGTGGTATAGCGGGAAAAAAGTGATGTGTTGCGACAGGAAGTCTGCCATAACGAAGGGTAAAATGCAATACATTCTCACGCCAGAGTTAGACTTAAACCTAGTTTCTTAAGTTGTAAAGGTCATCTGGACAGTCTAGTTTGGTTGATGTTACAAATGGAAGTCCAGCTGAAAATTGAGCTCCATTTCTGTCACCCGAGGCTGTGTGACATGCAGGATTCTTTCTCCATTGGTCCTATCAGGAAAGCACAGTTGTGTAATGCTTCTTCTGTCTGAATGAATAATTAAGTCAGCGTAGCCTATGGCCGGAGCACTCTGGGCTGTGTTGTGCAAGCTAGCCAGCTGCTGTTGCGCTGAGAGTTCTGTTTTGCCAAATGTGTCACGCTTCAGTCATCTTCAGTGCTGGAAGTTTGCTTCTAACAACAGTCTTCACCCTCTCTTTGATCATAAAACATCATACACTTGCTCTGGATTTGTAATTCTGATGGGTCTTTTTGATCCTTGACATGGCACTAGTTCTGTTTCAAGTCTTGACCCGTGTGGTCAATGACAGTAGCAGCACATTAGGGATTTAGGATACTTATGTCCCATTTGACACCTTTTCAAACTCTTTATGTTGGCCGGTCTGTGAAAAGAATACTAATTTGTGCTTTTCTCTGTAGCTCTATCCTATCTTCTTTCATTTCTTTAATGCAGCTCAGTGAATCCGCAATTCCTCACATTAAAGTTTTAGTTGGATATGTTTTGAAGATGGGTCTGCTCTGGAGGCATATAAATGAGATTATGTGTTGAGGTAAACACATTATAAATGTCAAAAAGTTGTTTTTTTTTCTGGCAAAGCACTGAGGCCCAGAAATAGAGAAACAATGAAAAAGAGGAGCTACCAAACAGCTAGAGCATGAAAAATATACAATTATACATGTTAATATGTCTGGCAGTCTTTTGTTGTCATTGAAGCTACAATATTTCTTGAAAATATTTTCTATTCTGGGTTAACTAATATCCAATCTCCACATATTTGCTACTTCTCTTGTTCTGACAACTATCATCCCACACCCGCACCCACCCAAGCAGCCACGATTGTACCTCCACCCTCGCCCGCCCCCTTTTGCTCCCAGAACAGAGATTACTAGCCCATCTGTATCACCAAAGCCAGGCCACGCTAAGCCGATGGGAGCCCTGCTCAGCAAGGCACCGCCGCAATTGTTAGCCCTGATTAACTTGATGTGGCGCTCAGTAGAGGGAACAGTGTGAAAATCAAGCCAGTGCCGTGACCCAGTGCCCTGCCGCTGAACCAAGGGTAAACTGGGCAAACTTGGGGAGGGCGGATGGGAAAAGGAGCCTGGAAAAAAGAGAGAGGAGTGAAAACAGAATTAAAAGAGAGACAGAGCGATGGCAAAGAGATTAAGGCGGCTTGAAGCTTCTACCAAACATTGTGCAGGAGCAACAGATATATGCACATACATATCTTTCTCTATTTAAGTCCAATGCAAACTAGATGCCAGTTACGATATAGACCCCAGCGTTAAAACATAAATTGGTTTGACTTTCAGTGGCCCTGCGATGGGCTTCTGTCGAGCTGCTGGATGCAACAGGACATCAAAGATTCAGATATATTGACATCATTACACAGAAGAGACAGTGTAGATGTTTGCTGCATATTTTTACATTTTGAAAGACAGCATACACGGTTCACTTACCTCCATTAAAATAAAGATTCCATTTGTGTATTGTCCCCCAGCATACGTCTTTTAACGTGACAAGAAATCCTGATTGTTTCTTGCACAACCGTATTATGGTCGTACCCCAGTTATTTTGGTTTATTTGTATATGGAGCGTTAAATAATTAAATACAATGCAACTCCTTATCAGGTAACATTTTAACTTTTTATATAAACAGGGATGAAATATACAACAAAGTATTAAATCACCGCTGTGCCATGGATAATGCTCTATTATATGCATATGCAGACATTCAGTTGTATGTCCTTCGCATGATTCCTCACAGAAGAGACTTAGATTCATACTGTTTGCACATTAAGATGCATTTGCTCATCTAGCTTTGTACCTAGGAATGTGTTGCTGCCAATGTCTCAGTCTGAAAGGTCAAGTTAGACCATATGTCAACAGCAATGCCAGCCTTGATATTTGGGTTATGACATATTGCCGGACCAAGCTGACAGGAAGCCATCAGGCGTGTTGCCTGGCAGGAGTTCATCTTGTTTATTTGGATTCCAGCTCAATGTAAAAATACTGTAAATAGAATATAGGCCAGTGTGTTTTACCCACAAGCTCTGTTGCACTTGAATTAAGACATATTTCAGTGCAGATTTGTCAGCACATATGGTTGAGAGACAATACATTTTGTTGTTTTTTTATTCCTAAATCAAATAGGTGTAAGGTAGACATTTATGAAATGTATGAAATTTAAATTTCAAGTCTCTCTCTATTAAAAATTAAGTAGATGTTCGTAATGGATACAAATGTGCTGAACACAGCCGTGGGGTTATCTATGGCACGTCCACAGTCATATGAAGTTAGACGTCTGAACGACCTACTGGCATTTTCTTCCTGATTAACCCACGGCTCCGTTTTTGTCAAAACTGTGACCGAATGTGACGTGTGGGAGAATGTGACCACGGACTACAGCATATTTGTCCATCTCTATCTGTTGCTATATGTTAAACATTTGAAGAAGCATAAAAGATTGAAAGGGACAAGTTATTTATGTATAATATTTGGGTAGGTATATAAACTTAAACATAAAATTGGACCTATGAATTCAGGCACTTTAATATAGCTAAAACGCTATCAGCATTCCTTTACAGTCTATTTCTATTTAAAATAAAGGCCCAATTTGGAGAAATACAGTTGAGTTTTTTCAATTAGATTTTGAAACTGTATTAAATTTTATCATGTTACATTTGCACTGTCAAACATTTTAAAACTGTCATAATTGGGTAAGAAATGTTTTCATATGTGTGTGCTAGAATATTTATACAAAATCTATAAATAGTATAGGTGCCAAAATAATAAAAAAAATTATTTACTTGTAGCTGTCTACATGGTGGGGAGGGAGTATTGTTATATTAGGACGCTTTAAGGAAATAATACCTTACAATGACACCCTAAACACATGCAGAGATAATACATGTTGAACCCTGTAACAACCCAACAGGCCCTTCCCTTTCTCAGGTCCTGGCCATTTCTCCTTTGACCTAATAATTAAGCTGCTTGCGGTGTTATAAGTTGAGAAGCAGCTTTGCCAAACTGCACTGACAAATCTCTCTCGACTGAACTACTGCTTTGTCTTACGTGGATGCTTCCTAGCTCCCTTGTTGAACTCCAAAATATATTATTATCACACAGAGAAATGAATCCTACATTTGCCATCTGTGAGAATGAGTATGGAAAAGTATTGTAAACAGCATGAGCTGAAGAGCATGCTTCATAAGCTGATCTTTTTTGATATGTCATAAATGTGAGAAATTTTAATTTGAAGAAATACAGCTTTGACCACATGCATGAGTGACTGTCACATTGTATCAAGAGCCTGTATTCTGAAAGTCATAACAGGAGTAAAGGCAGAGAAGAGTATAGGGAAGATGGAAACATATAGGACCTGGTGGTTAGATGGTATGTACTATAACAAAATGGTCACACGATTGAGCTTCACAATATCCAGTGTGTGAATAACCATATGAGCTTCAAGGACAATACCAGTGAGTTGGCATGTTTAAACCCATTTACTTCAGATCAAATATCTCTTTTATTACAATTAACTGTTTTGCAAACTATGTTGTAGTGTTTTTAGATTTTGTATTTTGCCTTCAAAGAAGCTTTTGGTTTCCATCAATTCCATATGGCAAAAAAGAAAAATCAGTTGCAGACTCCTTAATTAAACTTGTTTAAGTTGTATAAACCATCACAGTCACTGATTCAATACAGTTTATTTATTGTTACAAGCTAATGCAGTTTCAATGTAGATTGATAGGAATAGTCTGGAGGGTGTTTTCTCAACGATAATGCAACTTTGACAAAATCTGAAACTCTTCAGCACAGTTTCCGAAGTGGTCTGCATAAATGTAAAGTATACATAAACTTTAGTTAAAGTGCTACAGCATGCACAAACACTAACCCAACAAGTTTAACTACTTCTACTAGTTATGATACATGTACTTGGGTACTAAATGGCTGAAATATAAAATATAGATGTTCTAATACAGAAATCCTATTTAGAGGGTGTATCTTGTGTGTTCACGTCAAGTACGTTTTGGACGAATTTCATCACATTATGTGGCGTTAACATAAGATCGGTGCCAGATGAGAACATTCCTAGCCGGATATCTTTAGGTTGAAATAAAAATAATAATAAGCCTGAAGATTTGAATCTGTCTGCTTCAAACTGCAGTGTATTTCATAAGATGTGAGAAATTAAAGTGAACTAACTACCAAAGAAACTAAAACCTGGGTATACCAAGCTAGTTGATGACAGAGGCATCAGTTGATTGCACTTGGATAGGGTTTTTCCTTCATTTGTTCTGTATTATTATTTTTTTTTTTAAAAGGTGCAACTCAAACTTGCTGTGCTTGAGTTGCAGGGCCGGATATTGATTCCTTTTGAGCTGTAGGTAAGATCTTACCCTGAGCTCAACAACAAACAGTCAAGGACATTCTTCTTCAAATACGACCAGTCTTGTGAGAACATTGTTGTTTTTCGGACAGGGGATTTCTCAGCCTGTTCTGTGTTAGACCGGGTGGACATTAAGAGACACAGACAGGAGGGTGAGAGAGGAGGGAGAGAATGTGTGAGGCAGCAGGGGTCTTGCAGAAAGGAGGGACCTGGGACAAGCTAGCATTATAAAGCAGTGACCCAGGATTAAGCGCGGTGGACAGTAGCGGGTTGATTTGATCGGGCAGTGCTGTGTTGTTAAATTGCTCATTAAATCCAATTAGCGAGAAGTAGAGGGAGACAGAATGGAGGGTGTGTAGGAGGCAGTAGAGCTTTTAGTCTTGCTGCTCCTGAGTGAGATTGCGTGCCAAGCCGAGCAGGTGACAAAACTCCAACTCTGAACTCCCGACCTAGCCATGGGACTCCCCACTTGTTCCCTCTTTTCCACCCTTCTCTTGCCCTTGTTCTTTTTCAGCTGCCCACTCGCCACTTTCACCTGTGACCTCTCTTGTCTTTGTGCCACAACAGTGAGGTGTGAGGGTGCTGGACATGTCAAAGAGCAATCGGTCTGACCGGCCTTACATGCAGAATACACGGTCAAGCCAATGAATGTCTCATCAAATTAAAGAAAACCATAGCCGGAGTGTTGCTCTCATGTTGTGCCGAGACACTGCAGTCACACCAGAGCAGTGCCAAGACAAATGCCACACAGTTGCACAGCATAACAACACCCTGCTGTGGCCTCTCAATAACCTCTCTGTAAAAGTTAACTGTGGACAATGCCCTAACCCTCCTGGACTTAATAATCCATCCACAGTTTTCCCCACTCTCCATTTCACTTTCTTCTCAATTTAATCTTTTTCGTTTCCATGGTTTATAATGTTTTTGTCTCCAAAATTGAATGCATTGGTTTAAGTCACAAACAAACAAGGACGGATTATGAGAGACTTTGAAAACTTAGTTATTCTTCTCATGAAGTCTCATTTGGTTTGGTGATCTATGAGTTCATTCTTGTTTACTTCCCAGACTGTCATAACACCGCTGCTCTTATGCACATTGTTTTTCCAACTCATTGTCCCTTATCTGTGATTCATGCATCATGTCTCTGTGTTGCCTGTCCTCTCTAATCCAAATCCTCTGCCCTTTTGTCAAAGGTATTATACCCTATTTCTAAAACCTCAGCTTGGAGTGAATTAATAATTGCTAATTCATAATATATAAATTGTCTTGGAAAATAATAACTTGGTACATGTGTGACATGGTGGTACAGTAAATAAAAATCCTGTGACATCAAAGTTACACAAAGGTTCTCTTCTGTGGTTGCCTCTGAATATAATCTATTCTACTATATAGTATACAGCTAGAACAGTCGTGTTGTTAGAATTTGACTCGACAATACTGCATTTGGATTGTTTCTGCAAAAATCTCTTTTAGCAATGACTATAGTCAGGATTTCAGGAATACTGAGGCCATGAGAGTCCAGCAGATCATCTTTGAAGAGACCTAAAAATATGTAAAAGTTTTTAGTGATCAGAATCTTTCAAATTTTTCGTAATTCAACTGTCCCATTCATTTAAAAGTGGCAGTATGACCCACAGGATCTGTCCATGATGGTCCAACTACTCCACTAAATTCTGGTGGGAAAATTGTTTCACGTCTTGCCCTAAAAACTGTCAAATTTCCAGACATGTATCTAAAGATTATCGGCAACCAATGTTTTAAGACTCACTATATTGAACTCTAAATTATACATTGTAAACTGCGCTTCAAGTCCCAATATTAACATTAAAAAAAGTATAATAAAATATAATTTGTTGCTACTACTGTGTTTCAAAAAACACACTAAATATGTGTTTATTTGTATCCAATTTAATTTATATTGAATTAATTAACCACATTACATCTCAGTATTTGTTTCACACATACGTTGGGGAATTGGAGAAATTGTCCTGGATAAATGATAGTTTAAGAGGGCCAAATGATTTGTCTCTCCTATGCCTATGCTGTTAACTTTATTATTACATATCTAGGCTACTTAATTTTGCCAAGCTTTATACTGTGTTCTTTTTTCCTGTTCCAAAGTCAACGACCATACAGTATGTCAACTCATTTTACAAAAAACTGTTTTTCATAAGTGCAAAGAGCCAGGGGTGGAGCCCTGCGGAACACTTCTGACTCCATTGTGCTCTACTGAGTGGTAACGTACTCGCTGGAGATGTATTTTAATTAAGACAATCCATTTCTGTCTTAGACCATTCGCATAAAAAACTTTCTCTTTAAGCACTTTTGTAAATATTTAATGGCATTTAGTCGTGTGATTAACTAAATGGAGTGAAAACTAAAGCATAAACTGAGGTGAGGTGAACTCTACTGAAATGAAGTGACTAATTAACTCTCAAGTCATCTCTGTGTTCACAACCAAAGAATGTGTTATGTAAGTTTGTGAGAAAAGTATAATTGTGGCAAGAAATCATCATAGGATTTATCTGTGAAGCAAACACACAGTTAATGTGGTAAAATATTATTCACTAAGCCATTTCATTTTTTATAACACAATATTAGTCCCACATACAGTAAGTTTTAAATGTACATTTTGTAACTTTGAATGTAGACCATGTTGACTCTGTATGCTTTTTATTTTTCTTTACATGTTTTCTTATAAGTACTGCGGTTATTTCTATATTATCTGCTTTCTGATCTTGGTGCTTCTTTATAATTTCTTAGCTTTACCCATGTATGTCTATCACAGACTGTAAAAAATTCACTCTTGGCTTTTACCTTTGCTCTCATGTGTCTACTTGTCTTGTCTTGTCGACTTGTTACGGCCTCAGAAGCTGCTTTGGTTATCTGTCCCTAAGGTGAGTCTAAATTAGTGCTGGCAGAAATGTTCTTGGGTTCTCTTTTCTGTTACAGGAGCCACAACAAAATGATTTAAAGTCCTCTTGATGGACTCAAACTTACAGTAAAATATAAATATATATATATTTAAAGATTTAACTACCTTTGGCTTTAAACCTGCTGGTTTAACAGGAATATTATTTCGGACTGAGGTGTCGATATTGAACTACTTAATTTGTTGTTACATTTTTATTTTAAAATATTTTTATTTCATGTCCTACTTTAAAAATGTAAAAAGCAGCAGCATCCACTCTCAAGTATTTATAAATACTGTAACTTATAGACATAACATATTATAGCAACAACAACATTATTTTAAGTATATTTTATGTTTATAGCTAGTAACACTCACAAGTACAGTTAATACTTACAATAGTTTGGAGATATTACAGATACATTGTGGGGAATTTCATATTCAATGATACACAATATTTTCACTTAATTATTTACTTTACTCATTACTTTGGAAAAGTGAAATTCATCTTTGCATATTGATAAATAAAATACCCTCAAAAAAAATAAGAAAACACTTCAATGTAAATAAAACAAGATAGGTGTGTGCTAGGAGTGTTCTGTCCTGTATTACATGTAATACATCAAGTCATATTTAGTTCTTTTGTGCTTTTCTAAAGACGTGTATTTAACATTTGATAATAACCAATAACAGAATACAATTGAAATGAACAGTTTGGTTCTAAGTCATGTATTTTTATTAAGTTTTAATATTTATAGAATAAATGCACATACCTTGGAAATATATAGTTTCCAATACTGTGAAGTAATTAAATTAGTAGTTTAACTATACATTTTGCAGTAGCTTTCTGGTAGTTCAACTACATTCATATTTGCATAGTAACAATTTAACTTACCATTGTAATCATTTTCCCAAATCATTTGTCAGGCAGCTGCCACCACAACACACTTGACCTTTTACCTCCAGTAGCTCCATGCTCACACAGCAACATCATCTTCAGCAAGTTGAAGACTTTTTTTAGTTGTCAAGATTATACATTTTAGAAGAGTGCTCAAGTCGTTCAAATGGTAAGAGGTGCGAGTTTAAACAAATGTAGTGGGGTATTTCATTTCCTTGGAATATTTGAAATTTTTTGCTAGAATGTGACTTTTTTGTGTTCTACAGTTTCGTTTCACACGTACTTTGTCAATTTGCAGATTTTTCTTTTTCAAAGTAGTTTGATTTGGACTCCACTGCTGCACTGTGTCTGAGACATTATGTAGCAGCTGACCATTTAACTGTAAAGTTTTGAAAACTAAGTCCTGCAGCCAGAAGTTCAAGTGTTCCCGCCCTGAGTCTGATGACCCTGAACTGGACCGTCAGTCTTCACTATAATCTTACTGGGTGGTTGGAACATGTTTGAGAAGCTCGTCACACATACTTGTCTCTAAATTTGCTCACATGTGTTCAGTAACTAAACTATATGAAAGGTATTCTTAAGAGTTTACATGGTGCTGTTTTGGACACAACATGCCTTGGAGTTAACATTTCACTTACGGCACCGCTGCTTGCTGCCTTCAGTAAGTGTTAGTATAAAGACGGGGAGCAAAGGCCACAAGTGCCGCACAGCAAATGAACTTTTCACCGTACATTTTAGCGTTCCTCTGTAAATGGCCGCCAGCTAGCAGAACAGAGACAAAGGTTGTTTGCAGAGGTCTGGGAAAAGTGGGCAGAAGGGTCAAGGTGGAAGTAGTGACTTTTAGTATACGCACAAGTAATGAAAACTAAGCTTGCTGTGCCTTTTAATGTTGACTTGGTGCCCTTGTTAATATTGGGGTATATGTCTTTATGCGCCGCCAGGAAGTCCTCCAGGTCTTTGGAGTCACAATAAAAGTCAGCATAACTTTTTCTTGACCTCTACTATTCTGTACTCTGTTCACTTTGCTCTTGATTCTCAGATAAAATAGACAGTTACAACACTTGACAAACTCCCCTTTATGTGTCACATCACAAACGACCCAGACAGTTGGCTCGCTGGGGTTTCTCAGCATATTCAGCATACTATCTCGCCTTCTTTTCCATAATATGTATCAGGATGGCTGAGGGGGACAGTTAAACCAAATCTCTTTGTCGATCCCTCAAGAAAAGTAGAGAGATCTTTCCTAACAGGCTCTTAGTCCCAGAATAGATGACAACTTTGACACTGATGTATCATGTCTCAGTAGTTCAGACATGGAAGGCGGCCTGCCTGGCTTGATGCAGCGCAGACAGCGAGCCAACAGAGGTACACAAGGAACGTGGGGGGCCTATTTAAAAACAATCCTATCT
This sequence comes from Cebidichthys violaceus, assembly GCF_023349555.1. Classification (NCBI taxonomy): domain Eukaryota; kingdom Metazoa; phylum Chordata; class Actinopteri; order Perciformes; family Stichaeidae; genus Cebidichthys; species Cebidichthys violaceus. Next base: position 5,158,232 of record NW_027176296.1, on the reverse strand, counting down.
GAGGATCCACTGTGGGCTAAACAAAGGATTGAACCTCATTAAGATAAGAGTGTCCACTAAAGCAGACCAGTTGTTATGTGAAAATGCTGTCAGGGAGGCCGCAGAGAGGCAACGGCCCATTTTCTGTTCTCTCTTTAAATAGCTGTGTGCCTTTCCAGTGCATCATGTTTTTGCTAGTACTGAGCATGCTCATTAGCATCTCCCCTCCATTCCCCTTCATCACGTCCACATTGCTGCCGGTCATGTGTATATGTCAGGAGTGGGAAAACAATGATAAACATTGACAATAAGCCCAGCTGTGCTCCTGATATGCCACAGAGCAGAAGTAATGCAGAGAAGCTGCAGAAGAAACTACTAACAAAAACACAGTTGTCTTTTTTTTATTCCTGGGTCAGCTCACTCGTGACCTCAGTAGTAGACACACATTTTCACACCAATATGTGTCTGACTTGTAAACATCAACATACTTTTGTTTGCTTGGTTTTTTACTATTGTCAGTATTAGTAAATTTAGTAACTCTTCTCATTTATCTCCAGTGATTTCTCCCGTGACAAATTAAAAGCATATGAAAATCCTAGAAGACTATATTTGTAAATAATATACAAAACCACCAAAATCATTACTATCAGTTATTCCAAAATATAAAATAAAATATGAAAAAAACTAAATTAAACTAAATAAATTAAATAAAACGGATAAATAATGAAAGTTATTTTTTGTCTTGTTTTTCCCCTAAAATGGATTGATATTGAATTCAAGTGTATATATAAGAAGAAACAACACTGATAAACACCAAACCTCCAAAAGAACTTAACAAACCACACAAAATACAGGATGTAAGATAGATGTCATGTATTTTTTACGGCATCAATAATTCAAATTAAACTAAATTACTTAATTTTTCTTCTTTAATCCAGGATTTCAAATATTAATATAAAATGACTCTTGCTCCTTCAAACCACAGGTTCAATCTTACGATTCAAATTAATACCAAGGGAATGGAAATGAAAATCGCTAAAAGCCACACTATTGGCCATGATGAATTTTAGAATTGATGTCGATTAAAAGCCAATATTTAGGCATTTTCTAGGCTGTTTGATTAAAGCTACATAAACATTCTTCAAGACTTAATAAAGTAAAGCATGACTTTCAGTAGAAATATGTGAAATTGTAAAAAATATACGTGACTATTTCTTTTCAACTTTTTTTTCAGGTAGGTTGTACAAGCTAACAGCTACACTTTGACAAATCTAGTGTTTGAGGAGTTTAAAAGCAGTGGTATCAAAATTGCTAACTTATTTTTCTAAATACAATTACTTTTGCTTCATGCTTTTTTCTCTAAAAGTCTGTTGAGATTCTCTGTCTTATGTTAATTGTATTGGTGTTTAATTTTTATTGTTTGTAACTGTAAATGGTGATTATTATGTGTTAATTTTGTTAACATAATAAATACATAATACATGTTAATATTAACATTAATAATATTGACATAAATAATATTAATGTTCATATTATTACTATTCATATTAGTCTTCTCTACTGTATACATCCATACAAAAACAAGGATATGTACATAGACTACACTCATCCACTCTCTGCCTGACATTCCCACATACATATATGTATTTATTTATACTTCAATGAGTAGTTAAAAAACAAAGATAACAAGAAATAAAACTAGACTAAACCACATCAAATAGTTATATTTAATGGAACTCTATAATACCTTTACAAGTAGTACTAAACCCACTGTGTTTACATTTTTAACAAAAAGATGTCTTATTTAGGCTCAGAAATACATCCGAAAATTCAGAAGGGGTGTTGGGGGAAACTATAAAAAACATGAAATGACTGGGGAGGTATTCCTTTAAAAAAAAAAAAACATATATTACACATATATGTAATGGTCTCTTCTTCTCAATGTGCAGGTTTATTATACAGTGCTCCGACCTTGTGGCAGCAGAGCCTGGGAGCCTCCGAACGCTGTCCATTGACATCACCAACAGAAAGGATGCTTCGAAATAACAAACAAATTCTCTCAACTCATGCCAGTGTACAAGGACATGTGTCTAAGCTTTATTATTAGAGAATAAAAAGAAGCTTAGCTGTAAACTCAGACAGCATGAACTCTGATTGACACAGGGTTCACACAGGGGTCATCGGTTCAAATTAGCTGAAAGATTTACAGGGTTGATTGGACTATTTGTTATATGACAGATATGCTCCACTAGGGGGCAATATTTTACCTCGTTTTGGGCAATGCTGTCGCTCAGGGCAGAGTAATGAATGAGGAGAGAAAGAGAGTGAGAGAGATATGACCCTGTGATGAACTGCAAATCTGCTGAGAGCTCAGCGGGGCATTGCTGACTGGTTAAATGCCAACCCTCCACCTGCGACGGGAGAACAGTGAAAATTATGCATCTATATGTGTGTGAGCGACCGTGATTCTTTGTACATGTGTTTGTATTTGCATTCCTCAGTAAGTGCGCATTAGGCAAGTTTTTTTGGGTGTGGTTAATCATGCTAACATGTGGCCAACAGTGCAGCAAACACAAGGTCCTGTACATCCCAAATTTCCGTTTTGTCGATTTTGTCATATCCCTACTCATTTCTACAGATGAAACCTAGGGAACATTTTCTTCAAAGATTAAATTGAGACTATTTAAGCCTTTTGCTGCCAGATCATTTCTCTAAACAATCCCTTGGCCTCTTTTTTTCTCTCTCCACTTTCTGGATTTTTTTTTTACCCCCCCTTTTTTTTGGCTCCCTCTCCTTACTTTTCTCCATCTCTTTATTTAGTTTTCTAACAAAAGCCAGGACCGGGAGGCACATGATTAGGCTGCCACTAATTGGTATCAGATCCACAGGTTTGGATCAGCACCGTGCTGGCTTAAGCCAAAGTATTGCTCACATCTGCATTGAGAGTGGGTCGCTGAGAGCCTGAGTGTGTTGAGCCGTTTGGCCCACCATCAGTTTTTCCTCACAGTCGTAGACCTGCCATCACGCACAGTGCTCCGGGGCCAGGCGAGCACACATGTATGACAGCTTTCATGTGGAAGCCAAATTCTGATCAGAGGACCTCCATATTGACACCTTTCACGGTTTGTTAGCACCTTGACAGTGAAGAGGCAGGACAGCTGAGACGTCTGCAGAGTGACGGAAATTACCGACCAGCGTGGAGAGAAGGCTGAGGTTAAGAGAGGCAGGGCAGACATGGGGATTATAGAGGATGGGGTCTGCCTGCCAATTTTCTTCCTTCACGACCCCCAACCACAGAAACTCAAATGCACAGACCCACGCAAAAAATATAAACATACAATGCAGAAATACACTTGTACTTGTCACTGCTAATACACTGTCAGTGAGTAGCGTGTTTTTTGTGGGTTTTCGTTAAATGAAGGAATTTTATGATTGGCTACACCACAGAATTTGTTTTGGCAAACCACCCTAGTTTGTTTCAACTTTATCGCAGTGACATGAGTTGGCAGCGTGTGGGAGTTGGGTGGACTGCAATGCTGGGCAGAGACGATGGAAGACAAGGAAAAGATAATGTAAACTATTTTCTTTTTTTTAAAAGGTAGGACACCTGTATGCTCACATGACATGTCTTCCTTTCCCAAGGGCCATCCCTGACCCAAAAAGCAAGTACCTCGCAGGTTGTCAGTGGCTAAAGGATGGTTTGTGGCCATTAAGCTTGAGGAGTGATAGCATGCCCACCACAGTACACAGACTTTGCAGGCAGCAAACACTTGGGAGACTTCCATTGGATTTGAGACAGCAGCCAGAAGTCCGACAGTTCCCGAACGTCATACACTTGGCAACTGCAGCGTCACCCTTTATTTGGTTAACCTCTTATTTAACCTGACAGGTTGGAAAGAACACGCTTGTTTACCAAAAGGGCCTGGGGGGATTGCAGGGAAGGCCTGGATACACAACTGGCCTGTTGTACCTGTGAGGCTCATCATGCCACTAAATCTTTGCTCAAGATTCTTCAAGGACCATAATACATTTGCTCCAAACTATTTGCTGTACATGAACTATCATTAATAATAGTATAAAACTAATATTTCAAGGTGAAGAGAGGTTAAGTTGTGTCAGAGGTCATAAAAAGTGACCACTGTGGCATTTCATACTGGTTTATAAATGTCATAAATAACGTAATAATCGTTCATGAGAGCAGTCTGCACTACTTATTCATTCTGCATATCTTTTGAGTTGGTTGGATGAGTGGAACTGACAACTTTCCAGTTACAAACCCACTATCTTTAACTTATCTCTGACTTCTGTCGTTACATCCCCTGCTGGTGCTCCCCTGGTGGCTTCCCATTAATTTGAAGACCTCTTCACCGCTGTTTCCCACTGGTGAGCTCTGTGTCACCCTCCTGCTGCTTCTCTACCAATCTCCTGACACATTTTTTGGCAATCCTCCTGTTGCTCCTCCACCACCTACTTATCGTCCCTCCTTTACTGTCACGCAGGCAACCACCTTGGGGACCAGAAGTTGGAGAATGTTAAGTTCCATGTAATGGAAGAAGACTTGGAAGTGACTTTCAAGTGAGCTGGGGATATTGAAGGGCTGAGGTGAACTGATGTATGCTTATTAAGGGAGGAAAATCTAGTAAGCAGAAAAGCTTCTTGACAACCAGTGGAGCCAGAGTGGAGAGTGCACACATTCAAAAACTTGCTGTTGATTTATTGGGATCCATCAGTTTAAATCTTGTATCTGGATTTTGTGTTCTGCCTTCAGAAATATTCTTTTCCCATTGCACAAAAATTGAAGACCAATAAAAACAATTGAACTATTGGTCTCCATGTTTAACCGGGCCGTTCAGTGATGCAGTTTCAACTAATCAAGAGAGCAAGATGGCAGATAACTGCCTCAAATTCTCCACTACCTAATAGAGACTACATCAAGAAATTCTCTTGCTGAAGAAAGGACACCTTGTTTTTCTCCATATTTCATTTCCATCCTCATATTTGGCAAGCAAACAGCCTAACATAGCACCAGCTAGTACATATATCAGGCATATGGTTATACTTCCAACAGTGACTTGCCCCAGACCGGTATTGGCCAGCTATTAGTGGACTGCCTTTCATTCCAAACCAGAATCAGATAACTGAACAATACAAATTTAGGAGCTTTGATTGGAAGGGACAATTTCCCTGCTTCAATGTTGTGTGATATTTCAAGGCAGGCAAGTAGGGAAAAAATGACTTTCAAAAATAATCGACATTCATCTCACTTGCACTTTAATTAAACCACAGTGAGGTCAGAAAGATTGTGATGCCACTTTTCTTTTTTTCTTAAGCTTTTTGTGGAAATACAATCCTGGGACCATTTTACTAAGTTTGAGTCACCTTATCCTCACTCTGTGCCCCATGGCAGCCCTCTCACACTCTGAACCTCTTCCAAGCACAACAACCAGGGACTTTACACAGCATGAGGAAAAACTGATATAATATGATCTCTTTTTTTTTTTCTTGTCACTCCTTCGCTTACAATGTAAGTCTCTCCCTCTCCCCTGCTGGCACTGGCACATCCAATCAAATTGGATGGCGGGGAATGGAATTGCTGTTATGGGGCCATGTGTCCCTAAATTCATTGAAGATAGAGACCGGAGACCGGAGTTTAAAGCCACTCCTTCAACCCTCTTTACTTCTCGTAATCCTGGCTGGAAACCGAAGAGAAGAAGAAAGGGCAGTGTGTCACCCAAAGACATTACAATAACAAAAAAAACAACCACACCAAAACCCCTCCATAATCGAGGCAATGGAAGGAGGCCTTTGGAACAAGTGACAAGAGTGGTGTGTGTTTGCATCTGTGTGCATGGACAAAAAGCCCACCAGTTCCACTCATGGGTAACAGATGGTGCCTTATCATTGGCCAGGATCGGCCGCGCAGCACACATTCCTAGACATGCCGGTAATGCCTTTTGTGATGTTTAACTATTGCTAACTTCACATAGAATTACACACCAAATTACCGCCATAGTGCGCTGTCATTACCACATTATCAGTGTCGAACTGAGCACACTGGGGGGCATTTGTTGAGATAATTGTTGTCCATTGATTGAACAAGCTATTACACCTTATGTGTGCTTTCTTTTTAATTACACTTCTGTGCCAGCATACGTTACCACCAGCATGACCCATTTGTGCCTGCAAACAAGTGCCCATCATACAAACATGCTTTCTCACCTGGCTGTTCTGATAGCTGGCCTTTAGTAGCCACCCTCCCCCTTCACCCTTTTAATAATGCCCTTTTATTCTTGAACACATTATTAAACACTGTCACTCAGGCTAAATACCAGGAATAGTTGGATATGAGCCTAAACAGGGATGGGGGGGGGTATGGTACATAGACTACTCTGAGTGATGGATCTTTTTGAGTCCATAAATGCTGGTGTTGTGAATAGAGGGAGAAAGGTAAAAGCTGGGAGGCTGAAGGAAGGTTGGAGGGAGGCCAAGTGCATTATGGCTGGGGTGAGGAGTTCATGCTGGAGTGCAGCAGGGGGGCCAGTATTCACTCCGGCTGCACGGCGTGATGGCTGGTCAGCAAGGAAGATGATTGACACCTGATATAACTGACTGGATGATTGACAAATGCAGTGGGCATGTTAAAGTCGGTGTGGGTGGAATGATGGCGGGGTGATTTGCGTTTGTGTGAATGCAAGAGTGTGTTCTTGAACAGATGTCTATGTGGGCCTTCTGGGGTATGAACATATGTTTGAGTGCATTTGTCTGGGTGCATTCATGAATGTGTGCCTCCATGAGGTTTAGCTTCACCTATATTACACATCTGTTATTATTTTAGCAAGAAATATCTTTCAGGTAATGTAACACATCCTCTGGCAGCCATACCGGAGTTCTGCTTGATGTAGTACTTATATTGAATGCTGGCTGTCCATCTCAACAGAGGAAGGTTTTTTTGGGCTTTATTGGAGAAATAGTGCAACATATTATTAAGAAATTTGCTCATTTGCTTTCTTGCTGTGTGTTAGATGAGAAGATGAATACAACTCGTTTGTCTGTAAGCTGAATATGAAGCTGAAGCCAGGAGATGGTTAGCTGGTGGCAGAGGGAAACAAGTAGCCTGCAACCCTTATACCATCACTTTTTAAAGCTTACTAACTAAAACGTTATATCTCAGTTGTTTATTCCATCTGTTAACTTGTTAGTAAGCTATACTTATTAAAATAAATGAAAAGGTTGCATTTATGTAGGCATACGGTCTGAATATGGCCATTTCTGACATTCAACAATACTGTGTTGTTGCATTGCAAATGTTGCCAGCTAGCTTGAATATATATGTAATGCTAAAATCTACCTCTCAGTTGAGCTTAAACTCAACTAAGGCAAAGACGGTTTGCTTGAATTTTGAAAAATAAATTATGAAGTTAGACAGCTGCCCAAATAACTGTGTTAACGAGGCAGTTACGTTTGGGTAGGAGATTTGCAATGCCAATGAAAAGCCCCAAAGGAGAAATACTACACTAGTAGCTGACAAAATGACTAATGGCACTACCAAAGTGCCTTGGTTTGATATTTAATAACCCTATACCCCCAGTGAGAGACAAAGCACATGATAAGGCTTAACCAGGGTTGTGACAGGCTTAGCTTTCTGGTTACTGCGAGGAGTGACAGGCTGATGGGGAAAATGAGTTTCCAAAGCATTGTGAGAGTAGCCACAGTTTGCTGATGTCCCCAGAGCAGGGCTTGGCACAAAGACATACACATATGCACACATACAAAGACACACAAGGATCACCTGCCTGGAGACAGGGTGGATTATGGGGAATTAGGGGGCACTGTGTGACTTGGCACTGAAACTGGGTGTCCTGTTGTTGTCAGCGCAGGATCTGAAATTCTGCCAGAACACGCTGACATACTCTTACAATAGAAAGCACACAGATGACCGAGGAGACACTGATACGAACACATGCACAAGGTAAAGACAGACACATTTGTGTCCACGTGCTTGTGCTGACACATGCATGCTGTGCACGCTGTACGATGCACTTGTGTGAGCACACACACACACACACACACACACACAAATACACAATTTGTTCAACCCGTAACACATTAGGAGTTGCCCATTGTACACACAGTCTCTTATACACACTACACACACACACACACCAGATCCCAACACTGTAAGTGCATCCCCTATCCAACAGTAGCAACTGTAACAATGACAAGGCTTAGCGGTGCAACAGTAGCCCCCCTGTAGATTGACATACGAAACCGCTGTTCGTACAGTGTGACCATTCACAGCCTCAGGGCTTGATAACTCATTTTTAGCCAACACTAACCTGCAGCTGTGCACTGTTATAATTAACAGTGAGGCCTTTACATGAAATGTCAATCTGTATTCAGGCTTTCAGCGACAGGCACATCCAGCTAATGTAAACTGTGGTGTGGTATAGTGGATGGAGGGTATAATTTGAAATGAATAACCTGCTTGATTGCCGTGCTTAAAGATCAATCTTAAACTTCAACTTACAACTAAACCTAACTTAGCAAATATATTTTTGGGAAATACATGCAGGTTTGATCAAATTAAATTAATACATTTTACAGCTAAATACTTCATTATTTGAAATAGCAGGCACCAATTTAGAAAAGTGATCTTAACTCAAATTTTACTTACTGGCTTCTTCAACAGCTTTCAAAAGTATCAGCCGAAGGAATTTTGCCTAATTGTCACAGAGGTAACTCAGTGCTATACAGTAAGTATAGAACTTCGGTCCCATACTTATACTAACAGGGTCATCTATGGGGGTGAGATCTGAACCCCCGTTCAAAGATGTTGTTTTGCATTCATTTCTTGAAAAGCTCCAGAAAATAAAAATGTTAAGATTTTTATTTTATGGCCAAACCATTGTTTCTGGGCTCAAAACCAAACTTTTACACTCAGCATTCACCAACTTTAAATAAATATGCTGTAACTCTCATCTAACACTTTTACAACTGCTTTATACTTTTACAATTGCTGATTGTTGTTATATTAGAGATATTAAATTATAAGCTTTATATACACTTTTTCCCCTACCTATTCTAGATGAAACATTTACATTTGAGTCATTGAACAAAATCTGTTCTTCCATATGAGCTGAATTTCCATGCATTTCTTACTACACGCACACATCTCTCACAGTTGTAAAACACACATGGTATTCACGGGAGGCCTTGCACTCAGGAGAAATAGTATGGCCATGCAGGCATACTGCGAAGATTAAGCAGAAAATGCACTGCTGCTGGATGTTAAACACACACACACACACACACACACACACACACACACACACACACACTCACACACCATACATGTGCATGTTGGGACAAACACACAAATACAATGGCACAATAGACAGACACAATAAATAAGGTAATATATTTAAAACCATCCAGAACACTCGTATGCACACATACACACACAAACACACACACACACACACACACACACACTCTCTCTAACAGTGCACCGTATCATGCATATCTCTCACACCCCCTGCCAGTTGTCAGTCACTGCCTTTGAGCACAAGGCCTGAGGGACTAGATTAAATCCTTCTGGAGACAGGATGACGGGTACAGAGGCCTGCGCTGAACACACACTCACAGACACACTCAACGAATGACGGCATGTACTATGCTAACCATCTCTACATGATGAAACTCAGTGTTCACTGCTGAGATCTTTTGACAGAACTTTTTCTACTTAATTACTTGTCATTCCAATACCCCCTCATAACATGGAATTGTGTTTTTGTGAACAGAACTATTTGAACGGCTCCAAAGCTTGATTAATAACAAGTAACAAGAACCAACCAAACTAGAATGTTTAAACTTTTCGTTGACTGTTGCTGAAACCAAGCAGGAAATTAAAAGCCCACCGGTAAATATTTTCTTGTGATTGCTTGCAAATAATGAGAGACAAAGTAATGTGTGCTCGTAAACATTTCATTCCCTTGGCTTCCAGGGGTAATACAACCAAATGGCTGCTTTAGTCTTTATCTGTGTAATATAACAAATCACAAATTAGTGTCTCAGTGTTGTGTGTTGCTATGCTTGACAGACCCCTTTAATTCCCTAGTTAATGATATATTGACTATACCCAAAGCAATTTCTGTATTTCTTTTGGTCTTAAATTGCAATATATCTACATGGGCCAATGTGGCAGGAGTATTGTCAGGTGATTTGAGTGGCTGAATACTTGAAATTGCCCAGTTGCCTGTAGTGTTCCTCCACTGTCTATTGACAAAGTGTTAGCTGCAGATGAGTTCCAGGCATATTTTATAGTTTGGCTTTACTCACCGCATCACAAAGCTAGGTCACCTCAAGTGAAAGCCGGAGTTTCTAGGCTTGAGAATGAAAGTTATCCAGAAGCAAAAAGAGATGGTGGTGACATGGTTACGTTTTTTGACACTGCGTTTCCCAATTTTTGATGCGCTCTTTTTTTGTACTTGAACGGCGACGTCAACTGTCTTCCTGGCTCTGCTGTGAGTGGCCGTAGCAGCTGTAATAATACTGCAGTGACTGAATTATGAAAGGTTTATGACCGAGTTCCTGCAGCGAAATGGGGCCAGTTACTGTAGGCTATATGTCAGTCAAACCTGACTAAATGATTGCAATGTTTGTCTAGAAATTAACTATTTGCTCATGTAATGGCAAAAATTATATTGGTTGCCATCCTATGTTTCTCACAAACAGCTTAAAAATAAATATTCATCACCACATAGTTGATGCATTATGTGTAAGATGATATGCATTTCAATCTGCTCAAAACAGGATGGCACTGCATGGCTGCTGTGGGAGCAAGAAAGCATTTTATTAACAGATGACATAACATTATGGCTGCCCCCGTCTCTTCTCTCAGATGAAAATTATGCTGTGGATTGATGGCAGCAACATCTTAAAATCCCTCATTTTCTCACCCAACAAGCATTAACTAAACAGCTCCCAGAAGAGACTACTTGCTGTCAAAGATACTTATGTGCCAATACATTTACGGCACTTGTGGTAGTATATTTCTCCTGGGGAAAGAAATAGTTTGAACATTCAGAATTGCAGTGTATCATAGTCATGTAGTTTCTGTTGAAACCTCTAGCATTCCTGTGTCCTTGGATTTGGTATCCGCATGTGTGACTCTACACCTACAGTATTATTATGTTTTTGATGAACAGGCAATGCGGGTCGCAGTCCAAACTCAAGGGCATAGCCCATCTATCTACTATCTGTCAGCAACTTGTCATCCGGCTTTAGTAATTACACAAGCGTAAATACGGCCAGGAGACAGTAGTTTGACAGCTGAATGAGATCTATGAGATCTATGTGTGTGTATTTTCTGTGTGTGTCTGGTGAGTAACAAAAAAACATTTCAGGTCTTCAAGCTTTCCTCTCAGAATGTGCCCACAGCTTTTATAGGCCAACTTGGAAGTGGCTCAGGCCTCTGACCTTTAATTCCTCAACATAGTTGGTTTATTGGGTGGTGACCTCCACTGCAGGCTGGGGTTCGGGAGTTAGATGGATTAGATGGGTATTGCGTAGGTGAGTATATGTGCTTATACGCGTGTGTGGTTAAGCGGAAATGACACAAAGGCAGAAAGAGGGAGAGTTTGTGCTTTGACCATGTTTAACTTTTCTTTGTGATTGAACAATATTCTGGTGGATTTATTTCAGGTCGCCTAACATCACAGGCGATGTCTGGAGAACAAAATTACCCTCTGTGTAGGGTTTCAGTGTCGTGAAGCTGCATTGGTACTGAAGTATTTCAGATTTTCCCTTTTAGGTTCCTCTTGCAAATTTTCTTTGGGATATGATCAAGATGACAACTTTTTTTAGTGAAGATCTTGTTTCTTTGAAGCCTGAAATGACACTGCTTTCCAGTCCATCGACTAGTGGCCATCTTCTTTAAAGAAAACATGACTTCTTTCAAGGAGCATTTTACTGTCTTTGCAATACAGCCAAATAGTGAAGCAGCCAATGAATAAAGAAGAGGACAGAGTGGTTTTATGCATGAGCAAATCTGACCAGATAACCTATGGGGGAAAAAAAATTGTGGAAGCAATAAAAAAGGCCTATAAACCAGTTGAGGAAGATCAAGGAAACAGACATTTGACTCTTAGGCTCAGCAGGGAGGGTAAAACACCTTAAATCTTCCATCCTGCACTCTCCATTTTAGACTGCAGATAGATTCTTTATCTTTATGTGTCTGCAGTAGTAAAAGATTAAAGTTGTGTGCATGCAGTGCAGGACAACTCTAGGTGGTCTGGCTTCACAGACCTCACAGACATTAAAGAACACACACATTCTTCTTCCTTGTAGAAAAAAAGCCCTCACAGTAGGAGCTTTGTTCATAATATTGATTGTTCCACAGCAGTGTGGGTCTTTAATGGTCCAAAATGAATTGATACAGTCTGGGAAGGTTCATTTTTCAGATAAACTGCAAAATATCTTTAGTCGACTCTAGTGATTCTAGTGATTTTCACCTTACTTAACGTTTCACCTCAGGATGATTGAACTAGACTTAACTGTTTCTACTGTGATTTGATGCATGCGTATCTTTGTGTATCAGTTTTTCAAGGTGAGGCATGCGCTACTAGCACCTTTCTTGATGAATCCGTTTTGGACTAAGGGCAGATTCTTCATCTTTAGTTTGTGGTGAAACAAAAGAATAGAGCCAGTAAGCAATGAAGTTGTATGAATTCACCAGTGACATGCGGTGAGGTTCGTGGCTGGTGAGGCACTGACACTACATAAGTCAGATTTACAAATATATGAACCCAATAGAGTAGCTTAAATCACCATTCAATTGGCAGCTTGCACATTGACTACTGGTTGTTTTTCATATCAGCATTATTTACACACACATAGGTAAGGTACATATTTGATTACACCGGGAGCGTGTGCGCCGCGATCTACCCCACCGGGAGCGTTTCAGAAGCGGAGCGCTCGCGTGCACCATCCGCGAAAATCCTGAGATTCCGCGATAATCTGTGTAACAACCACGGATGTATAAAGAGAACAACAAACACATAAAAGGTTACTTTACCTGTCCGACGTTGAATTGCTGTTGATTTGTTCATATTTCCCTGTTTTTTGAGACATTTTTAAGCTTGGATATAGAATCTTACATTTTTGTGGTCAAAGCTAAATATAAGAAGAAGAAAAGAAGTGTAGAAGAAGAGCAACGACAGAACAAGCATAAACCCGACCCGTGGACTCTCTCACGCCCTCTTCTTTGAGGCAGAGTAGTGTTTGCCTCTCTGTGCTTTTTCACTGCGGTTTCTGTCAGATCAGCAACACTAAATATGTTCTACACAGACGTGAAATACATTACCTATTCTATGTAAAGAAAAGACATATAATAAAAGTGTCTACAAATATTACAGTGGTGACAAACAATGAGAAAGCAAAAGACACGCGCTCAACCCAGTTTGTGAGGGATTGTGCAATCTGAGATGAGGCACAGCTCGTCGCTGCCTCACCTCACGTGTCTCCTCTGTTTGAACAGGACATGCGCTAATTCAGCGATTTTGATTATGAAAATGCTTGAAATGATTGGAATCATACGTAAATTACATTTATAGCACAGATCAGTAGAGAAATATTAATATTTATTTTATTTTAGCATTATTTGTTTTTTACTTATCATGATGGCACGTCCCTGGAATTCATTGACACGGCACAGAAGTTTGAGCAATCGACTGACTGAGCACGTTTGCCACTGCAAATGCGAGTACAACAATCCATGACATGATCTATACTTTGATGTTGAGTGTCAGGTGAACCACACATATTCCTATTCCGGAGCCTCTTTATGTTGTAGACGGGCCTATAGAGGGCAGGCCATTGGAAACAGGCTGCTGTTTTCACTACCAACACATTGATATCGTCGGTTAGAGAATGGTTAGAGATGTAATGTGTATAGTCAGAGTTGAAGGCAGACAGCAACAGAACAACTAGGTTATAATATTTCCAAATTATATGCAGTTGCACCTTCTTAAAATTAGCTTTGTATTCTGTCTGAATACACCCTTAAACTGCACATCCACTGACACATTGTTTCATACTCTCACTTCTGTATTCTCCAAAGCTCTCAAACAAGCGCTGACTCATTAGTTGCTCAACTCAAATTTACTTCTGCCGATCCTAACTTTCTCCCTCCACCTCTCCTTGAGTTCACGTATCTCTCTCTCTCCTCTCCCACTGCGTTTTCCACCTCTCTTGCCCTTGCCCTTCTCCTACTCACTCTTGAATTCTCAAAATTTATATCTGCCCGCCTCGTTTCTCCCCTCTCACCATCAGCACTCTGTCCCCTCTCCTCCTCCTGCATTTGTTTACCAGTGAGTGCTGATTGCTGACCCAGCAGCCCTGCTGTCTCCACAACACCTGCATTTGAGCTGTGAGAGGCCAAGGATGGCAGGCAGGGGAAAATCTGACGTCTTAACCTTAATCTGATGGAGGTTTTCCTTAAACAGCTTTTTGCTGCTATTGTGTATTTGTTGCATTGCTTATCTGGCCAATCGTTGGAGACATTGTGCCGTGATGGAGGGCTGACGGGTCAAACTCATAAACCCTGTCTGAATTGCAAATAAAAAACCTGTGATCAGCAGAGTGTAATGAATTTAAAATGGCTTATTTAACCAGGATGCAGTATCAGGATATTATTACTTTATTTATACTTTTGATTTAGTACACAATGGTAAAACACTAAATTAAAATGGGTAAAATGTATTCCCATTTTTAGTGCGGCGTGGCTAAAAAATGTACTAGACTACTGCCATAGAATTTAGTACAATTATTCTTGGTGCCCAAATGTATCATAACAACTTTTGTCCTTGAGCCACCATGAGCTAGACATTTGTGATTTTTAGTGAAATGCTGCAACAACAATTACCATCAATTAGATTACTATATATAGATTACCATGACACCTGGCACTGGCATTCATGTTCCCCTCAGGATTGTTATCACTTTGGTGATTCCTTAATTATCTTTCATATTTTCACTCAAGTCAAATTCCAGCAAAAATAATGACATCTCCATCAGCCTCAGCTGTATCGTGCGTTTAGTGCTAATAAATACATGTTAGCATGCTAAAACGATAAAATAAGATGGTCAACATGACAAATTGGAACCTTAAATTTGATATTACCTGCTAAACATTAGTGTGTTAACATTTTCATTGATAGCATGTTTGCATGCTGATATTGGCATTTAGCTTATAGCACCATTGTGCTTCTAATTACTGCCTCACAGAGCCGTCACCATGGCAGTAGACTCTAAAACCGATAAAACAGTTTGAACATTACTGACTACCATCGCACACCTCAGAAAACCTTTGAATGTTTGCAACCAGCATAATAATGGCTGCCACTCTCATTTCTGTGCAGTCTCCATTGGTCACTGCACACACACACACACACACACACACACACACACACACACACACACACACACACACACACACACTCAAGAAAACAAAAGGGCCTACAGTGATTCCTCTGAACAAAACAAGCCAGCTTCGAAGTGGACCGCGTAAGAACAGAGGGTACAGCTTAGGGCCAAGAAAAGTGCAATAACGGCAAACAAAAGAGTAACAATAACAACAACCACAGCCCCTGAGAGCCTTCTTTATCATTCCTGAATTATTCATGAGCCCAATACAGTACAAAAAAATATTTATACAGGCTATATTAAAAGATTTAACAATGAAATTATGTGCTGGTGGTTTAAAAAAAACAAGCCTCCTGTGCCAATCAAATATTAACAGAATTTTTAGGAGTTCAGGTTTCGGTGGAGAGGGCCTTGAGTATAACAACATGCATATTTTTACTTATCCCGTTGTGTATGTAATAGTGTTTTGATTCCAAGAACAGATGCACAGATGGCTTGTTGTGATGCATACATTTTGTGTGTTTTGTATTTACAGATGCAAAAAAAACTATTGCAGTGTATTTCTCTGTACTTTTTAAAAAAGAAAAAATATAAGATACTTTTTTCCAATGAAAATGTGAATATATTCAGCAGTACAGATTTTAATACTTTCATTCCCATCTCTGACCGCAGCTATCTCTGCTCTGCGTTTGTTCAAATCAACATTGCAAATCAAAGCCGCCAGCTATATGCAGGAGGAAATTAATCTTTGTAATTGACTGAACACGTTGACTCTACTATAGTCATTAAACTACCCCACCCCACCAACACTATGTCTCTGTTTAGGCTTTAATAGAATTTTATAGACTTCAACATCCCGCTGCTGTGTGTGCAGAAAATGCTTTGGCCTGCCAGCTTGGGGTAATGAATTCTGTTAAATCATTCCCTCTCTCTTATTAAGACCACATTAAAAGAGGCCAAAATCTGGAGCAAAGTACACAGAAAGGAGGAAAAACAAACCACTCAACACAGAAAGGATCAGCCCCTTTTTTATGTTTTGGTGAACCAGAAACAGGCTGCTCTTTTATTGGCTGTCTGCTCCCACCCCACTGTAGCAGGCCAACAGAGACATGAAAAGAAGTGAAAGGAGAGGGGGACATTTCTGCATTGAGGAGTTAAAGAGGCTCATCCGGACGTCCTGGGTGAAGCATGAGAAAAAAAGAGAGACCAGGAGGTACGAAAAGCGGAAGAGAAAGGGAAGGAGAGAGTATGTGTTGAGTACGGATGGCTTCAAATGAGTATAGATTTCAATGGGAAGGTTTTTGTTAACGGTCCACATGTATTGGAAGGTATGTGTGAGGCAATCTTCACTGTGTGTTTTTACAAATGAGTCTCAGGAGGCAGCAGTTGGAACACTATGCAGACCTGCTATCCTCAGTTCTCTCCCAAATGCTGCCAGGAAAGTTTAAGTGATAGCCTGTCTATGTACATTTCCCAGGTTATGAAACACATTGAAATGCATCACTTTTAAGATTTCTGGCCACGTGTATGCGCTGCACGACACTGTTTTTGGCTGCACTGGCAGGTTGTGTGCGTGCATGGATTGTGATTTTGACTTTCTCATACTTTTTCTCTGTGATTCAGAGAAGTTCAGGAGGCAAGTAAGTGTGTGGCCAGCTCCAGAAACTTGTCACGTCTTAGCATGTTGAAGGTTTTGTATTGTTTGACAAGAAAATGCTTTGCTTCCATGTTTTTTTGTTTTTCTAGGAGCCAATTCAAAGAAAATTCTTCATCAGACTCAATGAGATCTCTTTTCTTACAACTGTTACAGTGTATGATTAACTCGTGCGTCACTCTCTCTCTAAGCAGTTCTTGTTTCTTAGTCAGTCATCAGCCCACAAATGACACCTCCCCATATGTTGATGCTAGTACAAATGCTTTCATTTTGTCTGGGCAGGCTCTCTTGATTTGAACAATGAACAGTGACACTTCAAACTGCTAGAAATAAGGAAAAACACTGCTTCTACAGTAGTTGATATATCTACAAAGGTGGTTTGTTAGCCTTATCCAAAAGGAAACATAAATAAGTCATCAATAGTAAACGGAGGTTGTTTGCTGCATGTAATTATACACATGTAAAGGTTAGACACCAAGTGGGAATAGGCAGGGGTATTGAACCGAAATAACTTTTTGTTTCTGACTGATATGTGTCCGTCTGAGTGTTGAAAACTGAATGACAAAAGTGGGCATTGAATGCCTTGTCACATTTGTAGTCTTGTTTACTTATTTTTTTAATCAAATAGCTGCCAAACAGAACAAACTAAATGTTTTTCAAACATTTCATTGAGTGTGATTGTGTAGGTACCGTGTACAGGCAGCACCCTCCCTCTTGGCTATCCCCTCATCACCACAGCTTTTTGTCTCCTTCAGTAAATAATCCACCTTTCCCTCCTGTTGTTTCAAAATGGCTGCTCGAGAAGACTGCAGGTGGCACACCTCACTACCGATTCAAAGTGTGGCTTAAAGCCTTAGATGCTCAAAGAGGATGAAATTCCGCACCTGATATTCTTCGCTCCTTGTTTCTAATAAAAGTTGGCTGAGACTGAGCTACATTTCATTGATCTTTTTTTTCCACAAGATTTAGATTAGATCCGTGTATTAGCTGTAAAATGTATCTTCTATCTCAGTTTTATTGTGCCTTGATCCAGGCTTTCTATATTACTTTAAGACATATGGCAGACCTGTGTGTACTTCGCTCTACAGAAAGCCTAGATAGCTCCTTGCATTTGGTTGCATAGATTGAGTAATCAAGCTTTCAAAGCAGCTGTGAAGAATGGGACAACAAAGACTGTCTCTGTTCTATTCTATTATCTTTCATCCCGTCTTGTCTCAGTGTATCCCTTAAAACGGTTGTGATATCCTCCATCTCTCTTGCTCTCTGCACTAAACCCACAGCATCTCTTTCAGTCTCGCTCTCTCTCAATCTTACACACAATAGGTCTCCAGAGCTCGGGTCCTGTTTCATGTTGGACCCCGAACAGTGAGGCCCCCCTCTCTCTTTCTGTCGCTCTCTTTATTCTACTTAAAAATTCACCCAATTTATTTATCTGTTTCAGTCTAGCCGAGGTTCACTCATCGTCCGCCCGTCTAAGCTTGTCCCCTCTGTGCCCTTTTTCTTGATAACGGGAGCCTGCTCTGGTCCATCACCACCTCCCACTCAGCTACTGCCCAGGCCTGTGTGATTGACACAGACCTCTCTAACTTCCCATACAGACCCCTCCTCCTCTCTGGTGCTGACCACATCCTCTGTGTCTCCTTCTCCTTCCACAATCCAGCATCACGATATTTCCCAGCATTGGCCTCTATCCATTCTATAACAGTTGAACATCATCTGCAGGAGGTTAGTGAGGTTTATCAATAGTGAATTAATAAAACTTCCCACTTATTAGAATTTTTTAAACATTGCTGTTCAGCTGAAGTTATGGAAAAGGCTCAAAGGTCTCTTCTTGAAGTCCCATCATCAAACATGTCTGTTTTCAGGATCTAGATATTTCAGATGTGTTCTAGTCAACCTTCCATTGGACAAAGGCAGTCTAATATTGCACCTAGATTTAAAAGAAGATTTATTGCAGAATGTATATGAAGAGTAAAAGGGTTTCAGACATCTTTATTGTAATACAATTTAAGAGCTCACTTAAATTGTAGTGTTAAATGATCAGGCCGATGATATTCTATATTTTTGTTATTGTCATAAAATCCTATACATATATATATATATATATATATATATATATATATATATATATATATATATACAATGACTAAAACCACCAATACCTGGCCTCTTCTCCTGCCTTTTAGTGTCAAATTTGTTCTTCCTAAAGATGAAAACAGGTCACAAACATATTACATTACATTACAGTCATTTAGCAGATGCTTTTATCCAAAGCGACTTACAATAAGTGCATTCAACATTGGTAATCAAAAGAACTACTAGTCACCAGAAGTCATAAGTACATTTCCTTTTCCAAACAAGCATCTAAGAGCATGAAGCAGAGCATAACTCAGAGCCAAAGTACAGTGCAGAAACAAGAAAAACAGTTAGTGCTATAAGTAATACGAATACAATAAGTGCAACAAGCTATTATGAATTATTATTAATACATTAGTTAGTATTTCTGGCAGCAGGATAGTCTATGCGGGATTGACTCAATCATATTAATGTACTTCTAACAGTTTTTTTTTTTATGAAAATGGAGGTGTGTGGCACAGAGGAATGAGCTATTTCAGACTTTTTGTCCACAGATTTTTACTTATTAGTGAGATTAATTAATTGTTATTGAAAATACAGAATACCCCAAAGCTTTAGGGTAATTTTTTTTTCCTTCATTTTTCTGTATTGCAAATTTAAATCAAACTCATGTTTAACAATACAGTAGTTTATGTAATCCACTATACCTGTACATCTTAAGCTTACTGTCTTAGTGTTTTAGTAGTCAGCTGCAACATGCGCACACACACACACACACACACACACACACACACACACACACACACACACACACACACACACACACACACGTTTTCCACTGTTCCCCAACCCTTGCGTTGATCCCTTGGTCTGGTTGGCTACACTGTGAGTGATGTGTTTACAGTGAGTACTTCGGCCCAATGCACCACAGCACACAGATTTTAATTCCACTGATGGTTTTATCTGCTTTGGGGATCCATGTGTATACCGTGGATGTGTGTGGATGACCATGGGTGAGTCTTGCACGTGTCTCAATTTGTGTGTATATTCACAAGCACTATACTACAGTCCATGTAGCCATCTGTCTTTCACCATGTAGATTACAATACACACTACTTGTCTCCATCAAATATCTATTTCATGCCGATTGTCCACCTGTGCTCTGCTTATATAATGTGCATTTGTATGCGGCCTGAGATCATTCCGGTAATGGCCAGCCATTTCACGTAGATCAGCAGTGACAAGCGTAATCTATCTGTATGGCAGCAGCTTCCACAGTGCACTGCGCCCCATTTACAGTCCATAGGCTCCTCAATAGCAGAGACTGAAAACCCAACACAGCAGAGCCAAGATGTTTTTATTTAATGTTTCTTCCTTGACAAACTTCTAATGACAGCACTCACACAGCAGTTTTTGAAACATTTTGACCTCTGATAATAACTAGTGAGAGCAGATGTTGAAATACGTGCTGTAATATTACATTTGCGATGGATTGCCAAAGGTAAATAAAAGCAGAGGATTGGTTGATGTCATTCCATCACAGAGGGAGTGAATGCCTGCAGTCATCACTGAAGGAGAACTCCATTATCTAAATGTCTGGACAGATTGCTGATTGAGTTATTTGGGCATAGATGATGGAACAACTTAAAATGTAAAATGTTGGAGTGTTTTCCCCCTCCCTCTATTCCCTCAGCAGCATTTCAGTTTCAGCTGTCTTCTTTTGCTGCCTTATAGGAGTCCATGTCCCTTGGCTAAATGTTTCATTTAGTTTCAGATGGCAGCACCAATGCAGCACCTCTTGCTTTGAACAGTTTGCATATTGTCTTACTCATAATGCAAAGAAAATGTGACGTAAACAGCCTTGCAATTGTTTTGTCTGGGGGAATATGGAAAACAAGAAAGGATAAAGCAATACACACACATGCATACACTGGAAGCTGCCACCACCCACTAACATACCGCTCCCAACAAAACTATCTGCTGACCCTGGGGAACTGTAATGTTAGTTTTTCATGTTGGAGAGTCAGATTGAACGAGACAGCTGTTCTCCTCCTAAACATTTTTGATATAAAAAAGTTGGAAAGGTCACATATTCCTCTCTGCGATGGTTGTCATCTCTGAGAAGTGATCATTAATCAGCATCTTCACTTCCTACAGATGACTCCCTTTTAACACCTGTGGAAACTGAAACACCCTCATCAACACACTTTGCTCTGAAGGCAAAACATAATCTCACAGGTTGACTCAAACCTCAGTGGACAGAACCACAGATGTCCACATCAAAGCTGGTTTGACTGTTGTATAAACAGCATGTGAATGACCACGTTTCCATAGAGAAATAGTTGTTGCTCTCTGAACGATGTACCAAAATTGTGGCTTATGTCTTCATTGGTTGTTAATTAATACTTTATTAAGCTTTGTAGATGAGTGAAAATACTTTGAAAACATATCCTCCCTCAGTATAGATGTTATTTTAAGTGCTTTCATTTATCAGGGTGACCACTAAAATGGACAGTTGGACTACTTGCAGAACTGTAGAGCATCTGTGTCAATTGTATTTATTAAGTAACCTATATCAACAATATCATGTTAATATAAAACAATCATAAAAATAATCCTCGTATCATATGCCTTAAAAAATGTCATAATACTGTAGGTTGTAATAACGCCATAAAAAGTAAAAGGATATTTTTATGGCATACTATACTATATTAGACAATATCATAGTATTGTAGCCCTTAAAATTGTCATAAAAACTATCATTGCATAGTTAGCCATAAAAATGTCAAAAAATGTAATAGCATTCATCCTACAAAAGAAGTCATTAAAAATATCACAAAAAAAAAAAATTGCAATAAAAATGTTATGAAAATGTCATACTTTAAAAAGTCATCATATAGTATGTCACAAAAGATATCGGAATATATCATGGTATACTATGCCATAGAATGTACAATTAAGTACAGTGTTTTACAATTTTTTTTTTTTTCTGGGAACCTACTTTTTGAAAATTGTTAAACCATCAAGACCCACAATAGGACTATAAATATTTACTGCCATTTTTGCATCACCTTTTGTATGTCACGAAAATGTCAAAAAAATTCATGGTATAGCATATTTTATATGATAAAAAAATCACAGCACAGTATGCCATAAAAAAGATTTTGATATTAATAAAATGTGTACTTTGCAATACAATTGTCATAACAATTATCATAAATACTCAGTAAAATATGTTAGTGATGAAAATGTCATAAAAATATCATAGTGTAGTTTGTCATAAAAAAGTTATATTTTTGCATGCCATTAAAATGCCATGAAACATGTCATAGTTTAGCACACGGGTCACTAATATGTGGACTGTGGTCAGGGTCCGGACCCAGACGCTGCTGCATGTCGACCTAAAAGATAGATAATTGAGAATTCTAAACATTTTACGGAGCGCTTCTATTTTTACCGGCACAGCTTTACTAGCTTTTATGGCACTTGTTCAGCTGTCCGGGAAACACACCGACCAATTGCATGCATTGTAAATCATATCACGTGATGCTACTCAGCCAATCAAATATGTGTATTCCATTGAGCATTGCCTTTTGATTGAGATATATACACAGTGGAGAGACATGCGAGAGCAAACGTACCCACTCATATCCAAAATTAGAGTTGCAGAAAATAACAATCTAAAAGCCCAATATGATCAAAATCCTAATACATTAATTCCCTTACCAACAATTATGTTAATGGAGAGGGGAATAGAGCTGACACAAGTGGTTTCAATAACCACAGATATAGTCCCTGCACACAAATTTGCATTTTAGGAAGATGAGAATATAATATTTTTTATGTGACATCACTTCTGCTACCACCTCCTCTTTACAAAATAGCGCTTAGGTTCAGCAGTCAGTCTGTTTCAGTCAGTCTTGGCCAGCAGATAAGGCTATATGGAATGTCATGTATTTACATTTTAATCTTTGATTATGGCGTTAGAATGAAGCTTTTAATGTTTTAATTGAGGGGAACAAATCATCTATATTGAATTGTTGGGGGTGATGGCATTGATTTGTTCTCTTCCGCACACGTTTTTCTTTTGGTTTAGTTGTTTCGTTTCTGGCTCCAAAAGCCACATCTTTATTTCTGTTACAAGCTAGCGCCTTGCATCTCAAAATGTTAAGCTCAATCTGCTGGGCATATGCACACACACACACACACACACACACACACACACACACACACACACACACACACACACTCCAGATAAACATGCACACAAATTGCCACGTACATACATGCACACACAAACTTGCAGTGCTTGCACATCCAAATCCCAATTCAAATCAGCAGACGAGCCAGATTGCTGAACGGAAACCTGTCACTTGTGAGAGAACCTCACAGTCCGGGCTGGCAGACAGACAGACAGAGAGGCAGGCAGACAGATGACAGCATGTGTTTGTTTCCCAGTCTTCAAACAGCTACATAGCTGTCACTGCCAAGTTGAAACAAACGATTCTAAAACTCCAAAATGAACTGTCGGCAAACCAGAGTGATGGATGGAGTTTTAGAGGATGGATGGAATATGTGTGAGTTTGGAGTTGGGAGTGGTACAGAAAATAATAGCTTTCTTTTAAAAGCCACATTAGGCCTTCTGTGGCCATATGACACTGTCATTTTAAGAGATGATTTGATTAGTAGAAGTGCTGCTTGTTATATAAGAAGAAGGAATATATCCGTTTAACCTTTAAGACCTTGAGTGAATTGTGTTGTTGGGTCCAAATTGCAGGAATATGTAACTTTCTCATTCACTTACACAAAGGATACCAATATATTATGCGTGTGAGACCAGCCTTCTGTATGGGAAAGCCTATTTTCTTTTTTTTGTTTTTGGATGATAAATTAGATTTTGTAGAGAAGATTTCACACCTGTGATCATTCTTTCATTTGAGTAAAGAGGAGCTAATCAAATGGATTTCTATTCCGGGCAGGTGAAGATCATCTCTCTCCAGCTCTGCTTTGTGATTTAAGCTGATAGGACAACGGTAGCTTTTTGCACAGAAATGTTGGCAGCTCTAATCAATCCCATTGAATCAGAGACGCTTTTATTTTAGCTTACATTTCAGCATCTTCAAAAAAAAAGGGATATTTTTTAACTGCTAAAGCCCCGTTTTAGCACTCGTGCTTTACCTGGCAGTTACCTTTTGAGTTACAGTAGACTACTTCAGCAGATCCGACTCATCATGTCTATGACAGATTGAATGATCTTTGCTGGAAAATACACACTTTATTAAAAACAGTTGAAATCCACATTGTGTCCCACAAGAAGATACCCTTATAGATTGCATTTTGAAGATATTAAATGAGGAACTGTATTTTTTTTCTTTTCTCCTTCATGAAAGCATTGACCATTGAAACACACTTTTCATTTAAAGTCGACTGACCTCAGCCATGATGGGGTGTGTTTCCACTTTGCTAAATGCAGACCAAATCTGTTTCATAGTTTGTAACTGAGGAATTATGATTCACTCTGCTCTCATTTATTAAGGTAGGGATAATTAAACAAATACAAAAAGAAACACAAACCCTTGTGCAGTCCTTTATAAGTACAATATTTCTCAGTGACCTTTTTGCTCTGAATTGTACCCATGCTTTTTAAAAATACCTGGATGAATCGCTATTGTGTGCCAAAGTTGTAACTAACTCAACATTTAACTTTATAAAAACTTTTTTAACATTAGTCCAAATTTCATCACCTTAGATTTAATGGCAGTAGGAAAGAAAAATAAGACAAATTTTAACAACATTTCAGACAATTGACCCTTCGCTAAAATCCCGACTCTCGAACACTGACTGGCTGTGTTCCATAGACTATTATGCAATCGTTTTAGATTTTCTTCATTTTCAGGCTGGTTTTGTGGATATAGAGCTTGTCATTGTTAAACATTGTGCCTGGGGCACATGTAATTGTTATACTCGTTATCCGGGGGGTGTATTTTTTAACCTGTTTTTGCTATTTTGCCATCCTCGGTATATCCATATATGTGCAATGTCACATGTCACTGATAGCAAACCATACAGTAATCATAAAGAAATGTATATGTATATGAGTTTATGTGTGTGTGTGTGTGTGTGTGTGTGTGTGTGTGTGTGTGTGTGTGTGTGTGTGTGTGTGTGTGTGTGTGTGTGTGTGGTAAGTATGCATGCTGCTTTCTACCAGACCACATTGTCCAGTGCTAAACTGCCTGTTTGAGTTATCTGACCTCTTGCTCTTAATGCACTCACTTAGAATATAAAATTGCATGTAGAATATCATGCAAAGTTACGGTACATTTATACCTCATTTGTTTAAATTGTGTATTATTGTGTATCCTTTTTGCATTTAGATCCCAGTTGAATTGATTTTACTACACTCTGTCTCTCTCGTTCCTGACACCTACACCACATAAAAAAAGCTTAATCTCCCTAAAGTCTTACCATATGCCCGTGTTTACTTTCCAAATCCATCTTTCCTCTTGATATGGTTGACATAGATTGAATCCAGGGCTTTATTTGCTCAATTTAGCAATCTGCATGTGACATTTTTTAAATGCACACAGGCACTTCGTGTCAGTATAGTATAGTAGAGATGGTATAATGTGGAAAAAGTAAATAATACATGCCTTTCGTTGGACAGTTTATAGCTCTGGCTCTTTATATAGTCAGATTTGGCTTTGATAGTGCCATGCTGCATCCATTGAGTTACACAGGTACCAAAGTGTGTGTGTGTATTTGTGTATACTGCAGCCATAGGAGATGGAACTTGCAGCTAAATCAATTGGAGCCATTCATTAAGCCAGAACCAAAGCCATATTGTGTCAGCTGCCTTGATCTGAATTTAATCTGGAGGAAAAAACACCTCCTCCTACGTCCCTGCTCATTCCACCGTCCAGCCGAGATCCAGGGACTTGCAATGAACCCTGCATCGAGAGCCTCGCCTTAATTAGTCCATTGTTTCTGCGCGGCCCGGCATGCAACTCTCTCGGCAGAGAGCTTCATGGGAGTTTGTTTAAACTGTCACCTGGGGCAAAATGTACTTACCAGCGACCCCAACCCTTCCTCCTGCTGTAATCTACACAGACATATTTCTATTTCTCCTTCTTTTTCCTTACTGACAGATATGCAATTGGACTGAGAGATGTATAGTGGTATCAAGGGTTTAAATCTGCCTTTTCAGCATCTAAGAGAAGCAAAGGGAGGAGAAAGAGGAGGGAATCAATTCAAAATTTTGATTGTTTTAGGCTGTGTTCACACACAGGCCTTCATGCTCAGCTTTGCTGCTGCTTTCTTTTGATTTAATTTTGATTCCTATTCACTCAATGATGTAGCCCTTATGTCAATGTCTATGTCTCACAGAAATGCTGAAAAGACACATAAACAGAAAAGTAACTACTACTATACGTTTTGGTTATTGTATGTCGATTTGATTTTGATTAAACTGAGGCTGCCTACAAATCTCATTTCAAAAACTTAGCCAGGCAGTTCATGATCACATGAAAATTTGGTTGCTTGGAGCTTGGAGCTTCACTGGGAATGTAGCTTTGAGTGAAGAGGGGTACTTATCCGGGCTTTCCAAAATCAGGAGGAAGGCCCCAAAAGACAGAGAGACACTCACACTGTCTATTAGTCTCCAGCTGTCAAGCAAGAGGCATCAACCTCTCAATTTTCTCAGGGAAAAGAAATGCGGTAAATGTCTTGAATGCGCATCGCAGGCATCGTCGGACAAAGGGAGCTCAAGAGTGTAGCACTCGAGATTCAACTGGTAAGGCAGAAAGGGTGCTTTTGTCCCAATAAACCAGTAATTACACTCGGGACTAAAGGATTTCCGCTGCTGTTTGATCTCAGTAAATTGATATAATTTTCCTGCATGGAAAGAAAAGTGAATAAGCTCAAATGTACTGTAGAATGAGGCAGTTATTGATGACATTTGAGATTAGGCATGCATAATTACACTCATAAATGCCTTAATGACATGTCCGGCATCGCTCCGTTGACTGTGCCATTTAGGCAAACCGCAGTGCACAGATCATGAATAAAGATTACCACTTTAAACGCGTCAAATGTTGGTCAGACTGTTTCCTGGCTGCAGTATTGCATTACACTACAGAGCTGTGTTTGATAAGGCTCAAACTTTGATCTCCGAAAGGCTCCCACCTGATCCATGCCAATAGGGGGAGCTGCAGCATTTCTAATTGCATTTCAGAGAGAGAGAGAGAGAGAGAGAGAGAGAGAGAGAGAGAGAGAGATGGAGAAAATGAGATTGGTTTGACCCTTTCAGCAAATTTCTCTATCACTGTACTTAAATTGGTGCTTTTATTCTAAATTACTTGTAAGTAAAAAGGCAATATGTGATTATAGTTTTAGCTCTTTCTTTTCTTTTTTTTTTTTAAATAAAGCCCTCTTCATATTGGAATAAGTATGTCTGACTAAAGGGATAATGGTGCTCAACCTCTGTGTTTTACATTGCATTAATTTATTTGAAAACCACTCAGATGAATTTATATTTTGTATGGAGAAGCTATAGAGTCAAAAACTGAAGTGTATCATAAAATATCTTTGAAACCTTTACACATCATTTTACTTTAAGCATTTAATATCTGTGTGCTGGCAGGATATATGGGCTGAAACTGGACAGCATAAAATTGAATTTGATTAATCTAAATGAAATGTAGCTCATTAATCTATTAAAACTTGATCACATTAATGGCAATGGACAGTTAAATTCTTAATCTCCCATCTATTACATTGTTAATGGGACGCATGGATCATCAAATCAATTAGTGATGATAACGTTAACATTGCAAAATGATAGCTTTTGATCAATTACAGGAAGGACTGTACAGATTATTGTAAGAATGAATGGTCAGGGGAACTGGATATCGTAACTGTTTCCAACCTATGGAATCCTGCAGAAAGGATGCTGTAACACATGTTTAAGTTGATGCACTGGATCAGAAGACTGCCCGATAACAGAAATGTCAAGTTTAATGCTAGAAATAATGAACACGTGCTTGTAATAAGCCATGTGATCTGTTTAAGTGTACTTGAACAAACACTGTATCCCATTGTCTACTCACTGCAAATCATTTATGTAAGATTATTATCGAAATGGAAACCATTTGTACAGTGCATTGAGTGTGAACCAGGAGATTAACTGACTCAGTTGTTTAACATAAGTCGTTTAAGTTTGAGATCTCTCCTCCATTAATAGCTTCACTTTGGGCTTAGCAAAATCAAATTGTCCTTGTTTTTTTGTTTATTAACTTACTACTATCACTTACTTACTACTTTATTACAAATATATATTTTTTGTCACTTATGTGCTATTTCAGTATACAAATCAAAATTAACCGTATAATCTTGCCCTACATCTAAAAAAAGAAAACAATATATATATATATTTCAAAAAATCAATAAAATAACAAATTAAACATTTTTTGTTTGAATAAAAAGTTTGGTCAAAAATGTTCTATAATTTAAGAAGACACTGACTTAAAGTGTACCCTTACAATCCACATTGTATGTCTGTATGTCACATGTACTGAATAACCTACATCAGCCGATGTTGTCAGGTAAATATAGTGCCTGAGCCTTTGGCAGAGCACCTTTCTCACTTCCTGGCTGTGCAGGAAAGGAGTAGGTGAGGAGTGCCATGGAGAGGGAGATAGCAGAGACAACAGAGCTGAGGGGCACGAGAGACAAGAATTTTTTTAAAACCAGAACATTTTGATATCGGAAGCCAAGCTATTTTAAGCCTAAAGGGGATATCTTGAGAAAACATCTAGAGCTTTTTTGTGGCAAGGAAAGTATTCTATGTTCCTGGTCAACCAGACAACATTTGTGACAAACGTGGGGAGACACTTTGCAGTGTGTTGAAAATAAAAATTTAAATGAAATAACTTCTGTTCTTTTTTCTGTTTCCATAGGATTTTTTGGTGATAATTGTTATTTGAATATTGCATTACTTGTTGTTGAAGACCCTGAGTGCCATAACAACAGATATTATTTTAGCAGTATTCAACAAACATTCAGAGTTTTACTTTCTTTCTGCTTTATTCTGATGCTTTACATCTTCAAATTAATCATTGCTTGTGAATTGGTAACTCTGGTAATCAGAGATCATCTGTCAGTCAAATAGTACTGTGGCCCTGTAAAGCCTGAATGTGTATATTTCAAATGTAATATCTTATTTATTGATGATAGTGGAGCTAAAATTCAATTCAATTTCATCTGTATAGCCCAATATCACAAATCACAAATTTGCTTAATGGGCTTTACAATATGTACAACATACCAGTAACTACAAGTTTTGGTTATCGTATGTGGATTTATATTTATAATAGAATAGAATAAATAGACCAACACAAGGATATATATCTAACACAAAAATAGAGGCAGGCTTAACATACCTACATTTTTTCTGAAGATACCCACAGTCTCACACCCTCATGTTATAGTAAGGAAACACAAGAAAATCATACAAAGGACAAATTAAACTGAAAATGAAAGAAACCTCAGGGTGGGCCTGTTCCTAGAGGGATCCCCTGCTAGGACAAGTGAACATGCAATATGTCCCGCAACATTAAACTTCAAGACACAGAACCAAATATAATGAGATTCTGAGACAGTTTTCTTTCTCGAACTATAAACACACACGTCTCACGTACGTCTCATGTTGATTGTGGTGCTACTGATGCTTCCCCATCATCAGAAACCATTTTCCACCTCAATCTCACCCTCAGTCTCACAGCTCTATTCCCAGGTGCCACAATCTTTCACCTTGCCACTAGACCTGTATCATAAATCTTTCCCACCCCCTTCCCTTACATCACTACCTCCACCGTCCATTTTACCTCCTCTGCCAGCAAAAGCCCTATTAACCCCTTACTCGGCTCTATATTGTTGTTGAATAATTGAAGGTGCCTCCACAGTGAAAAGGAGCCTAAATAATGAATAAGATAGGGCTTCTTTTAAAGGTGGAAGAGCCCTGTGAATTATGCAGTGGGCAAATCTGTAGTAAAAGACACCTGTTGCATAGTGAGAGATCTGCAAGACCAGCACTGGTGTTTATTGATGCACCAGGTTCCCTGCATGTACACTACAGTGGGGACATTCCTTTCAATTCTTTTTTATGCTTGAAAAGTGAAATCAAAATGTAGCAGCATCTGATTTTAAACAGCTGTGAGATAAATCACTGTCTTTGATACAAGCATTGCATTATTTCCTCAAATGTATTAATATTCCCATAGGGTCAACAAATATTATTACTATTATTGACTTGAAACAACTTTGTATAGTATTCGTGTAGTGTAAGTTAGAGATGGTGGAGGGCATATGCATTGAAACAGACATAGGCCTATATTACTGATGTGTGAGTATTAAGTATCATTACAGAACATTTTTTAGTTTGAAACATAGGCCAGGCGCCAAGATAAAGTAAGTGAGGGCGCTGTTCATTAATTACAATTAATTGATTTAACCATGCAATAGCCTCAGAAAGGCCTTATAACAACAACTGCATAAGACCACTGTTTCAAAATCAAAGAATCAACATAATCCGATCTTTTCAACCACGAAAGGCAAGTAGGCTAAGAATCCAAACTAAATGATGTGCTCTTTTTGTCGGTCAATCGATCTCCTCCGCTCCGTTTCAGGACCTTGGACAGCGCTGCACCTACACGCACACCCCCGGCTCCTACGTCCACAGCACTGTTCATGGTTACAAAACATCAGATTAACAATAGTCACTAGTAAAGTGCTGAATACCTTTTGAATTTATAAACGATTCTGTCAAAATCAGCAGGGGGAGGGGTGCTGAAAAAGCTGCTTGCATCCCTCTCTCTCTGTCTTCACATCACATACGCATGCTAAAGGGTGCCTCCGTTGGTCTGCGTCAGACGTCAAGGAGCACAGACCAAGCTGCGGTATTTGATGCTATGGGAGTGAGAACGAGTTGCGGTGTCCATCTTTGTCAACTCTGTACAATGAATACATCAAATTCTTTAAGCTGGATCAGGTTGTAGTTAGGACTGGACTTAAGTTCCGTTTTAGAGTGTGGTTTGATACAGTTTTCATCTTTTCAGCTGAGGAAATTTTGTATGCCTGCTTGTAAATTTACAGAGCTGTCTGTTCTAGAAATTTTAAAAGCTACTATACCTAATAGCGGAGACTCTCCATAGTTAACCATACAGCATATTGCAATACATTTGCTACAGACTCCATTTCGAACCAAGGAAGCATTAATTCATGGCAATGTATATCAATGTTGCCAAATACAGTTAAATGGAGTGAAAACATAAAACCATAAAAGCACCAGGGGGTTTGACAGGCTCTACTAATCCATACGTCATAAGCAAAGATATTCCCTATACAATTTCAGCCTGTAGAACACATTTTGTGAAAACATTTACAGAACATTCCTTAATTTACTTTCTTGAAATAGCTGTTATCGTCATCTCATCTAAAATGTGAGTGAAACAAAGCAGTAAAGGTGTGAGACAGCTAAACAATGAACTGAAACTCGCTATGAAGCTCTGTAAAGCAGAGAGGAGCTGTAGATTAAGGTTGAAATTCTCTGTAGGTTCATCATAATGGGCAACCCCTTTTATTTAATCACATTGTTTTCACCTTGGCATTTAATACATTGTTATTATATACATATGAATTATAGCTGATGTAAGTCATTTTCCAAATGGTTATAAGTGTGCAAAAAAGCAAGAAGTATTTGAAACCAAAGGGCTAAAACAAGAAACTGCCACTCAACAGTACAGCGTTCCAATCCATGAAAGTTGATAAAGGTGATGACAGTTGCAGCGGAGAGGACAGATGAGAAAATAAATGTTTGGAGCAGCTTTGTCGTTGTATCCCCTGTGGCGCAGCAGAGAGCAGCTCTCTGTCTGGGGTCACAGCCACCGCTGAGAGCACACCTGGCAGCACAGATACAGTCATTTTTCCACCAGAGAGTGGAGTTGAGTGTGTGTGTGTGTGTGTGCTAAAGCCAGAGATTGTGACAGAGAGAAGAAACAGAGGACGTTATGTGTGTGTCTGTTAGAAGAAGGTGAGAGAAAAGGCAAACGAGTGGATGAGATTGTACGTGCATGTGTCTCTGTTGAATATTCAAATGTCTGGCAAGTTGAAGCTCAGAAATAGCTTGTAAAGAAAGTGAAAGGGAGGGTGACAATGAAGGAGAAACTTTGATTTCAACTTTCACATTTTTTGTCCCCAAAGGGCAATTGATTTTGCAGCATAGTGTGCAACATTAAACAAACAATCTTGAACTATTCCTTTTATTGGTATTCCTCCTTTTACAGTAACAAGGTACAGCAGTTTTTGTGTCAGAAAACAATTAAGATATAATCTTTGACGGCGGCTGTTTTCTCTTTCCTTTTACTCTCCCACCCTCTCCTTGTTGATCTAATCAGGACGCACTTAAAAGCTGTGAGGTAAGTGCAGGAGGACCCGGTTCAGCACCTTCTATCTATCCTACATTGCTCTGTCTATAACTACATAATGTCTCAAAATGCACTGTTTTTTCATTAACATTTTTCAACTTTTACAGGACTTCAAAATGCTAATAATGTGATGACATTCTCCCTTATTTTATTTGCTATGCTAACAAGTATTTTACTCACACTAGAGAAACCTGTCAAGGTTTTTCTAAGCAGTGCCAAGTGTGAGTCTGCCAGTTAAGCTGAGGTTGGTGTGGCATTCTGATTATCTCTGTGACCTGCATTGTTATAGCCATTACTGTTTTGCAGCCCTTTCTGAGTCTTCACACTTGTTCTCATTCATAATGAATACTGAAGGAGCTGCAATATTAATAAGCCTTAGAGCCTTGGGCGCTGGGTTTATTTAAGGATTCAGATTATGAGGACAATGGTGGTGACATATGTGTGTGTGTGTGTGTGTGTGTGTGTGTGTGTGTGTGTGTGTGTGTGTGTGTGTGTGTGTGTGTGTGTGTGTGTGTGTGTGTGTGTGTGTGTGTGTGTGCATATATGGATGTAGTCATGTCTTCATTCACATATATTTCTTTTCATGAAAGCAACATGTCACAGGTTTGATCCCCTGACCACAAATGCCCTCCTTATTGGCCTTAAACACCTACTTGTTCATTCACAGCTACCTAATTCACAAACATTTAGAAACATGTAAGTCCTGCTTGCTGAGACATTTTGGACATTAAATAAAGAAGTAGTTTAATTAGAAATTCCTCAATCAAAGATTCCAGACATGACCAGTGAAAACTTGTCAAACTTTGTATGACTTTGTATGACGCTAAGCACACAACTTTTCTTGTTTCCATGGTTACATTTAGAAAGCTTTCCATCAATACTTCCAAACCGAACAAAGGGCATTTCACAAGATTTACGGGCACAATTGATACATTCCCCCCACCATTTGCTACTCTCCACTGCTGTCTGAGCGATTGACTGATGGCGCAACAATTGGTTGTTCTCGAGAATGTCAGTCAACTTATAACTTGAAAGAACTGATCAGAAACATTTTCTGACTTTCCAGCTTTCCCAGCCACATGTGGTTAATTGCTGATAAATTTAATGAGATAAGGGGCTTTGAGATTAAAAAGCTTTGAGTGTGAAAAAGTGAATTAAATTTGTATGTGGATGTGAGAAGCCCTATGACCCAATCTTATTTGAATTAAAGTGCAATGAGAGCTCTTGAGACAAAATAATGCAAGCAATAAGTGCAGTGTAGAAAAACTAGTACATAAGAGCTTTAACAAATAAAGGTCTAGAAAAAGCACATATACATAAAAGATAGGAAGCTTCTTAATAAATACATCAACAAATCAAATAGCAGATAGGATAACCTATATTAAACATGTGGTTTCTAGTCTGTAAATAAATCAAAACATATCGAAGGTTGGCTTCTGTAATTCCTCAAAAAAAAAAATCACAGTATGGGCAACAACCTCAAAAAGGTGGACCAGATTGATAACCAATTAAGCATATCCTACAATGGCTAACTTAACAGGTGCAATCTGTGCATCATTTTTTGCAAAGCACATGGTATCGCGAGGTGACGCGAGAATCAGAAGATCACATATCACACAAAAATCCATCTTGTCAGGATTCAAGTAACGTGTTTGTATACGGCAAACAAGTGCATGGACCAGTCACCGTCCTTGTAAGGAGCAACTGCGAAACGAGAGCTAACTTTTTGTTAAAAACAACCAAAGCGGCTCCTAAAGGAGGTTTGTGTAGATGCTGCAATAGCATCAGTTATATCAGAACTGTTAAGTATTTCTTCAAGGCACTGTAGACATTTCTCTATGGAAAACATTTACTTTTTACAATTCTTCTGACTAGCTTTGGCAAGAGTTTGATTGATAGTTGGTTTATCAAATTATCTGCCAAGTATTTTTTGAAAGTGCCTGCCCTTTTCCAAACATTTTCCAATGACAGCCTCTCAGATGGTTCTGTGTAACAAACCATCTGGAGGGTCAGGTTACATATGGCCACTATCAAAAGAAAAAAAAGGAGGTGGCAAGTTAATCTTTAGTTCTCAAGTCAGCCACACGTCTGTTGCAGTATCACTGGGCAGATGCAGTTGCGATGAGCAGACCAGGAGAAGACAAGCTAGTTAACATTAATCCATTGTGTCTGTGCTTCTTCTTGATCCGCCAACATTTTCTCTGACACTTTACCTTAGTCTGTATATTTCTGTGTACAATCACAACATTGGACATGCTGCCTTTGATGGTAACCTCTACACTGGAATTCAATAATTCAGACTGAATCCAAGAGGGAAGGCAGACTGCACATCAAAAAAAATTCCAGTGCAAGATTTTTTGACTCACTTTGATGGAGCAGAACTTCAGATGTTGCCTAGATCCATACAGGCCGTTCACCAAAGGCGAACTTACAATCACACATCAGCACAATGCATTTGGCCAAATGTGAATGGTCAGTATTACTATCCCAAGGTGATGTAATCAGGACTAAAATTGTGCTTTGTAACATGCATAAAACTGCACATCAGCATTTTTCTCCAATTTTCAAACGCTCACAGCTGGGAAATTTCAAGATGGTGTGTCAAGTTCTATTAATGTGCCAACCTAGATTAATTACTAAAGGAAATCAGAGAGAATGTGTATAAAACAGCGTTGCAATTCATTTCCATGCTGAGCTATATTTCCTTCTTTTCCCATTCAGTAAATCTTGATTTCATTAAACTAGCCGAGGAACCAGCCATCCCAGAGATAAGTATTGATTCCAGAGATTACCTGGCAAGCAGAGCTGACGTCATGGCCATTTCATTCAGAACTCCTTTTGTTGGACAGAGGCTTAAAAGGGACTTTACCAAAATGTTGGAAACATTTAACCATGGGTATTACATAAAAGCACCCCATGTGTTACTAATTTACAAAGGAAAAACAACATAGGTCTGGAATTTGTTGCTGTGTTACATGCTAGATTGTATATGTATGACCCATTGGATGTGGCAGCTATGCAAATATATGCAAACTATTTAAAAGAGGAAAAAAAATTAGCAGCATATTATTATCTGAAGACATCTTCAGAGATTATCTGATGTTTACTCTGGCCTAATAACTGCCTTCACAATTGTTTTATGAAATCACACTTCAATGCAACTCAAGAGTAAATCTATATTGGGTTTCTCACCAAAATTATGACTTTATTTATTCTGGCACATCAGCAGGTAGTGAGGCACACATCAAGAGATAGCTTAACACTCTACTTAATCAGCTTGACTGAAGTAGCGTTAGGTAGCTTCAATTTCAATGATGAAGGAATATGGATTTGTTGATGCACACTTGTATGTTAATTTATTGAAGACAAAGCTATCTATTTGATGAAGTTGTTTATAGTAGTAGTAATAGTAGTGTGAAACCCTACATAAATAATACAAAAATGTCTATGAAATAATGTGATATAATGAAGTACGAGCAGAGATAATTTCTATAAACATAGATGGACTCACAAGAGAAGCTTCTCCAAAGCTTACACAGGCAGATGGAACAGGCTGAAATAAGAAGGTCTTAAACAATGCTGTTTTCTGGTTTGCTTGACAGGAAAATGACTGCGAACCTCTAAATGGATCATGTGATTAACAATCATGTGACTCTGAAAAGGTGCTAGAAACACAACTAAATGAAATAGAATGACATTATGTTACATTACATTAGTCCATTATGTTGTTAGTTTTGACCAGGTTAATACCAGTTGTTATGCTCCTAAAACTATCCTTATCAACAACGTTGTGGCACTCCACTGGAGAAAGAGTTGCAACAAAGTCCACAAAAAGCCATATCCCACGAAGGGTTGAAGCAGTTCACCCTTGAAAAGCAGTAAAACAAGCATTACCAGAGGAGCTGTCATGTTAACATTTCTGAAATGGTGGTATTGAATACAGTGTAATGTGATTTATTAGACAAAATTTGGACAGTGAGTCTGACATAGTAAAATATTGAAATTTGCCTTTAAATGCTTGCTAACAATAGATGGCATCAAACAGGTCCAAGTCTGCCAGACTGAAATTGCTGTAAAAACATAGCTTGTCCTCTAAAGCTTAAAACTCCCAATACTCCCTTTGGCATGCCAAGAAAACTATAGACTTGTAGCGCTAATGCATAGGTGTAACGTGCACTGTTTTGGTCACTTGAAGTTCACACCATTAATCAAAGAGTGGAAATAAATACCTTCAAGAATTTTCATGATTTTGACTCCAGAGACTGCTCATTTACTCTATTGCATTCATAGAGGTCCTGGGATTATTCTGAGAAGAAAAATTTCCCAGTGTGAAACCAATTTGATGTGTACAAATTCATCCAGCGATCTAAGGTATACCATCTGATTCCCCTGAACTTCTTCAAAGTGGATTCTTGATCCACTGTCTCTTTCCCAGCAGATCAATGGTGGTTGAAGAGTTCATTATCCAAGAGAAATCCATCCGCCTTTCTGCCACATCTTCAGCCGTTCTTCTCATCACTTCTTTGCTCTGCTTTTTAATTGGCATTCAGTCATCAGTCATCTTAGCCGCACTTGTTCTTTTACCCACTCTGTCGTTCCAGTCTAATGACACAAAGGCTAATTTTACACCCACCAGTCGTTCTGTTTAATTACTGACTGTCCAGACTTCTCTTGGTCAATCAATAACAACCATACCAAGATGGAGTGAAGTTTCGGGACAAAATAATGTCCGTAGGGCACTTGATTTGGAAGAGGAAAGACGATTCATCATGTCATCAGACATGGAGGGTTAGCAGAAGCAAAGTAGCAGGTAGCTAATTGGTCATCCGGGATAATTTACTGCACCACATCACATGTTATCAAGGTTTCACTTTGTGATATTGATAAACCTTTAATAATATTGAAATCATTTTATATATGAAATGATTTCAATATTATTAAAGGTTGATAAATATATATATATATATATATATATATATATATATATATATATATATATATATATATATATATATATATATATATATATTTATTATTTAAAGCCTAAAATGTAAACCTTATATTTCAAGATAGTCTGCTTTGCTTTTAACCTGCAAATAAACCACAGCATAGTAGTTCACCCTGACCTGCTGTTGGTATATCAAGAGGTGGCAGGCATGATTAAAATCTTTACAGTAAAATGTTGATTAATGGAAGTGTGGCGCTAACTGTGCAGTACAGCGAGCTGTACCCACCAGTGTGGGAAGTCAGTTTATTATATGCTGAGTGAACATTTGATTGATTTGACTCGTATTTCAATGCAAACCCCCTTCCCCTCCAGTTAATCTCAGCTGTAAACAGAAGATAAATGACATTTGACACTCGATTCATGAATCAGCGCTCAAGTAGCCATTGTGATTAATTAGATTCAAAACAGGGTTGCCTACCGTAGCAAGCAAGGACATGTTATTTGTTTAATATGATGATGAAAATGAGGTTTACCAGACTCTGTGATAGCCTGATGTTGCCAGTCCAAATAGACCTAGAACATACCATTTGTCATTGTTTCTTTGACTGACTTAATGGAAGCCGACCTATACTCCTGTGTATGTGCATCTTTCTGAGTGCCTATGAGCATGTACTAATCAGAGACAACCAATCAGTGGAGTCAGGTGGAGATGCTCGGTTGTTGGGGACCAATGGGAGATGGGCGCAGGGCGGGGCTGGAAACTGATGGTGGAACTGAGTGGCTGTGGCAGCGCTAATGGTAAGTGAGAGGTAATTAGAGAGAAAAGACTTGTGTGTGGCTCTCCATCCGGCAAACAGAGCGGGGAGCCGGCCTCCCCACTGCCTCATTTATCATCATCTGCTTAGCAGGCGGCTCAGAGTCAGGACAAACAGAACAAACCCCCTCCATCTTTCTCCTTCTCTCTGCCTCTTTCTTCTTCCTTCTTATCCTCATCCTTTGCTACTCATCCAATGCATGCTACTTCCATCTCTTTCTTATTCTTTGTGTCTAATCTACTTGTTTGTCCAGTCCATGTTCTCTTTCATTTCCTGTTCTTGTGCCCTGTTGTTTTCTGTCTTTATCTTTACCACCTGTCCCAATTGCACGTCCTCCATCTATTTCTTGCTGTCTACAAACAGTCTTTTACTTTTGTTTGCTATTGTTCTTTAGTCTACTTTTACTTTCACATCAACTTACATTCCATCCTGTTATTGTCTTCTGTTCAGTTCTATCTATTTTTAAGTATGCTTTGTCTTCATGGTGCTTCCCAAATCTTCATTTCTGCATTGCTATTTTCCTCTTCTGTTTTCTATCTTTTCTGCCACCACTTTCCTCTGACCCTTGATGTTTTTCATTTTTTTCCTCTTTCCTCTTTCCTCTTTCTACCCCAATTTGTCACTTAGTTCACCTCACTGATATTATTTTTCATTGGCTAGATTCTGATCTCTAGATCTCTTATCTTGTTCCTTAACTGTTCCTACTTTTGTGCAATATTGCATCTAATTCTTTTAAAAAGTAGGTAATATCACAAGTAGTTGAGTCACTGTCATCTTGACTGCAGAACCACCAGCAGAACCCTCTTGACTATCATTATTATCTCTGAAAAAACAAACATGGAAAAATATAAACAGACTAGAACAAATGATAAACAACCAACAGCTTGACATTTGTAGCCAAGTATAAATGGATCCTTTATGGCTGCTGTGAGGTGCATGAATATGCAAATGCTATGATTTCTAATTAAATAAACATTTTACAGCCAAATATGAGGTCATCTATTCCCTCACAGATATATGATGGATGGAAAATTAAACGTTAATCTTTCACAGGATGAGTCGTAAAGTAATAAGTCTTTACAGGCCAGCTCAAATTCATCCGTGTTCACACCTCTTTCCTGTGTGCAGTTGTCATTAATTAATGACTTGCTGTACAACAGCAACAACATGTCAAGACCGTGGCAGGGACAACAACCCAGCCAATATCGATAATTGGCTGCAACAGGTGACAGAGAAAAATGAAGCGTAACAAGAAAAAAAAGGAAAACAAGAAAAAACAGAAGTTCAAGACATGGACATAACTCCAGGGTGTGACGTGCAAACCAAACTAATTGGTAGCAGAAAGTAATTTGTATCACTCATGACTGGAGGCAGAAACAGGGAACAGACAAACTTAGGTACCCCAATTTATCACTTCACCACTTGCTTCCTCCCTGTGTTACAGTGCCCTTGTTTATATTCTAAGAGTGCAGAGGGATTATGTGGATCAAAACTATTTGGAAAAAGAAAAATGTTTCCAAATTTGTGAACTATATATAATCCTGGACACGATTTTCTATTCATCTGTTTTTTTTTTTCATCATTCTGTTTTCATCTAGTGTCAATAACAACATCAGTTGCCCAATACATCCCATCCAGCTATCCCTCCTTATTTTCTCTGGTCTGATTAAATTATATTAAGATCTAGGTAGAATCACTTAAATATGTATTTAAGAAATTATTATATATCCACATCTATAGTACTTTTGTACAAAAACATTCTCAACTTTTACATTTTCAGTAAAAAACTTTTTCTGGGTACATCAAATTGAATTAAACTGTAAATTGATTCTCATGCACTTTTGTCTCACTGTCTGAAAGTCTCTTGAGATGTCCTGCTCTGCTGATTCTTGATTCCAACATTACGCAAGGATGTTTTCTACTCAACATGGTAGCTTCTGTTTGAATGTTGGCCAAATCTGACCCTCAAGAGGTCTCCCTCATTGCCACAACTGAGAGCTGTTCTCAGCATTGATTAGAGCTAAAGCTAGGTGACATCTTATGGCAGGCCACCACTTCCCACATGCAGGAGCAGGATGAGGAGACACTTAACCCTCACTGTTGACATTTCACATTGCGCCATTCACAAAAAAACATGACCAAATGCAACTGTATAATATTCTCCATTGAGAACCACGCAGCCATTTAACTAGTTTCTTTAAATATCTGCCATTTTGCAAAAAATCATTGTACCACTGTTTGAAAGCAGTATTTTAACTCTATGCGGACTGAGCAACAGTTTTTGCAAAATGTATTGAAAATAAATACACTCATAATGACGCTCAGTGATGCATGAAGCCACAAACGAATCTTCTGCATCCCTGGGCCTATAGAGCAAGTGCATTAGTATTTCCTTTAACATGCCTCCCAAACACTCAGTCTTGGGCTTGCATAATTGAAAGACAGCTTACGTGCTTATAAAAGCATTGCACATTCATAAGCCTGCTTGCATTCAACTACTAAAAGACAAGAAGAAAGTTGTTACTGTTGTTAAAAGAGATGTTACTTTTTATATTTTGAGTACGTTTTGCTGCTTATACTTCTTTGCTTTGACTTAAGTAGGATTTTGAATATGATTTTTGCTTGTAATGGAGTATATTTTAATTGTGTATTAATATTTAATCTGAATTATTTTTCCACTATGCCAGCAATACCAACAAGTAACACAACTAAACAAAATACAAAAATAAAAATGAGCACTAAAAGCAGCAGTACTGTAAACTGAACCAGTTTGTGAGCTGGTGGAAGCAGCCCTGACTGCTATCAAGTCACCTCCTATTTGCCATGAATGCAAAGTTGACATGGCTTTGACAAGAACCACAAATAGTAAATTCATCAAATTGCTGCATGTCTAATTCTATTTATCTGAGAAGAGCTCTCTTGGGCTCACTTATCAGCTGCCCTATCAAAGCCTAATAGCTACTGTAAATTTGCTCATATCAGATGGCAGGCATTCATTTGGAAAATGGCTGTCTTAATCTATATTTCATCAACTGGACTGAAGATATTAATAGTAGATATTCTTGTTAGGCCTTGAACCTCATCAAGACTCCTGATGTGAAACTCATGATACGAGACTGAAATGATCCACGGAAAAGTATTCTCTGTGATTTGTTTCACCACATTCCCGCTTGTCTGTACTTTGGCCTGCAAAGTAACTATGTTCAGCTGGTGTGCACTGTTTTCATGCCTCCTCTTTTAGCATGCACTGAGACACATAAATAAAACTATTAGGTTATGGAAAGCTTATAAAATACACAACTGCCTCATGAGTGGAGTAAGTACAGATGGCTCTCAGATCGAGGCCTTAAGGTACCGTAATCCTGGATCCAAGAGCGCCAGCCTGTTTCAATCTGCCTGAAACTGATGGAGTCTTCACTGAGGAGAGTGACTTCACAGCTGTATTAAAATTCTGCAGGAGTTCTGCTTAATCTATGTGGTGTGCTTCAGTTGAAGAATGATCCCACTCTTAATTGTTAGATAAGTTTAATGTCCCAGAAGATTTATTCAGGGAACATGTGTGGAAAAGCTATGGAAACCAATTCAATACAGACTGAATCGAGCCACATAATAAATGATTGTCAAACACATAAAATCAGAAGAAACTGGCAAAGCAGAATCAGAGGATGGGCAATGCTGCAAAATTGAAGGCACAGTTACTCTCCTGTTCTGTCTACCCCCACCCCCCGCATGTCCTTTCCCCCATTCCCTCAGCTTCTGCCTGGGCTTATCTACAGTCACACCTCTCTCCCATCTTGAACACTTATCTCATGCGCCAGTGTATGTCATGCATCCGTAGCCTTGTCGAAGATAGGACATTACACGGCAAGAATCTCCTGTTTACTCAAGATCTCACACATGGATGATTCCAGCCGGCGGCCATTTTAGCGAAGAGGTGTTTGGTTCCCCGTCCTGGACAAGCTGTTCGATCCTATCCCAATAGTGCATTTAGCCAGGTTTGTTTGTGCTGCCTATCACCTCTCTGTTGTGATTTACAATGATACGGCAGCATGGTGTCTTCATAGCTTTGCAAGCAGGTTAGCAGGTGTGTCGACAATAACAGCAAAGCCAAAGATTTTATCGTCGATAATGTTGACAAGAAACCAAAAGAGATTGCTCCAGTGCTCCAATAAACTTCTATGAAAACTTTTCAAACAAAAACAAGATGGGTGACGTGATGTTTGTTGCTTCATCTTATGTCCAATAGTAGGCAAGCATATTAATTGAGTACCTTCTTCAGCGTAACAAACTTTTGTGAGGAAGGGGCCCACCAGCAAAAAACATTGTTTGGCTTGACTGACCTAAGAAACACCTAATTACTTACTCTAAGAAATATAGAAAACATGCAAGCAGACATCACAGAAAGATCTAATTTTAAAGCCAAATAATATGAAAACAAGGCAATTAAAGGGATCTTAGAAACAAAAGAAAGCAACCCTTTGCAGTAGTAGCTATGCTATATCAGATATCCCAGCAAGGATAGAAAGGAATACATCAGGGTGGTGCGAACGCTTCCTCGCTCCACAGCCATTCGGGAAGATAAGGAGGCGATGACACTCACAGGGTAACAAAGGATAGAAAAAAGGAAATTGGAAAAGGGAGGGGGAGCATGCAGTAAAAGATCAAAATATCTTGAATGGTCTACCTTGAGATATTGCTCTATGGTTTTCTTGGAATGTGAGCTTGTAATCAAGTGGAATCAGATTTGATAGGCATTTTGTTTTTGGTTGTTTTATTCATGACACGACACATCGTGACACTTTTTTATCAGTTGCTACTGTATTTTATCTGCATTTTCTGTTTTTGTTTTTTCCTGTAACATATTTATACAGACACACATAACCCTGATCTTCCCAGAAAAAAACACGGTATTCTATACTGAACGTTTCCACTGGAGCAATGCGGGCTAAATTACTTGCTCAAGGGCACCTCAATTATTTGTGCAGGGAAAAGAAAACATGACTCATTCACTCACTCACTTTCCCAGCTCACAATTTTCCAACGATACTGCAATTTCAAATTGAAAACCCTTCATCTCCAACCTTTGTGTTACAATCATTTCTTTTGGTGCAACGCTCACATGAAAGGGTAGTCTTATAATAACATAAATGGTACTGTTCTTTCAAGCCCATTAGGGTTACAAATTATAGTGGACTGCACCAGCAGAGGGGGAAAGCTCAGAAGAAGCTTTAAAAACAATGTTGAACAAGGCATTACTTTAATTACATCACATCAAAAGTAAATAAATGGAAAAGTTTGGCACAGTCCTTAAATTAGTTTTCCAGAATGGCTCCTTTGCAAAGTTTTTTCTTTTGTTTTCTTGGTCTCTGGAGGTTATAGACCTGTCGCTGCAGTAATAATGATGAATCTCCTCTCTCTTTGCCCAGCAGAGGATTGGAGATGGCCCCCAAATATGGATGCAAGCGGCTGGGGTATAGTGGAAAGAGGTATTAATCGGAGTGGAGGGAACACTGAGATTATGACCATGCTGGGGAGTTATAAATCAAAGGGAAACATGTCCCTGGAAACAGAGAGTCACAGATTAGCATGAGATAACAGCCCATTATTAGAAAGTCATGGCCATCACATTGAAACGAGAGAGAACTTTGTTTCAGAAAAGGGTAAACATTAAATAACAAATACACATTCTGCAGGCTCCATTTCCTGTGATCATGGCAGCAGTGTTTGGGTGGTACCAT
This sequence comes from Cebidichthys violaceus, assembly GCF_023349555.1. Taxonomy (NCBI): domain Eukaryota; kingdom Metazoa; phylum Chordata; class Actinopteri; order Perciformes; family Stichaeidae; genus Cebidichthys; species Cebidichthys violaceus. The sequence goes on along the minus strand of NW_027176296.1, from coordinate 5,114,121 downwards.
CACACATCCTCCTTCCCTGTCCCAACAGCAGAGCACTTAATTACTCCTCTACCATTTTATTAGCTTCTGGGTAATGTATTTAATAGTGCAATTATTCCTTCTTGACAACATCACAATTCATTTAGGCTTTTTTTCATTAGAGCAGAGGAATTCTTTATCCTTGGGGAAGTGTTGGAGAGAAAAAGAAAGTTGAATAATATGATCTCAGATCTATAGGAATTGCACAGCTGTGTCCTCTCCTCAACCAGCAATCCAAAGACAGTTTTTTTTTCCACATGGCTTGGACCGTAAATTCATGCCTCCCCTGCTGCAGTAAAGTGTCACCAGAGTCGGTGGTTTATGTCTTGAAAAACAAACGATTGATCTTTCGGAGTCACACTGCGTGTGTGATTTCATCAGGACAGCAGTTAGAGAAAGAAGGCAGACAGCAAAGGGGATAGCAAAGTGATAGAGAACATTAAGGCTATTATGTTTGGCCTTTTCTTTATCTTACACAACAAAAATCCACCTATTTTCTAAACCCAATAATTATTATTTTATTTTAAAAAAAAATGTAGGACTATGTCATCATGTATTGCTTTTAATTACTCTCACACAAGGTCACAAATGCAATTGACTTCCATTCAATGCAAGTGATTGGACAAAGATTCACATCTTTGCATTTGCATGGAGTTCAGCTTTTGAGGCAAGTGTCACCTCAGCAGGCAATGGTCAATTGCATGTGTGACTGCGTCTTAAATGTAAATGATCTTATTCCTGTGCCTTTCAAAACCATTACAAGACTCTGTTGGAAAATATCTTTCCAAAGTATCTTTTAAATGTTCGGTTAGGTTTAGGCAAAAAAAGAAATAGGTCAGGTTTCAGGAAAGATCCTGGTTGAAATAAGTTGTTTTTTATGAATGGGGAACTTCATGGTTTTGTCATCAATAACAAACACGTGATAAAGGTTATGGAACCATATTTGTCATGTTTTAGAAAAATAACACTATGAAATGAACAGAAGCCTCCTGTGTTTAAGTCCGATCTTGACCACCTCGTTTGTACGCTGAATTTTTGGCTCCATAATAACCCCACATGACTTCCTCCTTTGCTCCCTTCATAATTACTGGAGCTGCTAGAGGGCTTGTCACTTGACCTCATATCAACCTTTATATCCAAACATCAGTTTGTCCACCCTTTCGTGCCCCGTGCCCTCACATCCCCCTTTTCCTGTTTTTTCTCTCAACTTCCCATAGTTCGCCCTCTTAGCCTTCTCTCTCCTCTGAACAACCAGTCATGAAGGCAAATGTATTCTGCACCACCCCCTGCCGCTGTCTGCACTATGACTTTTCACTTGGTTAAACCCTACTGTAGTGAGCTGACCTGGAACGAATGCAGTTGACCTATATACAGTAAGCTGTGACTGAGCAGCTTCCATCTGCAAGAGCAATCTGGTACTTGCGTGTTCTTTGAGCTCACTTCACACTTCGGACACCAAACTGCAGTTCAACTCCCAGAATTGGCTTTCTGGCCATCTCCCGGGCTAATGCTGAATAGCCTGGGGGCTTGACCTTTCTGGCAGGCAGTGAACTGTCAAGTCTGGTTAAGTTTTAGTGGTCCTGCGTCAGTGTACAGCACACTCCTGAGTGTGTTGATTGTGACATTGTCTGGCAGACACCTCAGGCCCTGGTGTCATAAGAGGTCTTCAACGCTGACCTTTACAGCTAAATCATCCCAATGAAGATAGTTGGCCTCAGACAGAATAATAATGAATTTGGCGTGTATAGGTTCCAGGAAATAACAAGGGAGGGAAGCTGTTTCTAAAACGAGTGCTCACAGACAATTGAGTCGTTGGTGGTCAAGCGCTAAGGGCACTTGAGTGATCATTAACCTTACATTGCACAACTTTCTCAATCTGTTGCCTGCCTCTGGTCAATCAATAAGAAAACTTGTGCCCCTTCGGCTACTACAATGTAAACCATTGAATTAAAGGCAACTGCTTAAATGTTTGAAAGCGCTGTTATCCACAGTCCAATGATAACACTCCCATCTGTTCCAGTGGTGAGTGAGATTTAGCTAACAAGCATTAAGCTGCCAGGCTCCAGTAGAGGAGATATGAGACACGATTAGCAAAATGCCCTTCAGGCGAATGGTTCTGAGATCCAAACAGTGGGTGAATTTGGACTTGACGCCAGATAAAAGGTGGGTTGGCCACTGCTTCATCAACTCCATGCCTGAGGCAGCAGCAGGTATGTTGGGAATTTTGGAGCCCTGTATAGTGAGGGTGGTGAACACTGGAGCGTGACCTGGCTTTGTGATAGGATCTCTGTGTTCTTGGTGGGTAATTGGGCTCTAGGGCTACAGACATAGGTAAAGAAAGAAGAGCCAGAACAGGTTGTCAGAAGACGTGGAAGGCCAAAAGACAAGACAGAACCACTGGACAAAGACAAGTCATTTTGTGATAGGTTGATCTTCGTCTCTGGGAGAGCGTCAGGGAGAGGCAGGTGAGGAGTAATACCTTGTGTGTACCTCTGTAAGAGTGTGTGAGTCCATTGGTATGTATGTCTGTGTGTGCGTGTTTGAATGAGAAAGGAAGACTCAGAGATTGTTTTAGTTTAAAGTTTGACAAAGTAGATGCTGGACAGAAATGGGCTAATGTGTACAGTAAGCGCAAGGTTTCTATATCACTTTCAAAGTATGGCATCAATATTTCAGTCAGGCCTATTCTCAAGGGCAATCATGATTATAAATGGATATAAATATTTGAACCGCACAGTTACACACACGCACTCGCACAGACCGGGGTGTAATGATGAATCGGAGCACCCAAGGTCTAACCTTAGTAACCCTACGACCGTGGCTACAGAGCCCCACATTAGGCATGCAGCCACATAACCTTGCACTTCAGCCGTCCTCCCTCTCAACCCACTCACCTGTCTTCCAGCAACACCTGTTCTTCCGTTCAGGGCGTTCATCACTATTCTGATCATGCATTTTTATCCAAGTCCCCTCATATCCTATGATCCTATCATGTGCTAGTGAGAATACGTTTGAATCTGTGTGCTGCAATGATAGGCGGGGATACAACAAGAACAGTATGTCTACAGCTTTCCTTTGGGCTGGTCTAAAAAAAAAAAAAGAAGTTTTGCCTCCAATCTAATCCATCCATCTAATATTGCGAGGGTGGCTGCCCGCCTACACAGTCTTGCATAGCTGCAGTGCCCATATGGCCCAAAGGGAACTCTCATTGTTTTATTACAGATCAGGCAATCTGGGACGTCTCTGGCTCTTGTTACAGCCTGTCCTGAGTGTTTTTCTATGGAGGTTACTCAATTCATTCAAACACGCCACACAGAGTCCATTGCAACAGAAATAGGAGAGAAGGTTCAATTTTAATTTTATGAATAATATGATCTATTAAAATGTTTGAAAATTAATATAAGAGTCTGAAATGTTTCTTTATGTAAATTATATTAGAGTAGTAGAAACATACAGGTGCAGAAAGCTCAACAGTTGACAAAACCAGGTAGTATGTAAGAAATACATCAGGAGTTGGCAAGCATCCAACTGCAATCTCCAACTGGATATTTTATCATTGTGAGGCATTCGGTTTGTCATCCCATTGGCCAATATATGCCCTGGCACTGTTCCAAACCTGATAAGCTGACAGCAAGTTGGTCTAAGGCTCCTCTTCAATCTGGTCTTTTAACCCCGCCCCATGAGACTTGACTGTTAAGGACCGCTTACCTCCAGCCAGAGGTTGCTGAAGTGAGGGACATAGGGGAAAAAAGAGGACAAGGAGGATCCGAGCAAGGATTGTTTAAGAATGCCACTCAGGTTTTAAATTGGTGCAAGGAGGGGCCTCTTTTGGATGACAGAGTGTCTGGACGATCTGGTGGGAAAGCCAACCCAAATGTGGGGATGGGATGGCTGAGGGAGGATGCAAGTGATGGATGGAAATTGTTAGACACAGTAATTGTGTTCAGGTAATTGACCCCGCTCCCTCCCCCTTTCACACGTTCCTTCCAGTGAGGCAAGCATTCCATCTCTCTTTCACTTGTGTTCCACAGATGGGAAGAAAACACAAGCAAAGAGAAACCAGTTCAAAGCATTGGCAGCCTACTTGTTTGGGATTTTAAAGTTTTTGCTTTAGCACACGGGTGGCTGCATTTCATCTCAAGCAATAATCGTGTGCCTTTTTACATTTAAACACTTAGCAGACACTGTCATCAAGACTGACTCAAGATGAATGCAAAGAGCTCAATATATAATACCACATAACTAAGTATCTTATAAATGAAGTTCGGGAGATAATAACTGTGCCAAGAAGATAAAAAATAAATATACATCATGTAGAAGAATGTTCAAGTACCATTAATAATGCATGCTGCCTGGAAAGTAGAAACAAAGGGACAAAACAATCAAAAAAAGTGCTTGTTAGAAACACAAAAAGAACGTTTGCATAAAACCAAACTCCTGTTTAGTATTTGGTATGTACTTCAAACTTTTGGAATTGGAGGAAGATATCTAATAACTTATTTAAAAACAGATGTCTCCATTAAGCTCTGTCTATTTTGTTTTCAAGTTGTGTCTAATATCCAAATATTTTGCAGTTATGTAAAATCTGAATTATAAACATCAAGTTATTGCATCTTATCCTTATAGTTAGGGCTTTATTCTAACATGAGGAAGTTGTTGTTGTTGTAGTTCAACCACACATCAACCTATACTACTTCCATGTAAACAGTAAAAAAGCCAGTTAAGACCACGGCACACCTTTAGTGATAAAGACGACCCCCTACCCACCCCCTAGTGCCAGTGAAGCAGTGCCTAAAATGTAGGATTGTCATGGCTTTATACAGAGGAGGTGATGATGTACTTTTCTCTTCATGCATCAGCAGATTATGGCAGCATTCATCACTGGTCCCAGACCCTGTGCTAATAATCAGCTGGGTATAGCTCAATCTACAACCTCTGATTTATACCAAGCTCTGCGGTAGGGTGACAAGTTTTTAAATGGGGCAGCACAATGTAAATCATAACCTCGCTGAGTCGAATAGATGGGTTCATGCTGAGAGATGGGAAAGAAGAGAGGCATTCACTTCCATCTGCAAACAAGCACTTGTCTGTGAAGGAATATTTGCTGCAAGTAGCTCAGAATTGCTTATTTTACTGCAAATGTCAGTGCAGTATATGTTTAATATCCATATTTCTCAGTTAATTATGAACTACCTACTCAGTTTTTTTTGTTTTACACCAAATGTACTCATACACTAACAGTTGAATGCTGTTTTGACTGACATGATGGAACATCTAAGGCTTTCTAATTGCCTATTCACAACTAATCAACTTAACTCAACCAACAGCATCTGACTCAAGATAATGTCAATATTTTGATGCTAAACATGTCACTCATGACATTTTTAATTAGATTTTTTACAGTCACTTTTACCACATCCTTCATTCTCACCTTTTAGAACCAGGCAGTAAAGAAGGCCAATGTCACCAAGCTAACACAAGCTATAAACCACCCAACTTTCTAATTCATGGGTCTGTTAGACCTGGAGCGTGATGACATCACCTTGTCTAAACCAATGACGAAGTAGGTTATGCTCTGTCTTGTTTGACCTTGCTTGCACTGATTCAGAGTCTTAATGCTGAGAAGTAAGAGGGTGTGTAATGTCCATGGCTTCTAGCAGTTTCCATTATCCTGCTTTCATTTAGGATAGAATGGAGGATAGGTGAGATACCACTTCATGGAGTGGAATCCTCTGTCTTAAAGTAAGGAAAACACAACAATCCTTAGTTTTAAGTGATTATACGCCAATGAAAAGTTATGAGTGTGATTTGCAATTCCTGCCAATAGAGCCCTTTAAATCCTACACTGGACATTCAGATAATTCTAGCTCATTCCGTGGCATTCTCCACCCCTGGCATAATCCAAAAATTATGTTTTATTGGAATTGTAAAATGAAAAAATGCCTATTTGCTGCCTTCACCAATTGAATTGACCTGATCTAATGAGAAAATCCCTGAGCTAAATTGAAATGTGATTAACATCGAGTCAGGGTAAAGTTGGCAATAATCAAAGATAGATAAATCTGGACTCCACCCCCCTCTATCTCCAAGGTCAGTGATTGCCAAAGGTCTCATCTAAGCTCGGCCCGATAATGATCTGTCATGTAACTCCACATATTGCCATCTTTCCTCCTCCATTTTGGTCAGCACTTGGTCAATTTCAGCACCCCTGAATGAGGTCTCATTGAAGACGCCACTACAGATTCTACAAGACGAAGGGAAATTCAATGAAACCCAGAGGAAATAACATTCAGTAGCTACTTACGTAACAACCCTCTTATCCCACCTTCCCAACCTTGCCTCGAATCCAATCTCTGGCCCTGCAACACATCATTACACTATCTCAGGTGTATTAAATAGAAATCAGGGCTATGTTACAGGTCCTGTAATGATCATTTGGGCCAGCTAATATCTGACAGTTTATCCAGGCAGGCCGCCACAACGGACTCCCTTCCATCTGACATTGGTGTGACTCCATTAGCCAAAGTGTTGGAAGTAAATGATGGTAGGCAGCGCTTGGCAGTGTCAGAGTCCTCTCAGATCAGCCGGCCTCTATCGATTCAATCTCAGAATAAAGGATGGAGCACTGAACAGGCACCCCAGGTGCATTTCGTCCAACCAAGCCACACTCTGTCTTTTACACATTGGCACATTGCGATTCAAGGAGCCATTCATTCTCAACACTGCCTTGGTCAAATGTGCATGGAAGATCACACACCTGCACAAGCGCACAGCTGTAACATGTTCATGTGTACAGTACAGAGGAGTTTCTTCACAGAGGGTTTACTGTTGCGTGCTTACTTTTAGTCACTAACATTTCCAAACACTAAGATGATGCTTCAAACACATCCCTTAATTACAGTATATATTATGTTCAAATTATTAATATTATTAAAAATGGTAACATGATTTTGTATTCACCTTGAATGGTGAGAAGTGAAACACTTCAGATAATATAAATGATTCATGATGAAAATACATGGGAGTTCAATGCGCATTCAACTAAAAGGCAGGTGTCTTAATGAAGCAAACAAGTATGTTTTAGCATTTAATGTAAGGTGTACTATTTATCATTAACGTGAAACGTTCTGGACTGGAAACAGGAGGTAAGAGAAACTGACTCGTGAAAACAGACTGAGGGACAATAGATTGGGGGATGATAATTAAGGGGGACTTGAAAAAAATAACTAATGCAAGCCTACTTTTCTTTAACAGATATATGTCTAACTGTACAATTGCATAACTGCCATGTGCTACTCCACTTTTCCATGTGTTAAAATCCCTGCTAGACTTTGAGAGGCACAGACTAAATTTCAGAGGCTAACCAGTGTGGCTTTGTTGCAACGTTCTTGGAGCAGTAGGCAAGAGTAGTACTAGTCTTGTCAGGTATCACAAAACGACAGACAAGAACCCAATAGCACGACACAGAAAACAGTTCAGGTGTAGAAACCGGGTTTAATAACCAGCAGATGTCAAACCAGGTAGTAACCCGCGTGGCAAACAAATCCAGTGGGAGCAGGCAAAAGGGAAGGTCCAAAGTCCAAAAAGGTAGGTCAATACACAAATAATCAGGATCAGAATCGGAATGACAGGTTGCTGGATAGCAAGGGAAACACACTAGACAATCTGGCAGAGAACTGAGGGAAATGGGCCGGTACATATACACTGAGGGGCTGATTGCTGATGAGGAGCAGGTGAGTATGGAGGTGGGGCAGGCCAGGTGAAATGAAATCAGCAATTAGTGCAGAGCGGGGGGGAGTGGCAGATTCTGAAATGACATGAGTTAGTGTGGCAAAACAGGAGACAGACAAATGAAAAACTAAAGCCTGGCTGAAGTTGTGACAAGTATGGCATGCTTACTATTTGATGAGCTTCACACTGACCATTAGCCATTGCTGAAGATCCCATCACCACACAATTACATTAATGTAAAAAAATTAGTGTTTATTTACTTAGTGACTTAGTGTTCCTGTGTATTTTCAGTGTGTCACCACACACTGCAGCGTACCACACTCTGTTTGCAACACTGACGGTGTTAAAACACAAAGCTTTAACCCCATTCTCAAGTGCTTTCCTCTGAAGCTATGCTGAACGTGTTCATAGTCATGAATAGGATGAGTGTGGAGGGGGCAAAGGTTACGGTAGCTTGTTTACATTTAGACCCAGAGTTAAATCCCCTTCGTCCTGTTGGGGCTGGAGGTGGTTTTGATGTTTTGGTGCAGAGCAACTTTTCACTCTCCTTAGCTTCCTGTTTTCTTGAACTCTGCCTCCACTGTTTCTCTCAAACCTCTTGAAGGACTTTGTCCTGTCTTTGTTACTCAGCGGGGGATCCTGCTTCAAGGGAATCGCCTGTATATGACAGCATAAATAAGGGCTTTGTGTATAGCTGGGAATGAGGTGGCAAAATGCTTGAAGATTCTGTCCAGTAAAAGAAACAATTAAAATTGGAACCTTACGAACTCCAACACCACCTGACTCTTCACAGATAAACACAGTTTGTTTTGTGCCAGGGGGCAGTAAAGGTCTCATTTATTTGCCCTGAACAGTCAATATCCCCTGGCAATTTTATGAATCCCTCTCTACTCTCTCAACACAAGTTTCACAGGATTAGAGCCTCTGTTAAATACCTAAAATGTAAATTTCTAGGCTGGGTTTGCCTGAGGACAAGAGCTGGAAATAGCTCTCCACAGACACAGACTTTATCTAAAGAGGGGACATTATCTTCAAGGGCAATTTAACATTAAAATACAGTATACCCTGCCAGGAGAGTGACAGTCATATCTATTTCCACATTTAGGCCCAAATAAATGCCTACCATGAGCCATATAGGCTCATAATTTAACCTATTTGACTCATCGTCAAATAGTAAAACTTGGCATGACTAACATAATGAGAGGCAGGGAAAAAATATGATACGATTTGATAAATACCTGATTTGTCTCACTGATTCAAAAAATGGATTCAATCTATCAGTAAAGAATAAACATGTCCTTGGTTTTGATGTTTTTACGTAAACTAACTGTCTGAATCTATAGTGGAAATTTCACTCAGATGCTACAGTTTCACCACACTGTATTATCAATATATCCAAGTTGGTAACAAGAGGAATTGATGGAGTTTAATCCTGACTTCCATTCTTATTAAAGATTTGCATTTGGTCCTGTTCATGTAAGTTCATGTATTTACCAGTGAATAAAACAAATTCATAGGATGAAATCACTCAATAATTCCCAAACTTTAAGAAGCCGACTGGGTTTCTCTGAACAATTAACAGTTGACCAGGATACACTTGTGCATTGCAACTTCAGGCAACAGTTTATGTGAGAGGAAATCATTTCTCAGTCGTATTCAGAGGAACACTTGTCATAGGAAAGGCTCATCAAGCCTTTTATGACATGATCTTGAAGAAGAAAGGATTTGAATTGAGACAGGTCTGAAAGCACTGAAGTTTTTTAAAAGCACTGTGTCTGTATGTGTTCCCTGGATTATAATTTGAGTCACTGTTTGAGTTTACTAAGCAATGAGTAACATCCATAGAGAGCATAGTTATTTGGGAACAACTGCTGTTTTCTCTTATTTCATTAGTATGTCCTCTGGAACATAAGGGTGGTTTATAAAATGCAGTCATGTGACCTCTGGAGTGGTTCCTGTACATCAGAAAGTTCAGACAAGATAGATAAATTGAGATCCACATCGCACCATGCCTGGCAAATTATCCCAATTCACTTGGTAATGGTCAAATTGATTAACACTGATGAGGTCTGTGTTTTGTTTGTCAACCGTATAATTTTGAGGGACAAAAACAATTGTAAACATTGCCTTCTGAATGAAGCCATTGGCATTAGGAAATATGCTGGAAAAACATTTAGATTTGATTTCTGTGTGCAATGAATATAATGAATAAATGAATAGTCGCAATCCAATATTTTTCCATTCCATTTTTCTATGACAATCCACACTAGTACTCAACAAAAAGTGATGCAACTGATTCAGCGCAAATACATTTCTTTTTAATCAACATAATCTGTACCCTCTCTCCTCCTCAGCAGAAGGAACTCTCTAAGGCAGAGGACACAACAACAAGCTGAAGCAAGCCAGCCAGTTAGGGCACAGGCAGCCTCGCTGAGCATGGCTTGGCACTGCCTGATGCAACAATACGAGGACTGACACATTGGTTGGGCACTATACCTGCTGTTTCCAGCACTGTTCTCACCTCTGCCAGGCGGCTCCACACCTGCTGAAGCTCTTGTACCACTTCAGAGGATAGAACCGCACACTGAGAAATAGGTTTGATAGCACGGGAAAGGAAAGTCGACAGATAGCAGGGAGAAAGCATGAGTTTGCGGGGGTGTTACTTACTGTTCTGCTGGGTAGGGTGGCAAATAGTTTGTTTGTTTATTACTTCTGTGAAAGCGCTGTGCGTGTCATTGGCAAAAAGCCTGCCAGACGGATCGATGATGAGGAGTTGCTGCTGCAACAGCCACGCTAGACGTGTCCCGATTTAATTTGCCCGCTCTGCGTGGATGAGGTTGACACTTTGATTCTTGATGTTGTCGCACATGAAGCAAATCACACATACTCCTTTCAGTATTATTTAATAATCTCATTATATCAAACAACTTGTAGCTTAATGGTGAGTAAAAACTTACACCAACGATTCCCCAGAGTCACACTGCAAATATTAAATGTAAATGTTGACTAGGACGGAAAAGCACTTTAAGATGAAGGTTACCGCTGATCTGACAGTCAGGTGATCACTTTATCTGTTTACTAAGTAGAAATTAATTGAAAGTATAGATGCTGTTATTTGGTTTATATATATTTTTTTTCATCAAAAGGTAAAAAAATGAAAAAATACAGCACAACTTTTCTTGGTTCATGAAAACAATAAAACAAAAGATGACGTAAAGATTCCCTGTATTGAAACAATGGTTTTGAGCATAATTTTAAAAAAAAGGTCCTCATGGCTCCCACATCCTACTAGAAAGTGAGCTAACATTCTTTGAAAAGTTTAGTTTTTGTGGTAAAAACACAACTAATATGCTTCAGTTACTTCTCTAAGACATGGATTCATCTTTTTGCTCCACATGATTTCACCATTCATTCCCTGAAGGTTAGATACACACAGAAAAAATACCAGAAGAGAAAGAGGCTAGTGGGATACACAGTGAGCTCAGATTCCCATTTAAAGCATCTATTTTTAGACTGTATGAAACAGATCTGCCTCTAGTGACTGTAAAACAGTATGAACAAACTTGAAAAACAATTGGAATAGAAACAAATATAGAGGAAGAGTATGAGCAAGTTAGTACAATCCAATAACCACAGCAGAGAGTAATTGGTACTGTATTGAGAGGGTTTTGAAACCAAAGGCAGGCTTTTACACTTCAATAAAGACATTCATGAACCCAACCTTCCCTGCAGGCAAAGGTCTAATAGCCTGGAGTGCTTTCCTTTCAGGTGAATGTGCTTGTTTTAACAGGTGCTTAATAATAGAGGGGGAATGCAGTGGAAATGGGGATACAAGCCTGAGCCACTGTAAGCAGGTACACAAAACACAATAGGATTAGAGAGTAGATTGATCCTGGCTTTGTGTGCTGTCGTTTGGCCAGATTACCACAACCACCATTTTATTGTGTGGAAAATGGACAGAAATTTGTTTTCAATTTGCCTCGCACTTGAATTGCATTTGGGCACGCTTGTTTCTGTGTGTATTTGTGTGTGACACAGGGGAGAGGTGTGGAGAGGAGAAATGTACCGTGTAGGGCACGCTACAATTTCACAAGATTAACCAGTTTCCCTGAGATAATTGTGTCGCTGGTGACACTATATCAACTGTATTCATTTGAACGTCTGACATGAAACATTGAGCCTTATGCAGCTGCAACACCCTGGGCATGCAAGCTGACTCCAACTGAGGGAAGTAGTGTTACATATCAATGTGTGCAATTCTAAATGGGTTCCATAAGACCCAGCTGTAACGCTGAACATGTTCAGGTACAAAGTGCTGCCTGAATCGATTTTTGCACAGACTGCAGGTCACTGCAGCAGTACTTATTTACTGCCACTTCCTGCTGTAGCCGCCAACGTAAGTATACAAAAATATGGGTCCAATTGCATTCACATGAAATTTCAACAGCACATGCTACATTTTTGGGAAGCAAATATTCCCACATTTGCTTGTGGGCACACATTCTTTTGAATACTAGTGTTTTTTCTTTTCCTTTATTTGATAATTAACAGTAGAAGGGAAAACATTGGGAGAGAAAAAGAAAATAACATCCCTAGCAGGAGGTCATATGTAACAGTACAAAACTGACTTCACATGGCAGCCTGAAATAGTGGTGACAAGAAATAGTTTGAGGATTCCAAAATATAATCGAAAAAAGTCATGTTACACTGCACACAACATATATATACACATTTTTGTTTGTGATACTTTATCAGCCTAGTGTACCTTGGAAATTCATATTTAACAGTTTGGCAGCGCTTAGAATGGCACGTTTAGTGCCAATGCAAAAAGTAGTGTGCCCATATTGTACAAATGAGTTGTCCATCACTGTGCAGGTGAGGGTTGTGGATGGGCATGTAACATAGCCTACTTTCACACAGGAGACATGACATTATGTCTTAGACCAAGAAGTTACTTAGCTACTTGGTATTTATTTATTTTTACCACCGTCTTTACACAACATTAATCAAGTTGTGTTGCTTTATCTTAAAGCCACAATGAGAAGAATTTCTGATTACAGCCTTCTTTAAATGAATTTGTTACTGTTTGAAAAAAAAATTGATGAAGTGTGTGTGTTGCTTTAGCCCAGTCAGTCCTCTACTGCGTTTTTGTATAGAGTATAGTACCGAAAGGAGGCTTCAATTTCAGACATTGTAAAATTCACATGTTTAACATATCTTTAACACTATATTAATAACCATACTCTAGCAGTACACAACTATTTTAAAAACACTGGCATTAAATCAACTTGATTGTCAGTAACACAAATATTCCATTTTGGCATATAGGGCAGATCTCCAGCCTGTCAATTAGGGGAGGTAAGACTCTCTGTTGCAGCCCCTCTTCATAAAACAGCTGTATTATTACATAAAAATGTCAACCTGCTCAGCTTAACCTGCAATCTACCTACTTACATTTCCTGACACATTACTACTTTAATGTGCAGGAGTTGTGCCGTGTATTGAAACAACTCAGCATGCAGCATACATCCATCCAGTTTTACCCCATTTGTTATTATTATTTGAATTGCATTGGACTGTGGTGATTGTAAATTGTAAATGGGAGTGTGAAGCTCAGACCAACTCAGTCCCAGCATTTTAGGCACAGTTCTGCCTCAGTGAGCCAGGCTGATTGGGATGCAGCAGGGTCTCCCTTTCTCTCCTTCTTGCTTTCTCCCCGTGTCTCTGGTTCTGCTCATCCTGAAACAGACATTCTGATGAAAAACAGAGGGGGCCAAAATGTTTATGAAGGCAAGGCACATGCAGGAACACACACACACTCATACAATTTATGTCTGTGCAATGCATACACAAATATAAATTCAGTAGAGTTGCCAACAGAATTGTATTACTGTGCCAATACTTTAGCAAGAGATTGAATTCAATTTTTAATTCAGCATATGTTCGATAACTGCTTTACCAAATTAAATGTGTATATCTAAATGTCATTCCAGTGTTATCGTCAGACTGTAGGCTGTAGCCAACAAGAAGATGGACAAGCAAAGGCAGAATTAGGAGTAGTAGATACAGTCTGGAACCTGACAGTGGATACAGCTCCAAACATGACAACAGTGTCAAACTGTCTACCACATCCTAGACCAGCTCGTAACACACAATACTGCACAGCAGGCGATTAAACAACAGAGTAGATGGTCAACCAGTAGAGGACTCTGGTTTACACATCTGATGTGAATCCAATTAGTCCAGGTGAAGATAAACAGGGAGTAAAAATTAAGATTTATAAGAATATGATGTGTTTTACCCTCTATCATTCTCGAAGAACAAATATGTAGTTGTGAAGGATATCATATAATTAATCATCAAATTAGATAAATCAGAGAAGGGATAACTGATTTGTAAAGAATATATCGCAGTTCTGTGCCTAAACCCTACACCCAGTACTAGCTAATGCAAGGCTGAAAGTAAACAAATAAAAAAAATACCAATAGCCAAAAGGTTTATAATATAGACAAAAATATCCCCTGACAGGGAAATCTTGAACCCTAATTTGGCTCCAATAAACAGAATGGTACACAAAAGTAACTGGCAGCCAGCAATTTGAATGACCATATGCACATTGATGGCAAGTTGTAAAAAATGAAGCAAGTGGGGGATCGTCTGATTCTTTTACAAATCCATTGAATGATGTTTTTGATATATTAACTATGAATTAAATAGTAATACTGCCAATCTCAGTGAGTGTCACAACTCTACAGCTCTTTGCAGCTTTCATGGGCTTTCAAGTGGTTTGAAGGTTAATATGGTTTAATCCCAAAGACTCACACTATCCCCCAAATCTAACCATTCAGCTGAGTCAAGCAAACAACCTCATTCTCACTTGAGAAAAGAGTTGAATATTTCTCATGTATTGTTTGTTGTTCCGCCTTGTTCCTCTGGTATCTTGACACTCAGGGGCATCAAATTGTTAAACAATCTTAGCAAAAATTGACAGTCATCGTGACACATCCCAGAGCAAATATTAATTCACACACACACATACAAGCTGCTTCTTCAATCCCTTTCTAGCACCACAGTCACTTGTGAAACTCTCTAACTAGCCTCAACCCTAGCAGCATCTCTCTCTCTCTCTATCACACCATTTTGTCAGTGGCTGCCTGGCTGTGTTCTAGTCTTGCCCTTAAAGCTTAATATCATTCTGCCCTTTCTTTGGGCTGCACATTTCACTTAAAGGTTCAACACTGGAGTCACCGTCCTGTGGCCAAATAATGGAGTGGTATTAAATGGAGTAAAGACATACACCTTTGTCTGTAGTTTCAATACATTCTTGCAATGTTTAGAAATAAGAAGCGCTGATTGCACTATCTTGGCGATATAAAATGATGGAAACCAAGTCATGTTAAATTGTATTTCTTTTTTTCTGACCCTGCTGACTTTGTTTCCAAGTTTTAAAGTGTTTTGCACCTCTCTTTGGTTTCTGAGCTCTGCGCTGAGCACCCCAATGTCTTGTTGATCTTTAAGACCCTGTGTCTACACGTTTGTGTGGAGTCAGCCAGGCATACGGTGAAGATTAACTGCACATTGTTCTGGTTGTGTATGTCTTTCTGTAGCCTGTACGTTGGGGAGAACAAAACGCCATCTGAACATGTCCAGGATTATCATCATCTCCATGGCGACTGCCTCCTCCACCTCCTGCTTTTTCTCTCCTCACTACTCCCTCTCTGTTTGGGTAATCTGTGCCGTTCGCTCTGCAGCGCCCACACATTCATCTCCCATCCCTGCCACAAAATCTGAATTCTGAAATTGCAAAAGGAGTAATAAACAAGATTGACTGCAGCTCTCCCTATTGATCGCTGCTCCAGTGCGCTCGCATGATTTGTAATATCCCCCCACATCTTCGAATCCTACAACAACAGCGCCCAATGGCTTGGCCACATAGAGACAAGGCAAATTATGATGGGACAAGAATCAATTTATACTACATTAACCTTCTTGTTCTCCCATGGCCATAGGGGTTTAGAAGTGAAAGGAAGCATGTACTTAGAAAGATATAAAACCCAGAAGAGAAACCTTCCATTGTGCTTTTCATCTCAAGTTGATTGTATCAGACACTAGTGTGCTGTTACTGGCTGGCGGTTAGATTCTCAGTATCATCAACAAAAATCTTCAAAAAATGCCAACATCAGTTCTTTTATACTGCTGCTCCTGTCTTCCCTGTGTCTCAACAGGACAACAGATTAAGTATTCATGGGAAATGGAAGACAATGAAACGAAATGTAATGAAAAATAAATTAACAGTTAAAAGCTTGAAATTCACCAGAAGGCATTGCAGACCACTTTAACAAAAAAAAGAAGTTTTTTTAAATAAACTATGAACCTAAAGATCACTCCAAACTTTAATCACAAAAAAGGGTTTTGAGTTGAATGAGTCTATGTCTTTATTTGTGAAACGAATGGTTCACTGAGTAACAGATATTTATCCAAAACTGTTATCCTCAATGAGATTATACTGCATTGGACAAGTGACTGCTTGAGTCTCCTTGTCACATTTTTTCAGGATGTGTGCACTGACATGAGACCAACTCCCATTTGATACAGTGTGTAGTGACAATTTGCTTTTTGCCAGGGACAAAATAATTTGTATTTGTCATTCACTGATATGTATGTGTGCATTCAGTATACATGAACAAAGAGAAGAAAAAGGGGAGCGGAAGAGAAGGACTGAAAATAATTTTCATTTCTAAGTCTGAATTCCATAGTACACCACCCAATATTTAAGTCTAATAAGATGCACAATCCCCTTTTTTCATTCCTTCTCTTTCTCTTGGTTATGCTTCCCAAGATGTTAACACCCTAAAAGCTATGTTGGCTATGGTAGTGGCGACATGGAAAATAAAGTGAAGGAATTGTAAAAACATGTCAGTAACTGATATAAGAGGATCAGACATGCAAGAGTGGAATCGGGCCCTTACGTGTTCCAAAAGAGAATAAAGGGTGAATTATCATTTAATCCCACCCTGGTCAGTACAAGGAGGAGGATGAGAGGAAGGAAGAATGATTCATTTGGGCTACAAAAGGATGTGAGAAACTGGTAATGGTGTCAGACAAAGGTTTGTGGCGTGGGAGGATGAGGAAGACAGTGGTGGAGGGGTCATGCCTCCATCTCTAAGCCATGTAAACAGCAGTCACTCGGGCAGAACAGGTAGAAAAGTTCTTCTTTGCTAAGATTTCCCAAAGGAGAATCAGCTCCTTCTAAATATTTAATCACATTTAGACTCAGTGAACAGCAGGACCATGACAAGGAAAAGGGTAGGACGAGCTGAACAATTGGACTTTATTCACCTGTTGTTTTCAAACCACACACCTTTAAAAGTGTGTTGTACTCGCCTTCCGACAAGATCATGAATTTGTAGCTTTTGCCCTGAACAGAGTGGAGTCAGGAGGTTCAATGTTTTGAACCTCCTGTTTAGTGTCATGCACAAGAAAGCAGATACTGCATACCTGTCCATTGCAAAAAAGCAAAACAATACAGATATCTTGTACAATAGATCATCACTAACTGCATTTTGCATACAAATAACCGGCTGGGTTTCATTTGCAAAATAACCCCATGTCACATTGCTCCAAATAAAAGTTAAACACGATTCATTGTAATGCACCGAGATAAGCACAGATGTAATGCATCTCACTGAGTCCAGGCCTGTTTGTTTCATTATGAGAGGGCTGAAGAGATAAAGGCACAGGGATAGATAGTGTGTGTGTGTGTGTGTGTTTGCACAGAAACCATCACTGACAATCTCACTGGTGAACATAAAACATCCCATAACAGAAGAGTAGGCTGTGATACCAACTGGAAAATAAATAAATGTGGACCTGACTAATATTTCCTTCACAGGGAAAGCATTGTAAACATTAAGGTGAGGAGTTGTTTGATAAGTGAAGTAAAGCTTTTCTATCCAAGGAAACATATCTACGATCCTGCCAGTTATGCTGAGGTTGCTCTTGTGTGACCAGAAATGTGTCCGAGGAGACAAATTAGAAGAAATGCAGGTGCTCACAACTACGAGGTAAACCTCCAGCTTCCTTTAATTACTTACAAGTCTCTTAACATGCAGCAGCAGGTCCCCATGAATGTAATATCTCCATCGGAGAAATATTCATGAAGGTGAAGAATGTACTGCTTGTGGATAGATAACATGAATTCATTTCAGAAGGTGGATAACTGCTGTCATATTTTTTTCCCCTGACTTTTAATGTTTAACCTATGCAGGTTTTAAGTTGTGTCCTAATTACTTTGTAGTACGAACACAATTTTCAACAATTATTACCAGCATTTATCTATAATTCAGTAGAACTCAAAGACAGAAAACAGAACCTTCATCTTTTTATAATAATACTAGTAAAGATAAAGATTATAAGGGCTCAGTATTCATGTTAATTATTCAGGGTAATAAAAGGTCACCAGTGACGACAGGACCAAATTAAAGTTGAAAGAAATTGAACTTACAATTTGCCACAAGACAAAGGCGAGAGTGAGAAAGAGACTTTTGGAACTGACTGAGTCAGCCCGCTCACTGTTCCTCCTTGACTGATTAAGCGCCATTGGCACAATATTTTTTTCACCTCTATTTTAAATTTTCAAGCCCCCACTCATGGTGTATTACTATTATCACTAACTGTGAGACTCCATCGAGATGTCTGGTACCTGTGGACATGCGTGGAAATTGCTGCAAAATGCTAGTCTAAATGTAAATTGACTCAGGTAATTGTGATCTTTTGTGAGTAGAACTTTTCTCATTGACTTCTCTTTTTAGGGTATTCTGATTTTTTCATCCGGCATAATTTGAATTTATTGCCCCAAATGCATGGTGAAATGTAATTATATAAACTGTTAAAAGTGCTTTTCTGAAACCTCTGTGTTTGTAAGTGCCTTCAATTTGAATGGGGTAATAACAACACTGAGTTGTCTGTGAAGAACCTTTGCAAACTATACAGTTTGTTTGATATCGTTGCACATCTATTTGCCATGGCAATAACCTTTCTCCTGTTTTGTTCCACCCTTGTAATGCATCTGCCCAGCCCCAGATTAAAAGGAGTCCTGTTGAAACATTTCCCAAGGATCTTCTATTTCTTTGGCATTACCTGTGTCCCCATCTGCTCTCAATTTGTTAAACCTTGGTAGAATTCTGGATCCTCTAATATCCAGATTTCTTCTTTTTTTTCAAATGTTTGTAAAACATGACTTTAACAAAAAATAAATAAATTGTTAACCCTGAAATGTGATGGCGAATAGGTGGAAAAATACACAAGACAAGATCTGATTTTTTGATCAGACAAATGCTAAATCTGTAAATGTTTTTTCTAAATGTCATGGATTTAGTTTGTTGCATACGTTTAGGCATCTCACAAGCCATTGTTGTTTTCTTCATTTTACCCTAACTATTATGGCTGTATACCAACCCTTCTTTGACTGCAGAAGGTTACTTTCATTCCTCCATGTCTTTCTCTCTCTGTCGCTCAAACACACAGGCATACACACACCTCAGAGCACCACCATCTCCCTGTGTGACATGCGCCAAGGGATCCACTGCTGATAAGCAAACCCCCACACACCACCACCAAAAACTGATTTTAGGTCTCTAAAGCAGAACTGTGCACAGAGGACTATCTCCACAAAGCTGCCACGCATGAGTTGGTGAGCTGTCTCATTGATCTGCCTTTCCTCCCAGTCCAGCCTGGGCTTTCTCTCTTGTTTGCTACGCCTTAGCAAGTCCATTTTGGAAAACATCACCCATGGAAGAGGTGGAGGAATTAAAAAAATAAAAACGATCACACTCTCTCCAAGAAATAAACTTTTATTCCAGCCGGCCATTGCAGGCTATACACAGTGATGTCATCTAATAAAATGGAAAATGCGTACTATGCTATGCAGGGGAAATGACTTTACATATGGTGCCATGCACAATGAAGTGAAATAGGGTAATCTGGCATTGATGCTTTTGCATGCAATAATGTGTGTGTGTTTGTGAGTGTGAACATGCACATAAGTTAAAGCATGCATGCATGCTTCCCCATGTTGCACCAAAGCTATCTAGTGTATAGACCCCATATCCATGTTATGAGAGTGTTAAAGGGTCAAAGTTTACAGCATCATCCTGGGACTCTTGTATTCCTCCTTAGCCTAGCCGCCCAACACACACAGTCTTTTTTCTTGTTCATTCAATGCCATGAAAATCCATATAAAATGATTAAGTCAACAGCAACGATGAAGCTTCTTTGGTACAACAATTTAATGTCCTAAAATCGGTTCCAGTTTTGCACTATTTTGCACTACCTTTAGATATTTTAAGACTTTGCTGATTGAAGCTTTTCATAAACAAAAAAAATAGTGGAGCATTAATTTGGTCTTGACTCCTCCTCTCTGGGTTAGTGGATACGCAATACCCCCCCCCCCCCCCCCCCCCCCCCCCCGCTGCCTTATTGTTTTGAATTTTAGACTGGTTTCTCTACTGCCCCTGTAGGTAGCAGTATTGGGTGGGGTGTTGGGTGGGTGTTGTCTGTAGTGTTCCAATACATTTTACCAGAGCATTGGGACCTTTTTGTGGGTTTAGAATCACATTGCCATAATGGAATAGCTTCACGGTGGGAATGGGGGTGAGTCATGTCTATAGTGTATGTGTGTGTGTAAAAAATGTGTCATGGTGGTAGTGGTGGGGGGCTATCTGGGTGAGTCGGGTTTGGCCGTGCATTTCACTTGTTTATGTCCATTTACATTAGTCTTATGGACATATACCAAGTAGCCAAGTGTGCGTGTAATTCATGTTCACTGCGCTTAACTGGGTTGCAATATTGCTGTGTCCCACCTCCTTATTCTGGTGTTAAAGAACGTTCTGTAATCCCCAGTGTAGCCGATCACTTTCTCAAGCAAGATTCAGAGCAAGTGATGCTCAAGGGAGCCTTTCCTATACTGCTGTAGACTACTGCTGCCAGACACAGAGGGTTGACTATGATTTGCCTTTGATACTGTAGTTCACCAGGTTGCTATTTTGCCATTAACAAACAGGGCAAAGAGCAGAAGCTATTGTATCTGCATGTGGAGCTGAATGTGGCTACTTTTTGTTTATGATGAATCTACATGCACAAAAGTAATCTAGCTAGTTAATAATAGTTATTCATACAGCCAGTACCAGAAGTTATTGGTGGGTTCATCGTGATTGGCTGAGTCAGAACAAGTTTAAAATCTGTGCGATTCTGTGTAACAAAGCAAAAGATTTTTAAAAAACACTGTACGGCTCTAAACAAGTCTGACAGATTTGCTGAAAATGCCCTGTATGACCCCAGTCTTTAAAGGTCTCAGCTTGTGCTCATGCGGTAAAAATGGGTTAAGTTGATTCTCATGCAACTATTTTCAGCTCCAAATTAGACAGACGATATTATGCTAAGGATTCTTTTCAAAACTATCTCCTCCCATGGGCGCAGTAGCTTTGATTTGATTAAACTTGATCCCTGGCTCTCAGATGTCGTTTAAGGCTCCTGGCGTCAGCATTATCTATGTCATCAAGCAGACACAAAATGGGCACTTTTGTTGCATCTGCTGGCTGGCAAAGTAAAAGGTCAGAGATCAGTGTTGTTTTTAATCTAAACAAAGTTCTGCAAACTTGATGTTATCTTATGAGGCTTGCTGTAAGCTCCTAAATTGACATAGTAACACAACTGCACACTCACACACACTATATGAAACTTTAGAAATAAATGTGTTTACTGATAAGTAATGGGAACGGAAGTGTGTCATTGACCCCAACAGCTGCTCTGTTTGTCGTAGGAGGGCTGTGAGCAATGCCCATGCAACCTCTTGGAGGAACGTTGCCTTTGGGCTGAGGATTTAAGATGTAATAAGGTGATTGTCCAATGTTTAGACAGAGGTATCATTGGTCCTCCATCTCTAGTTCACTGTCAAGGAGGTCAACGACCAGGAGCCCAGACAGTGATTAAACATTTATACGGGACACCTAACCCCTTATATATCAAATGTTCTCTGCAGCACAGGCCTCCGACTATCCAGCTCGTCTTATGTATCTTCCAAAATCCTGCACCCCTCATCAGCCTCTTCTGTGTCCAGACCTTCATAGTACACAAGGGAACTGTAACCCTCTGAAAGTGGCTAATATTTTTTTCAGCATCTTTTTGGAATGATGAGGTATGCACAATATGAGTTGGGGCCACTTCAGCATTTATAATGGCATATTATACGCATTAAAACAGAAAACGTCCCCTGCCGGATTCGGAGTATTTATGAGCAGACTCATTTCAGCAAAGGACAACTGCTTTAGCTGCTGTGGTGGGACAGAGGCTGTGTTCGTCATTACGAGTTGAAAACCTTGAATCATTCAATTGTTATGAGCTATACTTTTCCGGCCAACATTACCAGAGACGCAAAACCTTACCAGCATCCTGATATGTTGAAAAGCCTAATCCGAAGAGGCTTTCATAAGCTTTTAAAATGATTGACCATATCGTCGTAACCAAGGAAGCTCCTCCCAGAGGTGCTTTTATGTGCAGGAGCTGGCCGCTGAAAAAAGAGTGCGAGGTTACCATTTTGCCACAGGGTGAACCTGTATGCTGCTGTGGTTCCTTTCCCACTACTTCAACCTCTTAATTTGTATAATGCACAGAGAAACAAAGCCAAGACAATATAAAGAATTTTACCTCCTCTGGTGCTTTCCTTCACAATCTACTTTCTAAATTGAAGGAAATAAGAGAAAAGAAAGATGGATCAATACATCCTTACCAGCAGTGGCCCTTGTAGCAAAGCTGCTCTGCCACATCCTGTAATAGCTGTTCCCACAAGACCTTTTCACCTGCTACCTTCTTCATGTGTTCTCCATTGTCTTGCAGAGTATCTCATTGGTGTGTGGGATCGGCCAATGGATAGCTAAGGTTTTGTGGCTAATTGTCACTGCCTAAAGGCACAGAGATGAAAGAGAGAATTAGCTGACACTTTATCTGACATGTAGCCGCTGGCCTTGTATATTGTTCTCCTGTTGTTGTGCTCCTGCCTCAAAGGAGCTTATCCATGCTTGGTATGAACCTCAGGGTGTCTTTTAAAGATGATATTCTAGAGATCGATATGAATGAGTGTGGTCATTGGGGACATGGCCCTATTTGAAACAAGTGCAAAGCTGTGTAAGACTACGGGCTGAACTATGGGCAGTCAAGCCCCATGACAGGCTTCAGGCACTGGTCTGGTTTCAATCTCAGATAAATAAATCACAGCTTAATACCTGTCCCATATAATTCCTCCACTACATCTGTGACTAGAATAAAGGCTTGGACAAGTTATAAACCAGAATGTGCGCTGCATCTAAAGAAAAGGAAAGTGAAAGAGAGTGATGGTTGGGGGGGGGGAGTGCTGGCAGACATAAAGGCAGGATCTGTCTCCCTCACAGTCACGTCTGTCCCTTTTTCAGCTTGGACAGGGGATAGAAGTTGGGTATTTGGTTACTCTGATTAGAAGATTGCACAGGCTCACGCCCACGGATAAAGGATGGACAAGCCATGTTGGATGTAACCTAAGGTAGTAGCTAGTCTGCAGGTTAATTGGTTGGATTAGAGAGACAGGTGTTCATGGCTTGTCGGAGGAACAAATTACACTTGAGACACAGGTATTGATGGGCATTTCAGCGTAGCATAAAATTGCTACATTAAGCGCTATTGTGTTTCTCAGGAAGCGCTCACAGATGCACTTAGAGGCAATCTTATATGACTTATGCATCCTCATACATGTATCAACATGTATTCCTATAAGAAAGTTGGTGAGTTTTGTCTTACACGTATATTTTTAACACAAGCTAATTCAGGTTTGCTTTAAAGTAGCTTCCACACACACACACACACACAAAAAAAACATTCGGATCACATTGTCTCGATCTGAAAGGCTAATGTTTTGGAAAGGAGCGGATTAAGATAAGTCTATAATTTGCAGCATCTTTCAGGACAGTTGTGTAGACAAGCCTTCGAGATTAGTCTCTGGCAAACAACTGCTCAATTAAGAAGTGCAGATAAAGTTACAGTGGGGGTCCAAATACTTGCAGAAAGCAATATAAACAAAGTAGGTTGCCATACTTCCAGTCAATTTGTAAAGCAGTAATTAAAGGCCCTCTCTAACTACTTTCTCTAGTTGGTTTATTGCCACCTAAAGATGATATTCAAATCCACTTTGGCTTCAACCACAATTTTGAGCAACAACATATGCTTTGGGTATTTAAATGTAACTGACTCTTTGCTGAAAACCTCTGTACATAGTAACTATGACTACCGGGCTTTCTCTTCATCCTCACCTGAAACTAAACACCTGGTTAGCCTGTGAAAGACGACCGTGACCAGGCTACAAAGAGGCCATTTGGTCAAGCTGGACTAGCATAACGCCTGAGGCTCCCACTCTGCTTTGCACCAAGGTCTGGACATGTTTCCTGCTTTGTTCCGCGCTTCTATTACCAACCACCCTTTGCTTTTTCTCCCATGTACCCCTTTTCTTTCCACAACCTAGTGAATGCCACTGACCCTTGCCAGGTGAAGTTGACAGCAATGAAACACACATCATCAGCTGGATGCTATAGATCTGGAGTCGGCAAGGAGAAAAAGAGAAAGAGTCTCTTTCACTTTTCTCCTTCCATGCCTTGCTTCTGTGTCTCTTTCACCCCACTGGTCCCATATAGGTCTTTTAAAATGTCCTAACAGGTTTACAGCATGGCAGATTATTTTAACATTACATTACACCAAAGGAGGCCTGCTGCCTCTAAACTGTGGTGGGAAGCAAAAATGACAGAAAGTGATGTGGCTTTGGCCCAACACTCTGAAACCACTAAGAAACAAGTGGCCCTGTGTTCCTTGGCAGCCAACAATGGAAGCCCTGGCTACATGTTGATAATCCCTGCCTGTTTTATGTGCTCATTAAGTATGGATTCATAATCGTGTTAAGAGCTTGCCCGGATGATCCAACACAACGAGGAAGGAGGCGGAGTGTAAACAAGCACCTTGCGTGAGCTCATCTTTCATTGCGAGCGCCTTGTCGTAAGGAGTTGATTAAATGGCTCTGGTTTAATAAATTAATAATGAAGATGGTGATACACTTGTGCATCACATGTCAGTATTTACACATGTTTGTATTTGTTCAGCTCTGCCTGGGACTGTGTGGTGTTAGTAGATGGGGGCTTTTTTGTTTAATGTTTTTATCAAGAGTATTACACAAAAATACACTCAAGATAGGTTATCACTTTTGTGTGAAAATTATCGCTTTTCATTAATACTTATTTGCAATTCAACAACACCACGAAATACAGCCTCTGAAAGCTGAATTCACACCTCTCTGGCAAGCTGTCAACAAAAGCTCTATATGAAAAGCTTGTTGTGGGGCTGTGCAGTGTTAAATTGCACTGGATATATCTAATAAACTGGCAAGTCAGTGTTATCAATCTGTCACATCATTAGAGACTCATATGCGGTTATAGAACAAATACCTTTCAGTGTCTTAGGCAAACATATTAAGTTTTTCCTGTTTCCAGATAAGAACCAAGTAAACGTTTGTACTTTTCCCCCAATTGGAAATCCTTGGTGCCTCTGAGGACATTTTTCAACTTATGAACTTCTCTCAAACACCTCTATGTGATTTGTCATGCTCAGAAATTCCCATTTTCCTCATATCTGATAGGCAGTTGACAGCTATGAGCCTTGTAATGATTGGTCGAGAGAGGCTCTGTTTAACAGGCGATCAGTATGCTCAGTGATGGGTGAGGATTCCATTAGGAGGAAATTAGGAAACTCAAGAATAGGAGTAGCAATAACGGCTGATATTAGACCTCTAAATCATCTAGCTCTCAAACCTTATAGCTGCCCAATCCTTCCTGTCGGCCCCTGTCTCTCCACTTCTTTCTCCCGCTTGCTCTTGTCTTTTAGACCTCCTCAGATTGAAAGAGCTCGATCAGTCAGCTTGTTCTCTTTGGACTCCTGGACTAGGTGTTGATAAATCAAGCCATATTCTCTCACAGCACCAAAACACACAAAGAGAGGAGGACACACTATCTACACCAGGGACCAGGGTGTTATTAATTTTGCAGTGGGCCTCTACAGAGAGCCTCAAAGCTGTAGAAGACTCTGTGCATGTTCAGTGGTGTATGTCTGTCAGCATGTGTAAATGTGTCCCAGTGAAATCTTAACTAAAGCAGGTAGACCAACTTCGATAGAACTTGCTGCTGTGGCTCAGAGTTAGAGGGTGTCGTCCTCTTATCAGAAGATTGGCAGTTTGACCCTCGGTGTGTGATTGTGTGTGAATGTGCGTTAGTAAAGATCCCGGTGGGCAGGTTGCACCTTGCATAGCAGCCTTTGCCATCATTACATTACATTACATTATAGTCATTTAGCGGACGCTTTTATCCAAAGTGACTTACAATAAGTGTATTCAACATAGGTATTGTTGTCATAAGTGCATCTAAGAGCATAAACCAGAGCAAAAATACAGTGCAGAAACAAACTAATACAAATACAATAAGTGCAACAAACTAATATGAATACAATAAGTGGTAAGTGGAAGGCTC
Organism: Cebidichthys violaceus; assembly: GCF_023349555.1. NCBI lineage: Eukaryota > Metazoa > Chordata > Actinopteri > Perciformes > Stichaeidae > Cebidichthys > Cebidichthys violaceus. The sequence continues at coordinate 5,087,785 of NW_027176296.1, read as the reverse complement.
AGAGTAGTACTTCTTCAAGAGGTGAGTTTTCAGCCTGCACCAAAAGATGGGCAGCGACTCTGTTGTCCTGACATCAGTGGGAAGTTCATTCCGCCACTGTCGGGCCAGGACAGAAAAAAGTCGTGACCGGGTCGATCGGCTGCAGGGACCTCTGAGCGACGGGGCAACCAATCGCTCCGAGGCAGCAGAGTGAAGTGGTTGGGCGGAGATGTAGGGCTTGACCATGGCCTGGAGATAGAAGGAGCTGTTCCTTTCACTGCCCTGTAGGCTAGCACCAGAGTCTTAAACTGGATGCGAGCTCTTACAGGGAGCCAGTGTAGAGAACGGAGAAGGGAAGTTGTGTGGGAGAACTTGGGGCGATTGAACACCAGATGAGCTGCAGCTTTCTGAACAAGCGCCAGAGGTCTGATGGCCGACGCCGGGGCTCCGGCAAGAAGAGAGTTGCAGTAGTCCAGGCGTGAGATGACAAGAGCCTGGATGAGAACCTGCGCCGTCTCGTCAGTGAGGAAGGGGTGAATCCTCCTGATGTTGTAGAGCAGGAATTTGCAGGAGCGTGTAACCGATGCAATGTTTGCTGAGAAGGACAGTTGGTCATCTAGGGTCACACCCAGATTCCTCCCAGTCCAAGTTGGCATCACCATGGTATAATCAATGGTGATGGACAGGTCTCGGTGCGGGCAACCCTTCCCTGGGAGGAACAGTAGCTCAGTTTTGTGCAGGTTGAGCTTGAGGTGGTGTGTCGTCATCCACTTCAAGATGTCAGCCAAGCACGCAGCGATGCGTGTCTCCACTTGGGTGTCACTGGGGGGAAATGACAAGACCAGCTGGGTGTCATCGGCATAACAATGATAAGAGAAGTCATGCGAGCAAATAACAAAACCCAGAGATGTTGTGTGGAGCGAGAAGAGAAGGGGGCCCAGAACTGAACCTTGTGGAACCCCCGTAGTCAGCATGCGTGGTTCCCCCTTCATGTCACCTGGTAGGATCGACCTGTCAGGTAGGATGCAAACAGGGAGAGTGCAGAGCCTGAGACGCCCATCCCCTCGAGGGTGGAGAGGAGGATCTGGTGGTTCACCGTGTCAAATGCCGCAGACAGGTTCCAGGAGAATCAGGACAGAGGAGAGAGAGTTCACTCTTGCGGTGTCAGTGTATGAAAGTGTGTGAATGGGTGAATGTTGACGTGCTTTGAGGGATCTAAAGACTAGAGAGGCGCGATATAAATGCAAGTCCATGCACTATATAGTATCTATATCCCACTTGTAGTCAAGAACATGAGTTTTGTAAAATAAGACAGCCAAGAAACGTATTGACTTCTGGGCACAAACAAAGATACTTAAATTACACACAAAGTTACTTAAAAATATGTGTTGCCTCACTCTGTCCAATGAGGAAAGAAACAGAGCAGACAGTTTGTAATTGAGCCAGTTTAGCTAGATTATTCAAAACCCTTTTTATGGAGATTAAAACACTCTAAATGTTGCTAATTGCACAATAAAACTGTGTAGCTAACCTGGTAGTTTGTTAAAGATCTTTTTGCTTGTGCAACTGCTCATGTGATCCATCTTGACTTCTTTTGAGCAAAGTTTCCAGATCTCAGCAATGTGGTGGGCACAAAGTAATTATTACCAAGGAGATGATGGCCAAACTACAAAAAGCTGTTCTTTTTGTGAGGTATATAGAATATATATTATCAATCACTCATACCTTACTCGTATCTTTGTTTGAGTTTAATTTATTCATATACTTCTTACCCAAGCCAATTTTTAAACCTTGTAGACATATTGTAATGAAGGCCATGGGATAGCGTTGTTTTGCATGTGATTATATTTAATTGCAGAGGACAGTGGGTGTCTGACATGGGGCTTGATGCCGGGCTCGCTTTCTTCTGAGTGAGACCTTTTGGTTCAGGTCAGTGAGCATACAAGCGCCACAACAAAGCAGTAACACTTAGCAAGAGCAACTCTCTGTAGGGCCCCTTAATATTGTCACATGCATGACATGGCAGATGTCCAGACCAGATAGACAGACAGGCCCTACTACGCAGATGATGGCTGACATTTAGACAGTAGTTAGTGTCAGCAGTCATAATTCAGGCAGTTATAGATATGTTTTAGGAATATACATTCTACGTTCTTGAACAGTTTGTATATGGAAGATTCCATATGTGCACAGTCTCTGAGCACTTCATCTTGTTCATGTAAAAGGATTGGGTGGAGGACAGAAAAAGTACTGTAGTACAGCACTCCAAGACAGCTTAACAATCAACAAAATTGTATTTTTCAATCAGGCGAGACTTCATTAGAATAAACAATAATTCATCACACATGAATAATAAATGAATAGTGAAAAGTCTTTGGCAATTAGACTCCATTGTGATGTAGTATAATAAAGGGGTAGTGATGCTGAGGTCAGATAAGGCAGAATCCCCCTGGAGTCTAGACTAGGGGCGGGCAATTCTTTTTGCCAAGGGGCCACATGAGAAACAGGGACTGTTGTGGAGGGCCGGACCAACAGACTGAACTGGATCCTGCTCTATATTAATCCACCTCTTTATAAAAAGTAAATTGTATGGTTTTGATAAGCCGTGAGTGGTAAGAGTAAATATTATGATCAGTGGTGGAATGTAGCTAAGTCTATTTTACTGTACTTATGTACAAATTCAAGGTACTTTACTTGAGTATTTCCATTTTATTCAACTTTGTACTTCCACTCCACTACAAACCTTTCCTAACTACCCAAACTGAGTAACACAGTATAACAGAGTTAAAATAAGCTCCACCTGAAACATCTGCAGCAGGAATAATGATCCAAATAAATATACATTTGTAATATCCATATATAATTGTAAAACACTGACAGGGATCATGTTTCGGATAAATTAGTACTTTTATTACAATTGTTTGTCCTCATTTTCTGTTTTGTCAGTTCAGAGAACCAACATCTTCTGAGCATGTTGCTTTTGCAGCTAAGCTGGCAAAGCCTCAGTTGTCCGTGTCCGCTCTGCATCACCAACACATCCCAGGTAGACAAAATGACCCGGCCCAGCTCCGGTGTAAGCTCGGCATGCCGGAAGAAACATGGCAGGCGGAGTCCGGTTGCCGACTCGGCTGAGACTCGGGATGAATTACGTGCCAAAATCGGGCCAAATACACCAGCCTCATTCCGGCGGCCGACACTGCCATTGTTGGGATTGCAGTGATGCTGCTGCTTGCACACATCCACAAACGTACTAACGTACGGAAATTGAGATAAAAAACAGCAGCAGTCGTCTTCAAAATAAAAGCAATGCAGCTGTACTCCGTGCATGATGTACAGTTATTTACACTTTATGTTTTCCCATTGACGTCTCGCGGGCCAGTCGGCGACAGCCAACGGGCCGGATATGGCCCATGGGCCGTACAATACCCAGGTTTGGTCTAGACACTGGTGGTTGTGGTGATGAAGGGAGTTGCTGCAATCCGATGATGAAGGAGGAGCATGACTGTGATGCTGACTGGAGGTGACTGGGATGGAGGAAGGTCGCATCCGATTGTGCTGCAATTACAACTGACAGCAGCAGAGAGAAGAAATTGTTTTAAAGTTTCACAGCACAGATGTGATTGGCTTAAGGAAACCATGCAGAACCTGGTTGGTCAACTTAAAGTGAATGCCCACAATCAGCTGATAGAGTAATGTGACGACCTCTTGCTTTAAGCAGGGCCTGCTGTGAGCGTTCCTTTTGCTTATCTGTGTTGTCTTCCAGGTCCCTTGTAGGCGGAGCCTATCGGTACAATTGGTAGCACCTGGCCAGTCTCCCAGGGGTATTTAGGACCTGCCTGCCGCAGCCCAGGGTGAACCTCTGTTCTTCCAGCACCATGTTTTCGTTTGTTGATTAATAAATGTGCACCTTTCCGTTTAAAAACCTGTGTGTCTGGAAACCGGGGTTGGGACCCGGTTTTTATGGAGGGGGGTGTGACGGCCTCTTGCTGTAAGCAGGGCCTGCTGTGAGCGTTCCTTTTGCTTGTCTGTGTTGTCTTCCAGGTCCCTTGTAGGCGGAGCCTATCGGTACAATTGGGAGCACCTGGCCAGTCTCCCAGGGGTATTTAGGACCTGCCTGCCGCAGTCCCGGGTGAACCTCTGTTCCTCCAGCACCATGTTTTCGTTTGTTGATTAATAAATGTACACCTTTCTGTTTAAAAACCTGTGTCTCCTGTTTTTGTCATGGCTCAATAATGGCTCGTGACAGTAATAACAGGCAGAGAGAGACTGAGAGATTATGAATGAAATGAGTGTAAAGAAAGTCTTCCTGACTGAACTTCCACTAAGCTTCATTTACCCTTAACCTAAGTCTTACCAACAAAACTATAAAAATATAGCTCCTTTAGGAGCCCTAGCACCATAACTAGAAAACCAAAAAGTACCTTAGACGGGCCACTACACAATTTACCGGTTCAAAATTAGGGCTTGAGTCCCAGTAAACCTGTGCAGTAAAAGAGGGAAGAGGGACAACAATGAAAAGCTGAAAAACATTCCTCAAACTTGAGGTCATTATTTGCATATTGTTTCTTTACTTTGCTATCCTTGTCTAATATTTTATTGACACAAAAACAGCTGCACAATGTTCAATAATACTATCAAATAAATTACAGCAATAGCCCATAAAGATGAATTTTCTCATCTGCAGGTCTAGAAATAAATGAATAAATAAATATACTGTAGCCTATGCCAACATATGGGCCTAAAGGTTGACGCATTTGGGTCAGCCTTATTAAAAATATAACAAAAGTTCAACCTGGAGATCTCTTGGGGTGAGAGCTCCTAACTCTTAGCATTTTCCACACAAAAGGAACTTCTCTGATTGTCCTTAATTCTTCCATGATGAAGAGATCAGCTCCAGCTGTTGGTTTTGCACACCTGCTCCCATATTGAGTAGGTGTAGCCATCTGGCAGGACTGAAGATGCCTCCAATTACCCTGCCCTTTAGTCCCTTATACGCTTTAATATTAAAGTTCCCATATTGTTATTAAATACAGCTCTTCTTACTGATGGTTTGCAGATAAATGTACTGTAATAATTATGTTCATTAAATACATTTGAAGATTTGCAGACCACTCACAATACTGAATCAATAAAAAAAAAATAAAACAGGCAAGTTTTTTAGCACTTTTAACACTTGTTTATCCATGTCTGCAAGACAGACACAAACCCCATTATGATGCCATCACTGCAATTCATTCCAATAACAAAAATAACACAAAAAAATTCAATTCATTTATTTAGATCTTTTCTAAAATAGAATATCCAACTAATTTAGGACTTGTGTTACAAAATCCAATCAATCAAGCACAAAAGCTAGAAAAGAAAAAAAGATAGCCTGTTGGAAAATATAACTTTGTGCGGTCTGACACCTCTCCAGTAAGATTATAGATCAAAGTAAATACTTTGATAGGATGGCTTTGTCTCAAAATAATTTAACTCTAGCTCTGGTTCTACTCAGCTCAGCTCATTTATCCTTTAGATAAAAAGTGTTATCTAAATATTGAATGTATCATATCTGAACTAGTCCAGATAAATTCATTGTTTAAAAGCATGTACTTTATTTCTCTGGTGAAGACCACAATGGCTGCTACAAGATATATTTAATCGCCTACATCCTGTGTAAGGACATTAATGGATTTTTTTTTAAAACTCATAATAAAGCCTGGCTCCAGTGTAATTTCATTGTAGCTCTCAACTGAGCTAAATTGTTGACCTTTCCAGACTCAACCCCACCCCTGTAATGTCTAAGTTTGTGCCAGTTACCACATTTAAACCTCACATCGGAGTCAGGGAGAACTACATACCACTAATGCGGGTAAAAATAATTTATACAATACCATACTGAAAAAGACACATTTTTATGTTCATAAACACAAGGATACTTATGAATTTCCTTTGGCCACAAAAACTAAAGGTACTTTGTTCTAGAGCTGAAGCGTATCCTGACCTAGGGGAAGAGTTTTAATAGTGCGAGAAGAGAAACACAATTTTAAACCGCTGCAAATGCAATTGAGGAGGAAGAATTTGATTAAGAGGGTGGTAATCGAGTCAGTGTGCTATAACCAGAGGCTTGGCGCTCTGAACTGGTATTGCACAAGTGTAACAAGAGTGAATTTAGCACCCGGCATGGGCATTTTGTTAATCCAGCTCTGTAATTTAGTCCTTCCTCCCCCATCTTTCAATTATCATTATCATAAAATGAAGTGAGGCCTGAGAAGCTCTATGTGCAGCAAGGTTTTTAATTACCCGCTCTGAAGCTTTGTATTTTCATCTCTATTAAAGATGAATTTTCAAGTTCCTGCCATGCCACTTGGAGCCCCTTTTCTGCTTCGAGGTATGGTAGGGATACCAGACGTTTATCAGTGAAGTAATGAGCAGAGGTCAGATTTAAAACCAGTGGAGCGAGTCTCTACAACTTTCATCTCACTCAGTAAAAGTTGCATTGTATGTGATGATATATGACATGTGTTCATGAGGCCTATATTTGCACCTGGACTGAAAAATTAAAGAATATTTTAACACTTCTATGTGCCCAGTAAAACTCAATATTATGAACACAAGGTTTCTGTAGTATCAACAAAAAACCCCATTAACAATTTAATTGGGTGGAGGCCAATGACAGTGTACCAATTAGCTTTCAAACCGTTAGCATTGAGTTTCATAGGAACAATTAGGCTAATTCTAACCTCAGGCATTTTCCTATGTGCACCTAGTAACACTTTTCAGTTCAAGTCATTGTTAATAAGCTTCCCTGATGGTATAACTTAAGATAAAATACAGCAATGCTGAGCCGAGTTCACAGGGGCCAGTCGTTAAGGAGATGAAATCAACTCCCCTGGGAGTTGAGCAGATCCAAATTGCTCTTTTAATTTATTAACAAGCAGATGTAGAACATCCATATTCAGCTCCCAATGGGGACTCACCAACCTAGGCAGGGGTTAAAGGGTATTCTGTAGAGGAAGCAGCCAGCTCACTGACCCGCCACCTATCAGTCTCGATGTGTAGGAACTATCTGTCAGGCTTCCACAGCCCCCACAGAAGGGCTCATCTTAATTGTAGTTTGGGTCTTCATCAAATATGGATAGAGAGACCTCCTAGTAATGTCTTAATTACTTAAGAAGAGGACAGCTCTGCTAAGTTTGCTGATCAGCCTGTCTGGGCCCATGGGCAATGAGAGGCAACTCCAAGAATGGAAATATCTCTCATTCTGTTCTCCTGCTTCCTCTATCTTTACCTCCCATCCTGTCTATATCGATCTCATTAGCATGGAGGCTCGTTGACGGGAAATCAATCTGAGAGTCTTCTTAATAAAGCCCTAGACTGATCTCAGCTCTTCCTCCACACTCCACGTATTCCCTGTCAGACTCCGGTTGTCTCACTCTTTCTCACGTTGGTGAACCAGTATCTGGAATACCTTGAAAGCATCTAAAACTGCTGCTTGTTTTGAGAAAGCTTCCTTTCACAGATGGTCAAATTCATCCTTAGTTTTTACACGGATTATTTGGAAACTGTAGTTTTTTTTCCTTAAACATTTATGATCAAGATGATGACAACTTGGACATCAGTAACAATAACCAGTAACCTATTTAGCAACAGTTGATCTGTTATCCAAGCTTCTTCCTTTGTGAACACAGCCTTCAGGCTCCTTCCCCAATCAGTGCCAGCATATAAAACGCACCTGTGGTCCTGGCCTCACCACTTCTTGGCCCCTGTCCTGGTGCTGTGGTGACTCATGGTGGGTTTCAGACATTTTCTCCCTCTTGTTGCCATCTGACTACTTACCCCATATGTGAGGTGGTTCACCTGCTGCTGTTTTGATGCCTCCATTTTGTCTGTTTTGTCTGCTTGTTTTGTCTCCATTTTGCCTGTTTTGCTTCTGTTTTGCATTTTTGGCTGTTACTTGTTTTGATGATTTTCATTGAATCCTTTAATAAATATTATGTTAATTTTTATGAAACAAATATCGGTAACGACCACATATTAGGGTCTTTAAGCTTATATTTCCTGGGGTGTAATTCTCCAGGTGACGTTGTTGGTTTCCTTTCATCCCCCCCAAGGCCCTGCAACATTTACATACATTTATATTCATACAACATGACTAATGTTCTACAACAGGTAGACTGGGCCAAGTAATCCTGTTAGCTGCAGATGTGTTCTAGCCATGAGGTTTGCATAGTAATTTGCTGCAAACTTTGTTTAATTGGTTGCTGTGCCAACTCTTGGTTTCCAGGGAGCCAGTTGGCTGTCTTAATTGATGTGCTTATTTGATGATTTACAGTTTGTTATCCTTTACACACACAAGTAAACCCTATTTATTCTTCATAGATGTATGCTAATCTATTTTCAAATGAATGGCAATGGCAACAATGGCATCTTTCTCAGAGCAAGGGTGTCATGTGACAGAGTTACAACTTTGTTTACTTAAAAAAAAACTACAAATATAGTGTGTTTGATAGAGGCCATAACCACGTAAGACAAAATGCATAACCACTATGTGTTATGCATACATAAAGCAATTAGTTCAATTGCATCAATAGCAATACTATTATAAAGATTAGCATAGCTGATGTCAATCACAATTTGAAAGACATTCTCTGTAATAAGAATTATTATTTTTTGTGAGCTACAGAGATTTCCACAAGATGCTAACTCAATCAACCCCTTGAATTTTTCCTCAGTGTCATGGCTTTCCAGGTAGGAGCAGTCGAGAGCCTGGGAGGCCATCTCTGGCCCTGGAGGTCAGGGATTGGAGGCGATTTAATAGTATTTCTCTGCTACCCTGCTGAAAATCCCACTTGGAAATAATCCAGATAATCCTTCATCTCTGTTGCTTGGAATGCTGAAACACAACTCGGTACACAAACATGAACACACAAAGGTACACAGACACAACAGCAGTAAACACACAGTGATGCATGTGTACATTCACACAGAAAACAAGTGTGAGGGATGGCAGACACATGGACATGCGCACGCGCGCACGCGCACACACGCACACACACACACACACACACACACACACACACACACACACACACACACAGACAGAACGTAGGCGTCAGCTCACCATAATTCGGATAATCTCCTTTATCTAGCCGAGCAGTGCTCACCGGGTCAACTCCCAGAGTACCTTTCTGCATCTGTGTTTGTATATGTGTGTTTACCATTAATCCTCTGTTGTATGTTTGTTTACCAACACTGCACTGCTGCTTCCAACATTGCTGTGATTTAATATATGCAGTGTTACATATCTGCATTCAGATGAAAACTTTTTCTGTACTTTATCTTATTTTGAGGAGGCTCGTATTCTGGGGAGTGTTTTCACCAGACACATGACAGCATTAGAGCAACCCATGTTTATGTTTTCATGATAAGTGACCTGTCATATGAAATATGACTGTTCTCTTCAGAAAAAATAATGCAATATGAAATGAAGCTCCACTTCCTGATCAAGCATCTGTCACTGGTTTAGGTGTATATGTTGTATGTACTTTTATGTTTGTCTGTTTTATTTATTTTACCTGGCTGCTAGAACAACCCGTTTTTAGTCCCAACTTGAAAAAGACAGATGCTTGATCAGTGCACCTCAGCGTTTGATTTTGATGCATGGAGGCACCCTTTAGCATCTGTAGGTGACGCACTGCACTTTCAACTAGCTCAAATGTACACATCCATGTCATACGCTCAGAGCAACTGGCGTAGAATAATGTGCACCGGAGGGGTGGTGCATAGGTCAAACAAACACTGGAGTTTCGTCCAGGAGACCACTGTCCGATAGTCAAGTGAGTCGATGGCGTTGTTAGTCACGTGACTTACGTTAGCTGCCAGTCACATGACATGTTAGTCAGTCAAGTTAATGTTAACCATGGTCTTTTCCTAAACCTGCGAAGACAGAAGTCTATTTTGAAAAGACACTATGCATGTAATGAATAGAAACTGACACGCCGTCCCTGACAAGTCCAAAACTGATGCTAGAGGGGTACCTATAGCTCTATAGTTTGAAGCTTAGGGCAACTGACCAAGTGTCGCTGTTTGACAAGTTGGGAGTGAGAACATATTGGCTAGACGAATTTCCCCTTTGGAGGACTTTAACCCCTTTCCAGACAATGCCGTAACCAGTTTTGGTCAGTTGTATGCAGATAGCTGTGGCAAGTTAGGGGTCCTTGTGCTGAATTTTTTTTACTGATCCCATGAGAACTATGTCAACAATGTTTGTTGCCGTTAAGTAGCACATTATTTTCTGCCTTTAAAAAGTCTCAGTCCTCGACATGAAAGTCCAGGGTTCATGTCCCATGTTAGTCTCTTTCAGCTCGGATCTTTCCATAACCTTAACAATGATCTTTGCCAAACCTCAACCAATTAGTTGTAGTGGACTAAACTATACTTCATCAAAGAGGCAGTTGAAGTTATCATTCTGCGGACCACTGACAAATCTATATTGTTTTTGGATTGACAGGGTGAGTGGCGGGATTTAACGCATTCTCACACAAATGTGTCGAATAGGGCAGCTCGGTCAGTGGCATCAAGCTTCAAACTATGACGTTCTACCTACCCCTCTAGTGTCAGTTTTTAAGTCACAGTGACGGTGTAAGCTACATGCATTAGCATCTTTTCAAAATAAGCTCAGACTTCACAGGAAGTTAGGTTAATGCAACAAAACCGCTCAAGTCAGGTTTCGGTAAAGAGTTGGTTGACGTTAACTTCACAACGTACGTGACTACCACATGTGAGGCACATGACTAACAACATTAATGACTTATGTAACTAACGACTGACGAGACAAAATGTCAACATGAACGTTTGGTTTTGCACAGGAAACAAACAGCGGTCACTTGGACGAAAGTCTTGTATTTGTTTTTGTTTGACATAAATGAAACACAGGCTTTGTAACAGGGTTACAGTTAGATAGATGAGAGTGCAGTGAAAAGTATATGTTATACTGTTAATGTAATCTGGCCAATCCGTGTTGAAATTAGCTTTCAGTCGTAGAAAAAATAATCACACTGTATTTGACATGCTGAGGTTCTCTCTTAACTGCATACAGAGAAAAAGTCTATAGTTTTTTGTGTGGCCACTGAGCTTGGTTAAGTTAAGGAACTAACCTTATTCATTTTTGTAATTTTTATTACAATATCGCAAAGTGTTTTTTTTTTTCTTCCAGAATATCATTTTATTTTGGGTAATATCTTTAAATTTAGGTTTATCCCGAAGGCATTGTTGTTTTGTTTTTGTATTTTTGTCCACCAGCCTCCATGTGGTCATGTGTGGATCACAAAAGCAGATGTGTGGGAGTTTACCTCTGATGAACAAATGAGATTACACGTGGCAAATGCACAGGTTCTTGGCTTTGATCACAAAGGAGAATTAATGATCCAGGGGAGCTGTCAGCATCAACACAGGGTGCTGGGGATGTGCTCCCCAATGGCTTCCGTACTGAAGTTAAAGAGTATCAAATCAAAGGGAATCACTCCAACCATCGCGCTCCCAATCAACAGTAATTACTGGCCCGTGACTCAATTAGGTGAATGATTAATGGATTTCCAGAGAGATATGGATGGATTCAATTACAAACAACACACAGCAACAAACTCCTGTTCACCTCATATGTGCTTAGAGTCAGGACTGAAATGAAGCACAGCTTGGCTATATACCGCAAATTTCAGTTTCATTTCAATAGTTTCAATACTGCTTCATAAGCTTCTATCCATAAAATGTATGTTCTCAAAAGTGTGCAAATGTTCTCATACAGTAGGTCCCACTGGCTGCAGGCTCCTATGAACTACTTGTTGGAATGAACTGATAAAATGCCTCCAGACATAACCAATCCGGGGGAGTCTGGCACATTTTCATCCGAGGAGAGGTTTTGGATTAAACAAATCTATAATAAAGCAAACATCCCACTAGGCCAAGTCTCTGTCTGGGCTCCTCCCCGGCCCTCACCTCGGTGTATCAAACAAAGTGACATTTGAAAGAGAGCAGAGAAGCAGAGTGGGCAGATGAAGGGAGGTGCTGGGAGTGAGAGAACAGGGAGGTAGCCACAGAGCCATCTGGCTGGAGGAGATGGATTTCATTGAATTTTTCTCTCAGGAAATTACAGAAATACCTTCCATGCAGACAGCTAAAAAAAAAAAAAAGCGGTTATGTATTAGTCCAATATTTAACAAATGTCCTCTATTTTTGTCTTTGTTCTCTGTAAAAAGGAGGTCAGTGCTTAATGTCAACTGCTACTGAAACCCATCAAGTTCTGTCGCATCATCCAAATGTGTACATGAGAGATGCGTTGTTGTACTTTTTGTGTAAACTCCTGCTGAATCTTTAATTTTTTTCCATCTCCGAAAAGGATGTGTCAAGGCTAAAGCCGCAGGTAAATATTTTGGTCACTATTGTAATTTGCTGTAGCTAGCATCAGCTGGGGGCCACTATGCATCAGTGACTTGGCCTGCATGACACTAATATCTCCTCAGGTTACTCAGCTCAAGTTGTGACGAGTCTGGCACTCACCTCCCACACCTATTCTGACATAGTCCAATAAGCTCACACTGACATCCAACAACTCTAAGATAACCAGGACAGAGCTAATTTAGATTTTGTGTGGCTTGCAGAATCTTTTCTTCAAGGCTTTTGTTTCAGAGAGGGATTTGAATGACAGTTTATTCTTTTCTATTCACACTTGAGCTTATCACTATTCCAAGATTTATCAAAAAAAATTGTTAAATACTTGAAGCGTGCAAATACTTATACTGCCTTTTACAGCCTATTGCTGTATGACAGTTAAATTGCACTGTTTCAAATAAAACATTCTTTGCTTGTGCGAGCAAAATTGTAGCCTGCGAGAAGAAAACAATGCTTTGAGCGTGAGGAGCATCCCCTGGCGCACGACTTCTATCGCTGCACTAAAGTTTTCCCCTGCTCGGTCGCGAGTGGTTTGACAGTAAGTAGGCGGACCCAGTAACCATTCGATCTCTACATTTAATTGGTTGCAATCCTCTTTGGCCGGATATCATTCCCGACACAGACGCTAGGTGGTGGTATAAAGGTGATTTTCAATCCGCCGCTAAACACTACATCTCAGAGGTAAATGTTGTACTTTTTAACTCCACTATCTCAGAAGTAAATATTCTACATTTCTCTGGCAGCTTTTGTTAACTTTTCATACTCTAGAGGCTGATGAAATACAAAGCATGTTAATAGCGTTTGAAACATAATTAGGGCCCGAGCACCGACGAAGTCAGGCGAAGGCCCTATTGTAATTCAAAGAATTATTATTATTAGGGCCCGAGCACCGACGAAGTCGGGCGAAGGCCCTATTGTAATTCAAAGAATTATTAGGGCCCGAGCACCGACGAAGTCGGGCGAAGGCCCTATTGTAATTCAAAGAATTATTATTATTATTAGGGCCCGAGCACCGACGAAGTCGGGCGAAGGCCCTATTGTAATTCAAAGAATTATTATTAGGGCCCGAGCCACTGACAACGTCGGGCCAGCGAAGGCCCTATTGAAATTCTATTATTATTATTATTATTATTATTAGAGCCCGAGCACCGACGTAGTCGGGCGAAGGCCCTATTGTAATTCAAAGAATTATTATTAGGGCCCGAGCCACTGACAACGTCGGGCCAGCGAAGGCCCTATTGAAATTCTATTATTATTATTATTATTATTATTATTATTAGAGCCCGAGCACCGACGTAGTCGGGCGAAGGCCCTATTGTAATTCAAAGAATTATTATTAGGGCCCGAGCACCGACGAAGTCGGGCGAAGGCCCTATTGTAATTCAAAGAATTATTATTATTATTATTATTATTATTATTATTTCTCCTCTAAAATCGCATTTTTCAGGGCTTTATCATACTCAAAAACTCCCCAAATTTGGCAGGCGGATCAGGACTGCGTGAAAATTTGAGATTTTATGGGTCGCATGCTCATGTATGACAAAATGGCTCACTAGCGCCCCCTACAGTTTCACAGGCCACGGCCTTCACCCAACATGTCTGATTAACATGAACTTTGACACACATTCAGCTCCATCTGCTCTACAATCATTACACTCACATTTTTTAGCTCCGCCCATTCAGATTTCCACCATTTTCATTTTTGTGAAAAACACATTTTTGCAAACTGCTCCTAAACGCTGTGTCAGGTTGCTACCAAATTTGCTGTGGATCATTATTCATTCAATATCATCAAAACCCCCCAAAAAGTGTTTTGATAACTTATCGCGTTATCAAGTTATGGGCCAATGAACTTATCAGGGGCGTGGCTCTGTACATCAATCAACCTCACTTTAAAACCATTGTGCCTATCATCACAAAATTTGAGGCAAATGTCCACATAGCAATCTGTAACGTACCCTCACATTTTCATTTCCTTCAGCCACTAGGGGACGCTACAGTAGTTGGCTCTTTTTGGCCATTTTTCCCGTTTTCAGGCTTTGTATTTTCACGAACTCATCCTACAGTATTTATGCGATCGGCTTCAAATTTGGTCAGCACGATCTTAAGACTTTTATAATGAAAAGTTATCAAAATCATGAGTTTTCATGCAACAACCTTGGCGTGGCGTGGCATCCATTTTGGTCAATTTTTCATGAAAATTGAAGTTGTTGTAACTCCAAGGTACATTGTCAAATCTGCCCAAAATTTCTTATGCAGGATGCTGGTCCAGGCCTAAAAATATTCCCATGCCTCAATTTTCACATAATCATAGCGCCACCTACTGGCAAAGGGAAATGACAAGTTTTACACTTTGATGTACTCCGCCTAGCCATTTCACCAGATCAACCTCACATTCTAGAAAGAAAGCCTTTAGACATTGATGATAGTTCATCATGAATATTGTGAGGTTTCGTATAACTCTGTTGCCGTGGCAACGCTTTGTTCGCCATGAAAAAGCAAGCTGATTTTTCTGTGATTTGGGATACTCAAAAACTCATGAAACTTTGTACATATGTCGTAGGTGATGAAATTAAAGATCTCATGTGGATTTTTGGCTTGGTCGTTATAAATTGTCTCGATAGCGCCCCCTGCAGATTTTCAACAAAGCAGCCCCAGCGCCTTGTTTAACTTACATGTATGAAATTTGGTTGGCAGATGTATCCTTTGGAGACTTACAAAAAAGTCTCTTGGGACCATGCTCTAAAATCAACCAAAAGTCGTCCATTTAGATTTTTATGTGAATTTTCCCTCTATTTCTAGTTGCTATACTTTAACGAACTCCTCCTAGGGACTTTGTCAGAGCCACTTCACATTTGGACAGTACAATCCAAAGACCTTTGTGATTAAAAGTTATCAAAAGCTTTATGTTTGATGGAATGGCGTAGCTGTGGCATGGCGTTCATTTTATGCGACTCCCATTAAACTACGTTTTCAGGCTTTGTATTTTGACAAACTCCTCCTACAGAGTTTATGCGATCAACATCAAATTTGGTCAGGACAATTTAAAGACCTTTGTGATGAAAATGTATCAAAATGGTGAGTTTTCATTGAACGACCTTGACATGGCGTGCGCCCACTTCGCTCACATTTTGTGCCATTCGAAAGAGGGAGTTGTTGTAACTCAGACGTACATTGTCCAATCTGCCCAAAATTTGTTATGCATAATGCTATTTCAGGCTTGAGCACATTTCCATGCCAAAATGTTCTCAAAGTCATAGCGCCACCTACTGGCAAAAGGAAATGACACATTTTATACTTTGATGTACTCCTCCTAGCCAGTTGATCTGATGGACCTCACATTTTCTGAGGAAAGCCTTGAGACATTGATGATACTTCATCATGAATTTTGTGAGTTTTCGTTAAAATATGTTGTCATGGCAACGCATTATTCACCGTGAAATGGAAGCTCAGTTTTCTGTGGCTTAGGATGAACAAATAGTCATGGAACTTTGCACATGTGTCAAAGGTGATAAACATAAATAACTAATATGGGGTTTTGCCTTTTCTTTTAGAAATTGCCTTGACAGCGCCCCCTACCAATATTCAAAAGAGCAGCCCCAGCGGTACATTTCACCTAGCTGTATGAAATTTAGTAGACACATGTAACACATTGAGACTTAAAAAAAAGTCTCTTGAGACTATGCCCTAAATTATACTGGAAGTCTGCTATTTTGATTTTTGTTTGAATTTTCCATTCATTTTTGACCATTTCTAGGCGCTATACTTTAACGAACTCCTCCTAGGGAATTTTGCGGATCCAATTCAAATTTGGTCAGTACTATCTAAAGACCTTTGTGATTAAAAGTTATCACATTTTTTACGTTTGATTGAATGGTGTAGCCGTGGCATGGCGGCCATTTTACGTGACTCCCCATGAAACAGCAAGCTGAAGTATCTCCACTGGACTTGTTCAAATCTGTCCCAAACTTGCCATGCTTGATACCAGTTATGGCCTGAGGATGTCTACAAGCCAATTTTCCATATAAGTCAAAGCGCCACCTCATGGCGAAAGGAAATTTGCGTTATTTGACAAACAATATCCGATTCACATGTAATTTACATGATGTTGTCTACACTTGATATAGACCCTAAAAGAGCACTTGTTGTAGAGCAACATAATGCATGTTTGCATGTGTTCTCTAGCGCCACATAGTGGATTCAGGAACTAGTAGAATATTGGTGTAGCCCTTGTTAAAAATTAATTCAGACATCAGGATATAAATAGTTTTCTAAAACCAAGTTAAAACTGTACAAGTATGGGTAAAAATAGATATGGGTGGATAAAATGTATTTCAATAAGAGACTCATAAGCTTTACAGTTCAAAAGTTGCAGTTCATGCAAATGAGCATAGTTTGTTTGATAAGTACATGATTCAGAACTTGTGTTCTCCCTAACAGCCTAACTTGTGTAGCAGTATGATATGTCAATCTTTGTTTTGACTTTGTTTAATTGGCTTGTCCTGAAACTAACAGCCAATCCAAGCCCATTCTCATGTAGAGGGGTGGGGCTTAGTCGTATGCGGCCAGGTTCAGTGTGTTGGAGAAATGGAGAAGCGAATTATCACCATCAAGTGAATAGTGACTATTGTGAGAGTGCAATAATGTTCATAACTTAATGGCTGACGACCAGTTATCCTATGGTTTGGACTGTTGTGATGTACAAGAGGTAAATACGAGTTTGTGAATTGTTTTCTATACTGTGACTAAATGTTATAGTGTAAAACAAGTTGTGTTACTAATCGCGATTAGCCGTTAGCATTAGCATAACAACCGTTAGCTTTGCTTTCATACTGTTAGCTGTGCTTTTATACTGTTAGCTGTGCATTTGAAACCAGTTGTTAAGCCCCAGCCTATTTTTAGGCCTCAGCTCGAAAATAGCATACCCATACTACAATGAGTGTAGTGTTGCAACTGTAAGGGCTATTTTAATATGTTTGGTAATAAAATAACCCTAACACTTGTGAGATGTGTTTATATGTGTAAATATCAGTAGATATGTTACTGGTTAAGAGTAAATTAAGATGGCACACAGCACAAATTGAAAATTCTAACTTTCGCCTGAAAAAAAAAAGCAATTTCAGGATTTTTTTTTTTAGAAATCATGTAGATTCAAGCTTTCAAGCTGTCCCAGATCATAGAACTATATGTCTCTATTCACATTTTCACTTAGATAAAGTGAAGCATTCATAAGCTAGAGAGGATACAGTACAGAAATTTCAGGTGAGGATTCCAATATTTACACATGTTGCACAATGTGTGTTATTTTTAACTTTATGATGTACCAAACTATATATTTCACTTGTATATATCACTAATGGTGTTCACTACATCTAAATAGAGCAGTTTGGGCTTTATTTGAAGGCCCTAAGCCCTTTCTAAGCTCTTTCTAAGTCTCTGTGTTCATTCAACTTTTTTCAGATCCAGCCCTCTCTCTCTGTTCAGGGCTGCAGCTCAGCCCCCCTTTCTCCGATTTTCGCCATTGAGCCCTCCTATAAGCCAATAGAATTGCAAGGAATTGAAAGTTAGATGATTGACAGCATTAATAGCCAATCAGAATAAAAAACGTCCCATCTGATGTCAGATCTGAAATCCAATTTGCTGAGACTACATCCCTCCCCAGAAGCCGACCAGTATCGGAGAGACACGAATCGAACGGATTCACACAGAGCACATGCAGCTGGACATACAGAGACGTGGCAGTACGGAAATATTTAATTTTTTCGCTGTGATTCGACCAAAAGTGAGTACAATATTCGATAAAGCTGTGTGACTTTTTTGTGCTTGATGCTGAATATCTCTGCGATGGTTTACCGGGGAGAGAAATGGAGGATATCTCCGTAATCTGCGTCAAGCGGACATGCTTTTTCATGCAGCATTTTCGTAGCTAGCACGTAGCAGCTGTTTTCTCTAGTCAGGTCCAGTGATATTGAGTTATGATTTATGATATTTTGTTATTTGTTTGCTTGGCTGATGGGAGTTGTGGCTTGGTTCATGTTGTTCCCAAGTTTCTGATGTTTTTCCAGAACTATAACATCATTATATTCGTTCTTCGTGGGTTCTTTGGCAGTCACTTTGTACACTAAACTCTGTACGTTTTATGTACACTTGCGTCCAAATGGGGGACCTAGGGGCTTAAGCTATTGCTAGATCACCATGAAGTAGTGTATGGACTTGTTGCTTAGATGGTTTATTTGATTCAGGAGACGGACGTTGGACTGTGACTAAATGTTAGTGTAAAACAAGTTGTGTTGCTAATCGCGATTAGCCGTTAGCATTAGCATACTAATCGTTAGCTTTGCTTTCATACTGTTAGCTGTGCATTTGAAACCAGTTGTTAAGACAAGCTATTTCTAGATCACCATGAAGTAGTGTATGGACTTGTTGCTTGGATGATTTATTTGAATCAGGAGACGGACGTTTGACTGTACGAGAGAATCGGGAATGCTCATTTGGATAGATTTATTTGTAACTTGGGATACTCAACTCATGGAACTTTGTACATATGTCATAGGTGATGCAAATACAGATTTCATGTGGATTTTTGGCTTGGCCGTTATAAATTGCCTCGATAGTGCCCCCTGCAAATTTTCAACAAAGCAGCCCCAGCCCCATGTATGAAATTTAGTAGGCACATGTACCACATGTAGATTTAAAAAAAGTCTCTTGAGACTATGCTGTAAACCATACTGGAAGTCTGGTCTGATCTTTGTGTGCATTTTCCATTCATTTTTGACCATTTCTAGGTGCTATACTTTAACAAACTCCTCCTAGGGAGTTTTTCAGATCCACTACAATCTAAAGACCTTTGTGATTAAAAGTTATCAAAAGCTTTACGTTTGATTGAATGGTGTAGCCGTGGCGTGGCGGCCATTTTACGTGACTCCCCATGAAACAGCAAGCTGATGTATCTCTACTGGACTTGTTCAAATCTGTCCCAAACTTGCCATGCTTCATAACAGTCATGGCTTGAGGATGTCTACAAGCCAATTTTCCATCTAAGTCAAAGCGCCACCTAATGGCGAAAGGAAATCAGCGTTATTTGACAAACGATATCCGATTCACATGAAAGTTACATGATGTTGTCTACACTTGATATAGAGCAACATAAATTATGTTGACGCATGTTGTTTAGCGCCACACAGTGGTTGCAGGAAGTGGTGGACTATTTGCAAAGCACAATTTCCAGGGTCAAATACTCCAAGCAGGAAAAAAACGTCTAACTCGTGGTCGCGTTATCTGATGGTCGCAGACATTCTTGGCCGCGTAAGCTGAGGTCTCGTAAGTACCCTCGACGTACGCAAAGATGCGAGGGCCCGCTCATCGCTGCTTGCAGCTTTAATTTATAAGTTGTGTTTTTTTTTGTAAATAAACTGGAGTTGACCTAGTGGTGACCGTGGCTAAGTGGAGAGCAGGGCCGCCTTTCAATCAGAGGGTCGTCGGTTTGATCCCTGGCTCCTGCTCTGCTAGTCACATGTCAATGTGTCCTTGAACAAGACACTTAACCCCAAAATTGCTCCCGTAGCTGCATCTACGGTGTGTAGACAGAACTGAATTGTAAGTCGCTTTGGATAAAAGCGTCTGCTAAATGACTGTAATGTAATGAGTTAAGTTGCTTTGACTAATTTAAATTTGTATGTTGCATGTTTTTAACGTTGGTTAATTTAATCTACAGCAATGCAATGCATCTATAAGATCATCGTATGTTTGTAGTTTCAGGATAGTACACTTCACAACAACCTTTATACCGCCACCTATAGTATCTGTGTTGGGAGTGACATCCTGCCAATCCAAAAACGAGGATTGTAACCAATTAAATTTGGTGATTGAATGGCTACTGGCAGGAACAGACTGGGGGAAAAAAGTGGCCCGGGAGTTACTGTCAGACCGGCCCATTCAATACACGGCGGGCTGCCCATTCAATACACGGCGGGCTGCCCACTCAATGCATCGCACATATCGACCAGTCAGTGGCTTACTTGGAAAAATACCCATACACTTAACATTATTTTGGATGATTACAAAGAAATTGCATCATATATGTTTTTTTTTATAACATTTGGATCCACCAATTTGCCTGGATGGACACATGGAATAAAATAATACTGGCTATTGTAACACTCCAAGGTTGGTATAGTTTGCTAGATGAATATGCTACAACTACCATTATATCACTGTCACCAGTCGGTGGTTTCCCAAATAAATCAGAGATTTTAAAATATTTTGATGCACCTTCCTCCAGACATCTCTTCTTTTTCCCCCTGAGCTTTTCAGCTCCACCTTTTAAAGGATTTACATTTTGGTGCCGGTGCCATGCTGCCGGCTCGCGCTCAAAAACGGCTTCGCCTGCGAGCGAGTGACACAAGTGTTGAGTAAGCTAGAGTGATTGACATTTAATAACACCTAAAACAAAGTTAGACTGACGGAAGAGATTAGATGGGTAAAGAAGATGGAAACCATGAATGTGAATACAGATCGCGAGGAGTAGTATAAATGTCAGTCAGTGATTATTGACTTTAGGTATTACAATAAATTTAGCGTGTTCTGTGAAGCATAGACTATAGTCGGGGCCGGAGAGGTCAGAGGGAGGGCCGGTTGGTGATGGAGGTGGGCCGGTATTGGACCAGCCCAACCCTGTCGGCCTACCGATATCCCCTATGACCAGCCCACCCCTGGTTACTGGGTCTGCCCACATACTGTCAAAAAGAAAAAACGCTCGCTCGCGAGCAAGTGAAATATTTTGCGAGTGAGCAGGTGAAAGCTTTGCGAGCAGTAGAGCAGTGATAGAAGAGTTTTTCTCCTCACTGGATTCAATTTTGGTAGCGCAAGCAGAGATATTCTGTACGAATTTATGTGAAAACACTCGCAAATATATTTGCTTATCTCGGCTGTCTGAGTTGCAGGCGTGGGACCGCTACACATGCACGTGGATCTCATTTGTGCTTGTGGATATTGACAGTGATTTGACCCCATACACTAACACCGTGTACTATTTAATGACTTCACAAACACATTGTCATTTGCAACAAAACACCAATATGTATGCAATTCTACTTTGTGACATTTACAGAGCTTCTGCTGTCAGTGAAATATCAACAGTGTGTGAGTGGTAAATAGTCTTTTCCACAGCTGAGCAATGACAACAACTTAGTGTGCTTGCATGTTTTAGGACTAGTTTTTCTCTAATTCCAGTCTCTGAATAAGGGATAGTCCGCCCTGCACACCTCCATTGTCATCGCAGAATGCAATTTTGTTGTGAACAATAACTCTTGAACACTATGAACCAGCGAGACTGTGTTCATTATTTAACTACAGACTGAAAGATTTGTTTTTGTCCCACTTTGACCCCTTAGACAATCTGTCTCTTTAC
Organism: Cebidichthys violaceus; assembly: GCF_023349555.1. NCBI lineage: Eukaryota > Metazoa > Chordata > Actinopteri > Perciformes > Stichaeidae > Cebidichthys > Cebidichthys violaceus. The sequence continues at coordinate 5,065,965 of NW_027176296.1, read as the reverse complement.
ACATTTCTGTCTCTGTCCTTCTGTCTCAGAAATGGTCACTTACTGCTAAATTTGTCTTCTTTTCTTGTGAAATAAACTGTTATAAAGGTCTACAAAGCAAATATACACACAAACCCTTTAGCAGAGACAAATCTCATCAGAAACTAAAACAGGAGAGATACTCAGTTTGGTGAGACAAAACACCAGGTCCTAAGACACCTAAAACCCTAACAGTAATAGGGGGTGCCAAATGACACAGTCGCAAACTGCAGGAAACCATCAATCATAATATTTATCCTTTAAATAGCCTTTGTTTATTTTGTCTATGTTCTTTCCCTTCTTTTCACTCTCACATGTCTTACAAACAAACGTTGAGCGGTAAGACAGGTCCTGTTTTGACAAACGGTTCACTGAAATATTCCTTTGAAAAGAAGAACATCATAAGACATAGACAGAGAGGAAGACACAAAAGAAAGGAAAGTAACAGTGATGTATGGTCAGTTTATCAGGCATTGAGTTGTTCTCACCAAAGATCACAGAGAACATGTCAACCCCAACAAACTCCGCCTACAGATCTTCACCCAATCCAGTCTTAAGTCTTTTTTCCCCTCTCTCCACATTTCCTGGACTTTGTCATGCTTCATGTTGACATGACTGGCTTTTTTTTCTCCAACAGATGGCCCAGAGGCCTTTCATAGAGCTTGAACTGAGTTTGCTCTGAGCCAAATAGACCTCCATGCATCATAGCAATGGGGTGAAGGGTCTTGAGAAAGTTGCTTCTTTTTGCAGATGATATGCACATTTATCTAGATGACCATTGTCCAATATTTAAACAAAGTACCAGTCTAACTGTAAATGTTCTCCTCGTTCTCTGTCTTTGTGCTTAAGAGTAAACAGAAAATATCTGGGAAGAAATATGAAGTGTGGGAGTCTACAGGCTCCCAGCAGGTCACCTCTTAGAGGGATGGAATGGAAGAGGAGCATAAATGGTGCAATATCTTATCCGTCAGAAAGTCCAGGCCTAGGCTTTCTCCTCTAGATTTCCAGTCACCCTCTCGCCCTCGATTTTCCCTGTCTGCTAAGGATGTATAAGTATCTGTGCAGACCTTGGCCTGGTCTGATTTATGGCTATGTGGAAATAGAAAGAGAATCAAACAGATAGCCTGCATGTGTTCTTAATTTATAGCCAACACAAATGAAAAGTGAGCTCATCCTCTCCCTCTTGGTTCTTCTTCGTCCTTGCTCACTTTCTCTTGCTCGTCCTATTTAACCACCTCGCCATGTCTTACAGTGAACCATCTGGAAAGAGATGATTTGGAGAAAAAGTGTCAAACAAGGACCACAGTTGGTGTCCATACTGTCCATGGAAAGAAAGTACTAAATACCCCCTGTCCACTATAAAAAAAACAATATCATGACTCTTTGATAGCATATTATTATAATGATATAATAATAACTATATTTATATATCTAATAATATTTCAATAATGTCAAGTATTTATTTGTATATTTACCCGTTTTTTTAATATGTAATTATTTAATGATTGTAATGCTTTATTGAAATCATAAAAGATCATGATCTTGAAATGTGTGTTTTATGTAAATAGCCAACATGCATGATAATAAATAAGTCAAATGGTAACCTTGAGAATTTCCATGGTTTACACTGCCATCTGGATGGTTCCAGCAAATTTCCTAATAAAAAAATTTAGTTTGGAGCCTGGCTGTCAACAATGGTTCTAAGAAAAAAAAAAGAAGGATTTGGCCAATTTCTGAATTGGCAGGTCAGACTTTTAAAAGATGGGGTATCTGAATCCATGCAATTGGTGCATCTCTAATGCAATTTGAGTTATTTTTGCAACCAGTGGAGTTCCCTCCTGATGGCCATTAGAGAGAATGCAAGTTTAAAGCACTTCCACATTGGCTTCACACTTCAGAACCAAAGTTTGATGCTTGGGAAAAACGGAATAAGTTTAATAGTAATAGTTGTTACAATATAATTAGATAATGAATATTTGTAATAAGCTGCTTCCGTATAAAGCTGTGTATGTATAAGTGTATGTCTTATAAAGCCCAGTCAACCATAATGATTCCTATTATTATGTGGGCTTTGAATATCTCTCTCTGTGCAAGACATTGGGATAGAATATGTAATAGCATGGTGTTTAAGGATGACTGTTAATGCAGAAGTGCAGGTATGAAGTAGTAAAACAGAGGTTTGACTGAAGGAATTACACTTTTCCACAGGGAGGTCTTTTTTCCTTTAGAGAGATCCCCACCACATGATAAGAGAAACAAAATTACAGTATGAAATTAATTAAGATCCAGCAAAACGATTACTGGATTAGTCTAGCATTAATTGAAAACTCTGATGAAGACTGTATATCACAAAGATTAGGAGCATCTGAGCCCCTTGTGTTGAAGGAAATAATATCAGGAGGGAATTTGTATTTCAAATGCTACTGTGATAGTGGTTGCAGGGGGTGAACATACTGAATCGATAATGAATATCTTCTAAAGTTGGTATATAAGACTTTAAAGTTTTCAGACTATAAAAACCTGAAGCCGTTTGAAGGGGAAGTATGTATATTACTCTGCATGTTTACTCCCTATCATCCACACGCACACATACATTCAGACATTCTTGTCTTGTACCCATATAAATAGAAATCAACAGTTTCTAACTTCCACCTTTTAGCACTATTTGGGGGTCTTTGCCAGCTGAACAGGCCAACATTTGAAATGCAACACCTTCAGATAGCATAGCCGTGGGGTTAGCCGGCTGCTGCTTTCTTTTCACAGAGCATGTGGCTCTCGTTCCTCCCCCAGCATCCGCCATGTGGGATCAGTACCTTGTGTGTTACTGAAGGCAAAGGCTTCTATTAACAAGAGAGATGCCCTCTCTGAGCCTAGCAGGCACACTGGGTCTGTCTGTCTCTTCAGCCTTCAGGCTCTAGATGTCCAATAAAGGTATCCCCCACCCCCGAACAGCACACATGGTTGAGTGGATGGTTTAGTGTCTTTTGGCAGATGTGGATGGTGTGCTGACAAGAAGGTATGGATTTGACCAGGATTAGGTCATTGTTTACCTGCAGAGGTTGTAATGAAGTAGTGTTGTGCTGCAGGGAAGAACTCTGTAGAAGAAAGAGTATGAGGAAGATGTGTCTGTATATGAGAGTACAAACCATCTCTCTCAGTCTTATCAATCTCATATTCCATCTTTTTCCTTGAGTATATATATGAGGCTTTATGTATACATATGTGTTTGGAAGAGAGAGATTATGCTGCTATACTCACACTGCATGTTTCTGTGTTTGTAAGCGGAAGGATCCAAGTAGAAGTCAGATAGCCACCGCCATCACTCACACCAACAGTGCGTCTTTGACTTTGCTGAGCCCTTACTCTGAGATAAGGCTTTGGATCCCTTTGGCTCTGCAGTTTGATCAATCTGCAGATTTACAGCCACCACTGCAGCACACTGATGAAGCATAAGAGCAGTAAATTCTGCTCCCTTCATAGAAAATGCTCCTCTATCCCTCTCATGTATTGATGTAACACCCTTGAAATATTTCCTTTCGACGGAATAACTAGCAAGTCCCTGATCTTAATCAGCTAAGACTTGTTCATCTCTGTGTTTCTGTTCATATTACTGTTTTTTTTTGCACATTTGCTGTACATCAAATACTTCCCAGGAATTGCAAAATTTCTCATTTACATCCCTTAATGTTAGCGCCGATCTGTCAGGGGCTCAGCAAGACTCCATCTAGCCCTCTGAGAAGCTTCCCTGTGTAGCTGAATTTTCACTCCCACGAATATTTGATACTCATCATGGCTTTAAATGGCAGGGTTGTTCTACTCGTAATCAGATTCATATCCCTATCGGTCTACTCTCAAGTTCCTTTAATACATGTTAATGCTCTGGGTTTGGACTCTTCTTATGCTTTCACCATTAATTTTTCTCTATTTTTATTTCTGTCTTTATTCTTCTTCATGCCAACATTAGAAGAAAAAAAAACATTTTTTAGAAGCAAAAGCACCTTGGCACTCGATGAATATTGATTTGACTATAGTTTAAGACAGGGTTCAGAAATAATTTTGTAATCAGGATGATGCTCATTGAGATAGTTTCCCTGCTGAGTCATCATAATACTGGGGAAAAACCGGATGCCTGCCGGGCTTCAATCCGGTGCTGGTGACAAACATAAAGCTCTTCTCAGAGTCTTTTATGATTTTGCAGGGGCACTGCACACCTGACTGAGACTGGAAATGCCTCTCCCCTTGGGCTGTTACTTGAGACATGATAAAGTCTCCAGAGTATTAAAGGTATGGAGGTGATGAAGCAAGCACAAAGCCTGGATCCCTTACTCCTGCACTGTGAATGGGGAGGCTGGGTAAAAGCATAAAGAGGGCTTAATGGCAACCTACCTAACCTTCTGACCCTACTTTGTTGGACGGGAGGAACCAGGGGTACCTTACTAAGGCTCCATTCAGGAATAATAAAAGCACATAGCTTGGATATCCGGCATGTGGTTCAAATTCCTCCCATCTTTACAAGAACTTGGTGAAGGCTCTTGTCATATGTACACATAAAACCACAATATTGTCTACTTGTATTGCAATATTTGTCCTGATAAACAGATTGGTTGCTGCATGCATATCCTCTTTACGACTTCCCTCATGGTGTGTATTTTGAGGAATGCCTAATGTCCAGAAATATCATACGATTAATATCCGAAGCGGAGCTCTCATTCTTTATCTTTTTCTAGTGTGGCTGGCTATTTCCCTATATGTCTTGCAGCAGACGCCAGCACTTACGAATTTGATGTACAGAGTTCCTAATCTAAGGCAGTTGGGGCAGGTGGGCGATGAGATCATTACTCCTGGTAAGGCTGAAATCTGAGGCTCTGAGCAGAATAGAAACATTCTGATCTCCTTACAGCCTTAGAACTTTCCCTCAGCAGCCAGATTCCAACTGATGGTGGATCAAACGAACCTTTGCTTCCCTTGAATAAGCATCTTTTAATTTACTCCAGTCATGAGCATCCTTCCTCTGTATGCTCAAAATGTCAGGGAAATACAAGCTCTCTTTACTTAGTTGTGTTTATGTCTTGCTTGTTAATTCTTGGGTTTATTAAGTGCCAATGGCTGTCTGGGCTCACCAGCGCAGATAAGATGTCACAAGTATTCCTACGAGAGGGTAGAAGAGTAAAAGAACAGTCTCTCTCCCCTGTATGTACAGTTTGCTCTGCACCTATTGCCCTATAGGGGGAGCCATGACCTCACGTTCCTGCTGCCTTACTCCTTCCTCTGTTCCAGCTCTTCTGCTGTTCTGTTTCATATCGCTGCAGTGTTGTACTTAAAACAAATTTTAAGCTCAGCCTTGGTCGCCAGCCCTGTTAATATATCAGAAACAGAATATACTTTGATCAAGTGCAATGCATCTTGCACCGTGACATGGTAGGATGGACGAACAGCAACATAGGAGGTAAATGATAAGTGGTTTGTTGTGCTTTTGCCTGCACAATGGGCTTTAGTGTTGAGTTATAGGTATCACTGTCAGTCAGTCTGACAGCTATTCTACAGAAACTAAAATATGTGGCATTACACTGTAGTTGGACACAGGCCGGGCAGGAACAATATCTCAAGAGTTTGTCCATAATTCTGCATGGCCATTGTGGCATTTTTTGTGTGAATCAGGTTCAATTCAGATGTCACAATTCTGTAAAAGAAACAAATAAAGAAAGAAAAGAATAATTACAGGTATGTTTTTTGCTGCTTTCCAGATGCTAATCCATGAGGTTTGTTTCATGAGAGAGAAGTTAATGAATGTAGTTTACAGCTTTTATAGTATGCTTATAATATATTTTAACCTCATGAAATTAAAATTCATTAATATAAATACATTTTTAATTAGAAGAAGCAATAGAACACTTGGTGGCCAATAGATCATTTACTTGCATTGCTGCCTGTATACTTGCTCAGTACTTGAGCACTGAAGACAGACAATGTCTAAGTGTGCATGGCGTACAAGTGCATAAGGCTGAATGCCATTGAACATACATAATTCCTTTGACCCTGATTGAGCTGCAGGGCAAATACATCAAGCCATGTGAATAAACAAAAATAAAAAAGGGGTTATTCAATGGATCTCTGTTTTACAGAGATAAATGCGGCTTGAACACAGACATGTCAAATGTGGAAAGAAAAAAAAGAAGGATTTTGATGTTTGGCCTCACCCAGAGATTATACGCCCGTCGACGGATGTGCTTCGTGGCCTGGGTGACATAATGCTATTGGCAGGATATTGGTTGTTTGCAGACCTTCATGCGAGAGAAACAGTTTGGCCTCAGGCAAAATATACATCTGCATGTCTTTGATGCTATGCTTTGGTTGATTCACATGTTGGGTCTGGAGTTAGCTGTACAAAGCAGTCCCTAAACTTCAAAACACATTATCCTTGGCTGGACAATTATCTCTCAGCTGGGCCGACAGTGGTGCAGTCTACATGTTACAGAGGCATATTCAGAATTAATTTACATGGGAATAATATTTTTATAGTATATAAACATAATGGAGTGACATAGTAACCATGGAAAAGGTGCCAATGTGCAAAAGTTATGATGAGACTACCGTGAGACTACTTTGTGCTGCAGTTCATGTTCATGCCAACTTGTGTCAACGGAGTCCTAGGCAACTCTTTAAATAATAGGATCAATGCTTTGCCATTAGACATTTTTCTATAATGTTTAGTCATGTTTTTACATCTAATATGAACATTTAAAAAATTTCCGATGTCAACAAAATCTGCGCATTGCAAGTTTGGAAAAAAAAAAATTTAGTTGTGGCAAATAAACAGGTGAAGGTATGGTAAGGTTTAGGCAACTAAAACTATTAACGTTAAGGTCTTTGTGCACATCTGCTTGTGCACCCACACAGATGGTACACAACCCGTGTCGGAGACTGAAATGGGGGTTGGGGTCTTTGCACAGAAAAATTGACAATATGCCCACTAACTCATACTGGTCTGCATCACTGTGGGCAACAAAGGAAGTGAAGACTCTGTGACCCATCTGCTCATATCTATTCCAGTGTAACATGGGTATATTACTTAACCCCATTTTGACCAAAAACTAATGATTGCACCCTCATTATTGTCTGAATATGCACCAACACAAACGTCTCACACTATAACACACATTTAATCACACTCACATGCAGGTGCAAACACATATGCACGCTCATGTGAACTTATTAGCATATCACATTTGCATGCATCCATTTGACCAGGCAAATATTGATGATTTGTCCTAACGTACTATGTAAAAATAATAATTTGGTGATTGCCATCGTCTAATTGCCACAGCTGTGTGAGTGTCTCTCTCTCCGCTACTAGAGCGAGTGGGTCCTAGCTCATTACTCTGGCAGAGTAAGGCTGCTTTATCTACTATCTGGCCCATTTTAAAAGCTAGCCTATTTTTAAATTGGTTCCTACACACTGCCTTGTTAGCAGCAAAGAGCGTAATCTCTCACTAGGCTTCCCTACACTCTCTTTCTAACTATCCAAGTCTGTCTCTCTCTCTCTCTCTCTCTCTCTCTCTCTCTCTCTCTCTCTCTCATAGTGTCTGGCTTTCTTTTTCCTTGTTGTTGCCTCAGATAATTAATGAAAGGGAGACAATGTGTTGCATCCTTTCTCCATGTAAATAATGAGTTCATTCAGTTTGCAAAAATGTGGTCACATCTATGAAATCATGTTATTATGGTACATTCTTTATTGTACATAAAAATAGCTTGTTAGTGCTATGGAGTTTATAGTAAGGCGACTGAGTAATGATTCCCCACTATCTTCTTCAAATTCAACAGCTAACTAGAATATTCAGTACACCTGTAGACTGGTGAAAGTCTACTCTTTGCAGATGTGTTGAGCAATTAAATAGGTAATTGTATTTGCTTTATTGCTGAAGATTGACTCTGTTGTTGCACATCTGCAAAATGATCTACAAAGATATTTCAGAGAACCGCTTCCCCCTGGAGCATATCTTGAAAACTTGTAACTTGAAATGCTTCAAAAATGTTTACATTGTCCATCTTTCCCACTATCTCTGTCTGCCACTTTTGCTCATGTCAACCCTCTCTTTTTATTCTTCTCCATCTGTTTCCCTTTGTCTTCTGTTACTAAGGGTAAGATCAGCTCCCTTGCCTTTCTTGCTTTGCCCCTTCACTCTCTCTCCCTCTCTTTTCTCTCTCATGTGGTGTGCAGGAGATTCTTGGCTGACACCCAATTTGCAGGCATGTGTTGTAATTGCTTTTTGTTGGTGGAAAAAACAAAAAAACAAAACAAACACCTAACTGACAAATAAATTATTTCCATTATATTGCATTAGTTTATCATTGGATTCCTGAATGTGTGGCCATGATATGCACGTAAATGTGAAGATAGGGTCAGACATGTGATGGCTTTGTCTCCATCTGTATTTGCATGGGTTTTACTTTATTGCTATTGTAAAAGAGCTTACAAATGGTCCACAGGGTGATTTTTGTGTTTATGTACATTGATGGTACATCACTGCATTTGCATGTCTGACAATAGGCTGCAGGAATAAGCTGTGAAGGACAGTCTCTTTGTCTTTGGAGGGAACTCATTAGGTGTGCAGGCGTTTGCCCCATTCTCGGTTGGAGCTTACTCCGTCAACACCATTTGTGCATTTCATTTTTCACGCCTGCTCTTTCACTCCACTCCCTCTGCATCACTCCATGTCCCCCATCAACCCCAGCACGCCTCTCGCAGTTTCCCCCTCCGCCCCCTTCCCTTCTTGTTCTCTATCCCCTCGTCTTGGCCCAGTGCAAATCTAGGGCATTCTGCTGCAAGGGCTGATATATCTGAAGCCAAGTAACACATACATTTATGTTTCAAGCACCCATGACTGTGACGGACATGTATAATGCTATCAGAGTCTGTCAGACATGCCAGCTCTCAGCTGTTGTTCAATTACAAAGCTATTTAATGTGTCAGAACCTTGTGTGGTGGAGACCTACAGTGGCTCTTTATTGTACCATGACTCTCATTTTTCAGGTGTTGACACACTACTGCACATGAATATGAAACACATTTTACATTTAAATTCAAGGTATTTAGCTGATAGTCTAAATTTAGCTGTGTTTCAGCCTATGTCAGGTCTACGTAATGACTGCTAATAAACATATTTTAAATGCAAATTTGCTTTTGGGCTTGGGCTATGATGTCTACTAAACTTTCACTGACAGCCCAAATGTAGCCATGTATTAGCACAGTTGGAGGATAGATGTAAAAAAAAAAAAAGTCTAGTAAACAATTACCTTAGTAGCCCAGTTAGTTGCTATAGCATTTGTTCCCAGACCCAGGTTAATTTGAGTAAAATGTAATCCTATGTCCATTATTTTGGTGACTATAAGACTTATAAATGTAATTGATCAATAGTCATCTAATTGATGGCTAGGCTATACTTGGGCGATAGACGTCTACTAAACGTTAACTGACACATTTTAGCCTAGATGTCAGGTCTAATGTTTAAAGGGTAGGCATCTACTAAACATTCACTGACCAGTGACGTGCGGTGAGGTTCGTGGCTGGTGAGGCACTGACACTACATAAGTCAGATTTACAAATATATGAACCCAATAGAGTAGCTTAAATCACCATTCAATTGGCAGCTTGCACATTGACTACTGGTTGTTTTTCATATTTCATATCAGCATTCTTTACACACACATAGTTAAGGTACATATTTGATTCCACCGGGAGCGTGTGCGCCGCGATCTGCCCCACCGACCTGCCTCACCGGGAGCGTTTCAGAAGCGTGAGATTCCGCGATAATCTGTGTAACAACCACGGATGTATAAAGAGAACAACAAACACATAAAAGGTTACTTTACCTGTCCGACGTTGAATTGCTGTTGATTTTTGTCATTTTTCCCAGTTTTTTGAGACATTTTTAAGCTTGGATATAGAATCTTACATTTTTGTGGTCAAAGCAAAATATAAGAAGAAGAGAAGTGTAGAAGAAGAGCAACGACAGAACAAGCATAAACCCGACCCGTGGACTCTCTCACGCCCTCTTCTTTGAGGCAGAGTAGTGTTTGCCTCTCTGTGCTTTTTCACTGCGGTTTCTGTCAGATCAGCAACACTAAATATGTTCTACACATACGTGAAATACATTACCTATTCTATGGAAGGAAAGGACATATAATAAAAGTGTCTACAAATATTACAGTGGTGACAAACAATGAGAAAGCAAAAGGCACGCGCTCAACCCAGTTTGTGAGGGATTGCGCAATCTGAGGTGAGGCACAGCTCGTCGCTGCCTCACCTCACGTGTCTCCTCTGTTTGAAGAGGACATGCGCTAATTCAGCGATTTTGATTATAAAAATGCATGAAATGATTGGAATCATACAGAAATGACATGTATAGCACAGATCAGTAGAGAAATATTAATATTTATTTAAGCATTATTTGTTTTTTACTTTTCATGATGACAGGTGAGGCTCTGCCTCAATTTGGGACACAGAAATAATTAGTAAAATTCATAAATTCTCATGGTTCTCAGCAGGAAACTGGTGGATTGCCCACTCCAGGTAGGGAATGAGTCCTTACCCCAAGTGAAGGAGTTCAAGTACCTTGGGGTCTTGTTCGCGAGTGAGGGAACAATGGAACGTGAGATTGGCCGGAGAATCGGAGCAGCTGGGGCAGTATTGCAGTTGCTTTACCGCACCTTTGTGACGAAAAGAGAGCTGAGCCGCAAGGCAAAGCTCTCTATCTACCGGGCAATCTTCGTTCCTACCCTCACCTATGGTCATGTGGACTGGGTCATGACCGAAAGAATTAGATCGCGGGTACAAGTGGCCGAAATGGGTTTCCTCTGGACGGTGGCGGCCATCTCCCTTAGAGATAGGGTGAGAAGTTCGGTCATCCGTGAGGGACTTGGAGTAGAGCAGCTGCTCCTTTGCGTGGAAAGGAGCCAGTTGAGGTGGTTCGGGCATCTGGTAAGGATGCCACCTGGGCGCCTCCCCAGGGAGGTGTTCCAGGCACGACCAGCTGGGAGGAGACCCCGAGGGAGGCCCAGGACCAGGTGGAGGGACTATATCTCCAAACCGGCCTGGGAGCACCTCGGGATCCCCCAGACAGAGCTGGCTGATGTGGCCCGGGAAAGGGAAGTTTGGGGTCCCCTGCTGGAGCTGTTGCTCCCGCGACCTGATCCCGGATAAGCGGTTGAAGATTAGATGAGATGAGATAAATGTACATTGTCTATCGGCATAATAGGTAGCATCATAGCTGCTAGCTAGCAGCATAACTGTCTGTTAAAACCTTTTAAGCCCGAGGGTCACCCATTTGGACGCAGAGTACATAAAAACGTAGAGAGTTTTGTGTTAAAAGTAACTGGCAGAGAACCCACGAAGAACGAATATAATGATGTTATAGTTCTGCAGAAACCTCAGCGTCCTGGGAACAACATGAACTCGGTCACTTCTACATGAGACAAACACATCTCCCATCAGCCAAGCAAACAATTAACAAAATATCATAAATCATACTCGATATGACTGGAAAAGACCGGAGAAAACAGCTGCTACACTCCGTTAGCAACGTGCTACCTACGAACATGCAAAAGCATATCCGCTTGACGGAGATTACGGACATATCTTCCTTTTCTCTCTCCGGTAAACCATCGCAGAGATATTCAGCTTCGAACACAAAAAGTCACACAGCTTTCATCGAATATTGTACTCACTTTTGGTCGAATCTCAGCGAAAAAATGAAATATCTCCGTACTTCCACTGCTTGGTATGTCCAGCTGCTCCGTGTGAATCCGTTCGATTCGTGTCTCTCCGACACTCCTCGGCTTCTTGGGAGGGTTGGAAGCTCAGCAAATTAGATTTCAGAGATGGGACGTTTTTGAGCTTTATTGGCTAATAGTGCTGTCAATCATCTAGCTTTCAATTCCAGGCAATTCTATTGGCTCCTACGGTTCGAAGGAGGTCTCAATGGTGAAAATCGGAGAAAGGGGGGCTGAGATACAGCCCTAAACAGAGAGAGTGGGCTGAATCTGAAACAGTATGTGACCATAAACTAAACAACTAAAAAGGGCTTAGAAAGAGCTTAAAACACTCAAAAAAGGCCAAATCTTCTGTCTTTTGATTCACTGAACATCAGGAGTGATACATAGAAGTGATATAGAGTGTTTTTTAATTTAAAAAATATTTTTTTATTCAAATATTGGAATATTTAATCAGTTTTTTAATTTTATATGCTCTATATTTTATAAATGTTTCACTGTATCTATGTATAACTGTGTATAGAGAGCCTTTATCAGTTGTTATAAGAGCTGGGAATATTTTAAATGTTGGATTTCCATAATTTCCAAAAACCAATATCCTGAAATTGCTGTTTTTCCAGGGCGAGTTTTAGAATTTTCCAAGTTGTGCTGTGTTCCATCCTTATCTTATGTTAACCTGTAACATGTATACTGATATTTCCATGACTTTTCACATCTCAAAAATATATATATATATTTTTTTTTTTTATTTATTTTTTATTTTTTTATTTAATTATACACTTAATTAGGTATTTACATTACATTACAGTCATTTAGCAGATGCTTTTATCCAAAGCGACTTACAATAAGTGCATTCAACATTGGTAATCAAAAGAACTACTAGTCACCAGAAGTCATAAGTACATTTCCTTTTCCAAACAAGCATCTAAGAGCATGAAGCAGATAATGACTCAGAGCCAAAGTACAGTGCAGAAACAAGAAAAACAGTTAGTGCTATAAGTAGTACGAATACAATAAGTGCAACAAGCTAGTATGAAAACAATAAGCGCTAAGTGGAAGGCTCAGGGTAGCACTTCCTGAAGAGGTGGGTTTTCATATTTCTTATCTTTATTCGAGCTGAGGCCTGCAAATAGGCCTCGTTTTTAACAGCTGGAATAGGCTCCGTCGCTACTGGAAGGAGGATGAAGTGAGTTGAAGAAAGAGTTACTGGAGATGCACTGGAAGTTGCCAGTAGTGCTAACACTAGTAATGTCCCGTCACCCCAGCACGAAACGTGTTGGAAAAATGCGAGTGCAATTACGGTCGTTGGATTCAGGGCTGTCAGTATAATGTTAGTGACACTTCTAAGCCAAAGGATCAGACATCCCTTGAAAAGGCATTTTCTGCCCTGCATATAAAGGAAAAGCAGGCAGTGGAGTAACATTACGAATTCAATAATAACCCACCTATGCAGGGACATGGTCCCACTACAGACAGTCAAGAAAGAAGGGTTCAGATATCAATGCTACTGAAGAAGCAAAGTGTCCTTGTCATTGTTGGTGGGGTGTGGTCTACTACTGTCGTATATGACAGCAAAGTAATCTGATTGCTATTTTGGAATATATGCAGAACGCTGCAGAACTTACAATGTATAGGCTTCGTTCCATTGTAGCTTTCCAATGAGGGCTCAGGTGTGATTGTGTCCCTATCAGATGCTTTGTAATGCAACATGGAACAGCAGTGTTTTTTGAAGACTTTAAAAAGAACTAATTAATCCTTCTTCTTCTTATGAATGTCTTCAGGGATTAGTTACCTATTTATTTGAAAGGAATTATTGTTGTCATTAGCTATTAGCTGAAGCCTACAGACTGCAAGATGTATTCCATGATGCATTGGGTCAAATCTGTCGACAAAACGGAGGCTGTGTTGCTGACAGGGCATGTGTGCTTAACACGGCTGAGTGCTGAGTTCAGAGGCCATGCGTAATGGAATAACATGACATTATCATCTATGCTGTTTGGGCAGCAACCAAAATAATGAGAAGAGTATCATTAGGATAATAAATAGTGTGTAGATTATCCTTTGCAAACTGGGTTAGAATTGTAAGGCGTGTGCCCAGGGCTCACTGAGCAATATATAGATATATATACATACATAGTTGTTGTTCCTTTTTTATGAATTTTGTTTGTATGCTTGATATGCAAATTATTAGGAACTGACATCCAAAAAGAAGGAGCCTAGACGCCCGAAACAAATAATCCAATAATTCGGGACAGCACACTTTTAGGTATATTCACTTTGTAACAAGGTACGAATACAGAAAAAGCCCTTGTACTTATTCTGGAAAGTGATGATTTCAATTCAATTCAATTCAATTTATTTTTTAAAGCCCAAAATCAGACTTTGTGTAGAATACACCAAGACTTTTCTTTTAAAAAAAAATGTATTGAAATGTTTTTGGCCGGAATGTTTATTTTCCCCCTGATTGCCTGGACTGAACATTTTCCAAAAGGCCAAAATCTTCTTCCTTATTTTTCTCTGTGTGATTTGATTAAAGTTCCTTGAGATTCTATTTCTGTTTTGTTTTTTTTCTCTTGTCTTTATAGTCATATAACTATTTATACAGTCCTGTGACATCACTGCAGGATAGATGCATTATTATAAAAGGAGACCATGCAGACCAAAATTAGGAAAATAAATGGCTTAGACCATTAAGCTGTCTTATCCCATGGGGAGTAGAGGTCTGTCTTTATCGGATAATGAGCCCCATCACACATGGCCTCTCTTTCCTCTCTGGGCTCCAGTTGTAGGATCCCCCACCCCCTTCAGTATACAAGCAGTCATTGGCTCATGAGCCCTGTACCCACATCATATCATCTCCCTTTCATCCTTAGAGACAGTGTCTTTATTTGAAAGGGCTAACATTTTGTAAATTTCCGAACATGTCACTATTCTTTAGCAGATTTAAATGGCAGTCAGATATGACACATCAACAAAACTTCAAAGATCATCAATTTAGCTGGTGTGTAATTCTTTATATGGCAGGATAAAGACACAAGAGAGCAATTTAACAAAAAATCTGATGTGAGTAAGTTTTGGGTTCTTAGGTCAGAAGTTAGTATATTTTGTTGTTAAATTTCAATCCTTTCCTTTCAGCACAATAGCTAAGATGTATACAGAGGCCAAGAGCTCCATCCCATCTCCCCTACCTAAGGAACACCACAAAATGATTATCATAGTCAGCAGTTCAAAATATTTTCAAATTTATTTTTGAACATGCTGATTTTGACCACTCCATCTTCAGGAATATAAATTTCTGGTAGGGAAATACATACAATATATTTTTTTCAAGTATTGGCTTAAAAACCTATAAAATAGTATCACTTATTGGGGATGTGATACCCTGCTGCAGCCACAGTTTGTCTTCTACTTAGACCACCATTTAAATATGTATTTTTATTGCTTCTGACTAAGACCTTATGAATATGTAGATGTTATCATCATCATCAACCAAACGACAACATCATAAAAGTGCCTTAAATGAAACACTTAAAAGTTGCAGAGAACACCACCTAACCCCCACTCTGACACTGTTATAGTGTGCCCACTTCAGGTTTGAGGGCAACGTTGTGTGTTTTGCTGTGTTGGTGGAGGTCCAAAGCGGCTCTTCAAAATTAAACTGTGGAAAAGCCTCACAGTCAACATTGGCTTAGCTAGTGCCACTGGCAAATCGGAACGGATGTGCAAAAGTCACCTTGACAGTTTCCACAACAGTGCTGTCATTGGTAGATGCGATGTCATCCAAATAGATGGAGGGTGTTAAGCGTGTTGAAGGACATCGCAAACGGTCCAGAGGAGACTCTGCAAATGTTGAAACAGAACAAGCAAAACAGAGGCGACATACCTGTTATTGCAAAAGCCACGGGGAATATCATTGTGTTTATGCACTCTGTGACTCTGAATGTGGTATGTGTGCATGTATGGTAAGACGCTTGTGGCTCCCATGTATTCAGAGATAGGTTACCTTCGCAAGTATAAATTGAACAACATTGGTTTTCGCCCAAACCTCTTAAGTCAACTCCCCACCACCCGACGTGATATGCACCATTTCTCCGCACAATGGGCGATTAGTGGTTTACCTACATACTACAATGCAATGCATATGTCAAGCTGACAGATTTAGTGACTCACGCCAACAGGATTTTTCATCATAATATGCACTTTATTTATCCTTGTAAAAGTTTCCTGTCGTATTAAGTAGGGTTGAACAGACAGCTGCGACAGCATTTGTGATGAATGATCCTCGAGTCACAATCTGAAATGTCATTGTTTACAATTCCTCAGAAGCAATTTAGTTGCATAAATCATAATCTGTGTTTATGAGCTGTCATAATCTTCAAGTGGAAGACACCACATCCTTTGACTCCATCATGCCAAAAGGTTGGATATCTGGATTATGAAGCTGAAAATGTTAACAATTTAAGCATGACCACAAATTGAATTTAACAGCATAAACAGCTCAATCACAATTACTGAAACATTTACCACAAAAATAGAAACACAATTGACTTGACATGTGTAGAACTAAGTGGTGAACAGTAGTTGCTACTTTGTGTGAGAACCTGTCCTCTTGAATGCAGGACAAGCCCACTGTGCACTCACACTCACTCTGTAATAGCATTGAGTACCCAGAGAGTCCTATTGGACTTCTGTTTGGCAGGGGGGCTATTGATTTCATTAAGAAGACGTGTGCAGCACATTACAGAATGATGACTGCTTCATGGGAGGTCAACAAGAAATCAATATGAAATTATATTACAGCTTCGACTGACCGGCTACCACGCACCACTGCCAACAATGCAAGGATTTTCCTGCAGGGATTTCTTGTGGGAGTGGAACATGGCGAAGGTAATAAAAGAAGTGAGGATTAACCAAGGCCTTGTCTGTCATTACAGGGCAGACCAAGTTGAACTGGACTTGCAGACCAAAGAAACTATGATCATTGTGAGAGTCTCATTCTTTTCACTGTGCTCGCTGACTAAAGTGTGAAAAAAGGAAGAATGGAAGATGTTACAAAATAACATAAAATGATAAACACATGTACGGACAAATACATTTTGACACAGGGTTCCATAAAGAGACAGTGGATCTTAAATACCTTCTTCAGTGAAAGGGGCAATCTTTGTGGAATTAATAGCCAACAATACATATTGTCAGGGTCAACATTGAGGTTTTAAACTAATCCACACTACCCAAACCCTTTCCCCTAAAAAGATACTCCTGTATGCTGCTTTGTGCAGTTAAACAACATGTGGACTGTGTAAAAATTGTAAACATAATGGTTTACAATTAGGGCTAAAAATAATATATATGAATTGTTTATGTATTAAGATAATATAAAACATTAATTTCAGAGCCTAATAATATAATTACATCTTCATTCATAAATCAACCCTTGCATATTTTTACACATTTGTTTGGTATGTTAATACGTATACGACAAAAGAAAATACCAATGAATGGATAAGGAGTAGCAGGATCGAAAATTTTGCAAGGATTAAAAGAGGGAGATGGGTCAGGGTTGTCATACATGTAGTGGGATGTGGCTGACAATCACACACAATGCATATTTACAGTTCCCATTGAATACAGCACAATGTGACAAAGACAGAATGAAAATATATTCAAATTCTGCCTCCCTCCCCCACACTAGACACTGCTGTACCCTCACGCAGCGCAAGGGGAAACCCTGATCATTTATATAATCATCACCCCCACATGGGTGTTAATACTCATATTACTGATAAAATGTCATTTGAAATAGGATGTTTGACCTCTTTAAAATGTCTCGCTCCAGGTCTTTCTATTCGGTAAAACATGTTCTCGTATTAATGGAGTTCATATTCACAGTTTTCTATGGCAGGGTTTCATCTACTACTGCTCCTGCACTGTATCATTAAACACTACTATAGAATTTATTGATGCCCTACATTCCATATACTTCTTTCCAATGCACAGATTTTGTTGCACCGCACTATAACATACTATTGAAATGGATGCATAATAGAGAAGTGTTTGGGCAGATCAGAGAATGGTGGAGACACAACAACACAATAAAAACGCTGATTATTGTGGGGAGAGCTCAGGCGGGTGCCAAAGCACAGTGTATTCCAGAGGGAAACAGTGCAGCCTGCTGCTTTTGTATAAAGTATGTTGTGCTTTATTTTTCTTTCTTTTGAGGATGTAAAAACAATAACTGCGGGATAGATTTGCCATATGTTTTATTCTCTGCAAAACACATAAGAGCATAGTGAGTATTAAAAACGGAACGCTGTGACATAAACAGCCTTATAGTTGAGAAACAAAAAAGTCACTTATCAAGTCATCACCACACAGATGCATTTCTGGAGGTACTGCAACCCCGGGCTGGTGAACACCAGACAAGTTTATGCAAATGAGCGTGCAGAGTAAGGGCTAATGAGATTTATCAAAGTTGATGCTGTAACTGTGGGAGGTATGGTTTAGTTGGCTTGTGAGGAACCAAAATAAGTGTCAGGAAAAGCATGCCCCCGGGCAGATGATTTATACCTGCT
This sequence comes from Cebidichthys violaceus, assembly GCF_023349555.1. Taxonomy (NCBI): domain Eukaryota; kingdom Metazoa; phylum Chordata; class Actinopteri; order Perciformes; family Stichaeidae; genus Cebidichthys; species Cebidichthys violaceus. The sequence goes on along the minus strand of NW_027176296.1, from coordinate 5,047,606 downwards.
TATCAAAAATATGATATCTAACATTGAGCTCCTGTAAAAGACCTTGATGATAGATGATTAATTACAGTGGGAATTAATTCTGAATTAATTACATTCTCTACTAGACCCTATTAAGCCTCAAGTAAGACTCAAATGTTATCAATTGAAAATGTTTGTCTACTTGTATTTTTGTATTGTAATATTTGAATATGTAACTAGTCATATCATCAATCCACATTATTCTGTATTATAGATAAATCCCATATTTATTTATACCTATATAATATTAGGTAACAACCTTTGTAATTGATTGAACCAAGGCATACAGCTGGCACACTTGTAGTTCTTTCTTTTCACCAATATCTCTCCTCATGGGAACTCTGGGTAAAGGTAATGACATATGAGTCTACTTAGGATAGGGTAGGAGGGTGGCAGGGGCTTAAATCATTTCACCAATGAAGCCATGAAGTCTCAATGAAAAAAAAAAGCAGAGTGAATGACAAGTTAATTGGTGGGATCTGTGGACCTCAGGGTCTGGTCCTGATGTGGAGGCCAGACAGGGTGGGATGGTATGCCAGCTAATCCGCCTTTGTCCTGCGGGACCGGCTCCTTAGAGACGAGGGACCTGTTCAAGTGAGTACCTCAGCAATCTGATTGTTCCAGTTCCAGTCCCAGTCTCACAGAGGCTGAGTTGATTTTTTACTTTGACTGAAATGGCTTTTGGCATGTACTCTTTGGTTTGTTGACATCAAAGAAAGAATGTCTCACAGTAAGCTTTCGAAAAACAGCTATCATTTGAAATGGCATGTTAATTTGGGCCCATTGAAGGCCTTTAATTCCAAATAATCTGTTTTAGTATACTGTACAAACAACACATTAATTCTTTGTTGAATGATTGAGACCTCACATTTACAAGGCTTCATATACATCTAAGTTCCAGCTCTAAATTAAAATGATCTTATACCCTAAGATTGTCTACTCTATTGGTAAAGACCAGGACTACTCAAAAATAAATCATGAGGTTCACTTACCAAAGTTACTAATGTGTCACAGATCCAGACTATGGAGCAATTCTGTAATAATGGAAAAAGTGCCTCTTTTGTTTTGTAGCCAAGTCCTTAAACAAAAGATACGATGGCCCAGTAGAGGATCTCGTCACCCATTTTGAATGTTGTCAACTGATTTAAAGGCCATTATCAGTAGTTATCATTATGAATCTAATGCATCCAATGAGTCAAACTGAACCTATGCACTTCGTCAATAGTGAGTCTATTACTGTATTTATAGATGAAATTTGTTGATCATATTTTCAACTCTTGCTGTGACATTGATTCAATAACAATTAAATGAAATACTACTTACAATGATTCTGCTGCTAGCTTGATATGGTAATTTCAACTGGTTAAGTTGTGTGGTTCTTAACTCAGAGTGAAATGTTAAAAACTGTCATGTTTGGTGTCTTAAGGGCATTTTGCATTCCCACCATGCATGCCAATTAACCTCACTACTCTCCCTGGGTAAAATAGCCCATATTTATCATTCCAGTCATTAAACAACGTGGTCAACCTTGCTTTTCTTTTTGTTCTGAACATGTTTTTCAAACTGTGCACCTAACTCGACCACTACCACTAGTGATGACTGAAAGATGGCAGACAAGGTGATAGCAATCTGTCACTCAAAGACAAAATCATGCTCAATGTGATTCTTCATTTACTGAATGGGAATTGGTAATGGATGAAGTTATACATGTTTATATAGCTTTAGCTCGATTAGCTGTTTTCAATGCAATTGTAGGTATCTTGTAATTAGGAGGTTACATGTTTTGATTGTCTTCAGTCAAGAAGTTAATGGATTTGGCCATTGTTGGGATGTAGCACTCTGTGGGAGACACTTTAGTGCTTATTCTTAAAGGAAAAATACACCATCACATGCAGCTCTCATAAACATCAGTGATATTCTGCGTGTTCCAGTTTTCTTTTGAAATGGTGTTATAATTGAATGGTGTTATAATTCATTCATTATTTTCCCTTAACCTTTTAATCTACTTTTGCTCTGTGATATTCCCGACTTGATGAATGGACATGTTGCCTTCAAGAAGTTTAACAGGTAGATGGAAAAATAGGTTATGAAGGCATGCAGAGTTTGTGCCCTCTAATCAAAATGGAACATGTTTTATCCACTGCATTATGGTGCATAAATTAATATCACCACTGCTTCTTCTATTAAGGAATGTCATTTCATCAGTATTCTTGAACTCCCACAACTCAGAAATAAAATAACAAGTGCAGTCCTTTTATAATCTTTATGTCAGTTTCTGTGTTTGACTTCAATGTTTACTGTAAAGAAAATGGGAGAGAATATCAACCTATGTGAAGGTTTATTTTGCACAGAATCAAAGGAGAGCCGAAAGCAAGCAGGCTGCCATTCCCTCATAAAAAAAGAAACATTGCAAAGAAAACCTGTGTGTCATTTATCACAATTTAGTTACTTAGCCCAGTATTCCACACCTGGGTGCCCAGCTTGCCATTAATGTCAGCTGCTCACCACTACAACTCAGTGAGACACTCTGGTATATCCAGTCTGACACATTGGCTCCTCGCTTTGGAGATTAGAGATTCATATTTTATTTGGAGACATTATGTTTCCAGCTTGAAGCCTCCATGCCCAAAAACATTTTCCTCTCAATTATTCCTCTTTTTTTATTATCATATAGTAATATTTGAAAAATAGTAGCATGTGAAATCCTCCTAAGTAAAGCTTTTAAAGCTGTGTTTCTATGGAGAAGAAATGTATTTAAAAATACATTACAGTGAATCTTAAAATACTAGTTTCTTTCTTTTTTACTACAAAGAGTCCACATGATTACACAATTTGAGATATTACAAAATAACCATGATGAACATTATATTCTATGTATAATGTATCTGGGTTTATGTTCACATTCCAGCAGCTCATTGTAAAACCAAGCTTTGTTCTGCCTTTAAAATTACTTACTGGCCCTTTTGCCATTTTAAAGATGTTTGTCATTTACATGGGACCTAGCAGGTAGCGAAAGGCTTAGTTACTTGTGGCCTTTTAACAATTCATTCATTTTTTGCATAAAGCCACAATGCCATCAAGAGGAACTGTGGGTGTGAGAGACACTGTGTTCTGGTTCCACCCTTGTTAAGTGTGATTCGATAATTTGTATAATATTATCTGGACACGAAGTACGTGGAGTTCAAAGTCATTGTTGTTAGTAAGCAACACAATTGAATCAACAGAAAAAAACGCATGCACCATGGTCTATATTAAAATTGAATTAATCAGACTTGTTTCACTCCTTGGATACACTTCTAATATCACAGCACTTGGTCTAATGCAAACAGCATTCAAAGTAACATCACACACAACAGACACTACACTGATATCCAATTTAAGATTTGAGCTAGACTCAAACATATTACCATCTATATATTTATGTATAAGAACCATCCTTCTCCGCTGAGCCTGAGGAGCGATAAATTGAGCAAACACACAGCTTGCGGTCTACCTGCAACTGTACATACTGAATAAGCAACATTGACTGAATCTGCATACATCTAAGGGATGCCACCAAGACAGTCTTATATTAATTTCACATTTATATTCATATCATGTCCCTGAGGGCATGTCTGAGCAGGATATCACTGTAGGGGGTATGAAGGGGTGGGGTACATGCATCCGAATCAACATCTCAAAGTGAAAGTGTTAAAGCATCTCAAAGAGCAAGCGTTAAAAGAGTAAACATGCATACTCGCCAGCGGGAGTAATGTTTTTTTATACTAATGGAGTTCAATAAGCATGCTGAAGTGTGTTGATTATTCGCTGATGAAATATGTCCTCTATAATGACTTTGCAGTTACTAATCCAGTTGTGGCTTGACCTCATCAAATCTTAATGGAAGGCTAGTTTTGGAATTGTTTACTAGAGTAGTAAGTTGAACTTGCATTCTACTTTTTAAAAGGAAAACATATTTGCAACTATGTGGTTACGTTTGGGCAACAACGCTACTTGGTAAGGTTTAAAAAAACATCATGGTTTGGTTTAAAATAACTATGTTTGTTAAGGTAATTAGGTTACAGACATAAATTGAAATTGGGTCAATATTGACTTCTGGGTTCACACATGACACAAACAATGGATTCCTGAGTGAATGTCCTGTGTTTGTTTGATCCAACGACCACCTGCGGTCTTGGCCCACCTCCGACCGCAGGTGAAATCATCACTGGACCCTCTGCAATTTGCATACCAGCCTCATGTGGGAGTGGACGACGCCATCATCTACCTGCTGCAACGAGCTCAGTCGCACCTGGATGGAACCGGTGGCTCTGTGAGAATCACTTTCTTTGACTTCTCCAGTGCATTTAACACCATCCAACTAGTGCTACTGAGTGAGAAGCTGCGGGAGGTGGGGGTTAACGCGTCCACCGTCTCCTGGATCACTGACTACCTCACAGGCAGACCACAGTTTGTCCGACTGGGCCGTGTGCTGTCTGATACGGTGGTCAGTGATACTGGAGCCCCACAGGGAACTGTTCTGTCTCTCTTCCTGTTCACCTTATACACCACTGACTTCCAGTACAACTCGGGGTCATGCCATCTGCAGAAGTTCTCTGATGACTCTGCAGTGGTCGGGTGTATAAGGGACGGACGGCAGGAGGAGTACAGGGCAGTAGTGGATGACTTTGTGGAGTGGGCCGGTAGAAATCACCTGCTTCTGAACGTGGCCAAGACCAGAGAGTTGGTGGTCGACTTCGGGAGGAGGACGACGGCTCCACAGCCACTGAGAGTTCTGGGAGAGGACGTGGACATGGTGAAGGAGTACAAGTACCTGGGTGTCTCCATCGACAGCAGACTGAGCTGGAAGGCCAACATCAACGCTGTGTACAAGAAGGGGATGAGTCGACTCTTTTTCTTGAGGAAACTTCGATCCTTCAACGTGTGCAGCAAGATGTTGGAGATGTTCTACCAGTCTGTTGTGTCCAGTGCACTGTACTTCGCCGTAGTCTGCTGGGGGAGCAGCATTGGAGCCGGAGACACCAACAGACTTAACAAACTGGTTAAGAAGGCCGGCTCCATCATCGGCTGTAAACAAGACTATCTGGAACAGGTGGTGGAGAGGAGGACACTGAAGAAACTATTATCCATATTGGATAACCAGGACCACCCTCTCCACCACCTACTGCTGGGACAGCGGAGCACTTTCTCCAACAGAATGATCCAGCTCCGCTGTCACAAGGACAGATACAGGAGAACGTTCTTTTTTTATATAACATCTTTACTATATTATAATTGTATATATTGTGACGTGTATTTTTCTTGTATTTTTCTTTTTCTTTTTTCTTTATATATAATATTAAGATTTTTTACCTGTGACCTATTGCTGCTCTGTAACCTATTGCTGCTTGTAACAAAATAATTTCCCCTCGCGGGATCAATAAAGTTAGTATCTATCTATCTATCTATCTATATAGATTTTTGTGGAAATTGATTAGACACATTTGTGATACATCAAAGACAGATGTAATCCGGGTGAAAATATGTTTCCCCTGAAATGTAATTGACAATGCAGTTTTGTTGTTTGGGAATGTAAAGGAGACCAGGCTTTCTTGGCATGTGTGACTGGCTCAAACTTATCAAATATTATTTTAGTGACTTAAAATAGTGAGCCCTCTGTGACACTAACATGAAGGAGTAAAATTGATGTCGGTACCATGCATGTTAAAGTTCAGTTCAGAAACACCACAGTAGTGGGAGCTGAGTTTATAGCCGAATGCCTGAAAGTGAAAAATGTAATGATCGTTTGGAGGGGGGGACTAAGTTGATTTATTACCATAGGCACTTCATAAAGAAAAAATGACTAGTAACCCCAAAGTTAAAAGCAATCATCAGGATGTTAAAATGCAGTACGTACTTCTTAGCAGATATTTTACACTATGAATCATTCCCATCAGTTCATGGTGTCAAAGTAAAAAAAAGACAAAAATGAAATTAAAGTTATTAAAGGTTTTAATCAATGCTGCACTGATATAGCATTAAGATACACAAATAATCACACAGAGACTATACACATTTTAGGCCATAAACTCACTCAGGTGATTTTAATGATTTTGGCTGAGTTGACCTCTTCTCAAGACACACATGGGTCTGTTTTCTTCACTGCTCTATTCAACAAACAAAGACACATGCAAAAGTAGAATACATCAGATACAGTACATGCTTCTGAGCGCTGATGAAATTTATCGTTGAGTCAGCCTTTGTTCTGCCGATGTGTAGAAATAAACAAGTCTCACCATTCCTCCTCACACACTGGATTTGAAGGCCGTCTTAATTGAAAAGCTCAAGTGGGCCATTACATTTTGTGTAGGAGGCAGGAAAGAATAATTTTATTTCACATGCTCTGTTCAAAGTGATGACTCAGACTCCTTGACTAATGGCATTTATTTGGCAGTCAAGTGAGAAACAGCTTTATTGGTAAATCATACTGACTTCTTTATGTTGTTAATGATTTGTCCATTAACTCCTAAAAACGGGTGTATCTGAATTAGTCACTGATGTTAGTACGACTGCACTTTATCGGTTCCAATCCGGTGAGTACACTCCTGGACCAAGTTTTTCGGTGATAATTTGTTGAATCAAATGTACAAAGAAATAAACAAGCAAACAAAATAGTGTTTTAATTGCTATGTTAAGTTTTCAAATTAGCCATTCCTGATATATTTCCCAGTCTTTGCTTTAAATAATTTTTAGCTTATATATTTATACTAATAAACTGTCTAATAAGTATACGGTTCCTCCAAACTTTAAAAGAGTAGACGGGTTGTGGGAAAACAGCTTTGAGGTAAAGCAGTGGAAGAGAGTGATAGCCGTATGGTAAGGAGACAAAGAGAATAGAGTGCAAGTGGTGGAGAGGCGTTGTAGCATTGGTGTTAGACGAGTGTCGACGCGTCATGGAGCTGAGAAGACTCGCAGGGAATGGCAGCGCTTTGCTATTTCCAGCCTCTCGTTGAGATAAGATGAACAGGGGAGTATCTTCGGCATATCCTCTCCATAGACCATCTGGAGTCTTCCCACATTCAGTTGTACTTTCTCACATAATAATGATTTGGTTGATTTATGTGAATGGTTAACAGATAAACTCATAAAATACATCACTGTTCAGAAACTTGTAAATTAATCAAATGTTAGGCACTCCTACATTGTACATTTTGTGAGAACAAAATAAACAAGTGACACATATATCAGCAAGTTCTTCAAATTTTCCAAGGTGGATATTGTGTATACCATTTCTAGGAGAGATTAGCTTGCCATTTGACCACAAAACATTCAGGGACTTGAGTGATCCTATGATTACGCTTTTCTGTACACAGAGCAACATCTGCACAGTGTTAGCTGTTAACCCTTAAGGCTAGCCATGCTGCAGGTACCGTTCCTAAGATGGATTAAACAGCAATCGTTGAGGCAGAGGGCTCCGAAGCCTGAGGTTATGTATTCACAAACCGCCCACCTCCCTGAGGCTGAGGGCAGCTAGAATAACAGGTTTTATTCAGGCCATTTTCTCTGCAAGCCCTAACGGCACTATGTCATCAGCTGCTCAGGAAGATCAATAAAGTTTACAGTTTAATTTCATTGATATTGATTTATTTAAATAACACAACACAAACAAAAAAAACAAATTTAGTGTGTTCCTGTCGGCAAATTGCTGTGTTGTGAACTCTAAGAACTGCTGCAATTATCATGGAATGCCGCAGTGTGCACAGTCTAGCTTGTTGAATATTTTGCATGGAACGACAATGAATCATTGAGATGTATCAGCTTCATCAACTTTGTTCAAGTCTTCAGTAAATTTAATTTCCAGTTTGAAAACTGAATTATTTTTCTACAAATTTTGGCTTTCTTGTATGGCAAAATGGCTTTCAGCAACAACAACAAAAAGAAAATATCTATGATTAGCTGTACAATATCTGTAACAATTCTTATTTTTAAGAATAATATATTTTTTTGCTTGTTGATATGTTGTCATTGTTGATGCTTTGAGGGCGAATGAGAGCAGAGGTCGCCAGAGCCTATCGGGAACACCTAGGCCCAGTGATCCTCTGTTTCCAGTCTTTGCTTAACATGTCACAGACAAAGCTAACAACTGTTTGTCTCTGTGTGTGTGTGTGCACACGGGTGACTGCATACATATAGTGTGGATGTACTGCAAGAATTGCGTGCATGACTCCATGTTAAAAGGTCAGCTGTGGGGTAAGCGTGTGATTGCAGAGGTTTGGTGCTCTATCTGTGTGTTTACATTTGCGTCAACAGTTCAGCACAAATGCTGTTACTTTTTCAAGTCAAACTTCCACATGACCTTTCTCTGGCTGCATGTGTTAATTTTTTAAATGCACTTGCCAAAAAAGATGAAAAACAGGAGTGATATTCATTTTTGTATGAATGTTGTGTTGAATCCTGCTTTGATTAAGTACAGAGTAAATATATATGCCAGGCTGCCTCACTGTATACAACCCAAACTTAAGCATATGTAAAACTTGCAAAATGTAAATAGTGTAATGTTGTTCATATTTGTCTTTTAAATACAGAATTCTCATAGTGTTTTGCTTCATCAGGAACCTTGTGTTTGTATCTTTTTATACAAGTCCTCTAAATTGAATGCCAAAATATGTTATACTATATTTCATCAAGTTTAGGTACAAAAACGTCTTGGTTAGGTCATGGTTTTCGGGACCTTCATCATCAAGGTTGCAACAATAACAATTTAGTTAGGGAACAATAATTGTGGCTATGTTTTAAAAAAGCAAAACAGTTCCTCCTTTGCTTCAGCGGCCGTTAGAGGGATTTGTTACTTGAAAATAAACATATGTTGTATTGGGGCATTAGCTAAAATTAATGATAGTCTCACATTTTGGCTGTGATGTACAAGTAAAAAGGACAACACATGTTAATGGTGGGTGGCATGACTGTAGTTTTGCAGGCAATGACTCAGTGATTTTTCAACTGCATTAAATTCCATGCTATGTGGACCAGATGTAGAATAAAAGTCAAGAACTAAATGTTATCTCTTTAAACAACATTCATAAATAAATAGCATGTCATTATTTGGTATCATAATTGCAGAGATAGATATAGAGATTATTTTTGTTTAGTAATTTCAAAGAGGAATAATAGACATCTCATTCCATTTGATGGAACATACACCCAAACCGGAAGTCTATCAAATTTTTCTCCTCATGCACCTGTTCCGCATCGATCCAACTAGTTGCTCTCCAGACAAGGTCTTTCAAGGCGTTCTTATCCCCACTACTTTGAGGAAAAGCAGAATATTTGGGGATTTTAAATATGCCAAACCCAGCTTTCACTTCTTGACCCCCTTTTATTTTCACATATCTCACCTCAATATTTTTTCCCAAAGATGCCTGGGAGCTACATCCAGGTGTCTGACTGGATTGAAAGTTATTATAGCTGTTGCAATAAAGCAAATAGCTTTCCACTAACAACATCCAAGTGCAGAGTTTTCCATCTGCCTTCACAGGGATACATCACTTCAGTGAACATATTCAAGTTCTTCCATTGGCTCACAGTGTGGCCTGCACCCATGCTATCTAAACTCACACAGGGAACTGATTCCAGACATCCCTCACTCCAAATGCAGCAAATAACCAATATTCAATCAAAGGGGGTAATAATGTCAAAGTATGCTAACAATGCCTCAATGTGAATGAGTATGATGCATTGCCGCATAGTTAGCGAGGCTAAGAGTAACAGAGTCTCCAGGAAAGTGCAAGAGAAATAAGGGGTTGAGGAAGGGCTGAAGAGACAACAGGACAAAGGGTGGGGATACAAAAAAAAGGAAAAATAAGGATTCCGGGCTGGGAAAAGAAGGTTGAGGGGGAAGACTATCAGCCAATCCCTTGACACGTCCACTGTTGTATCTGCGGGTTGTCTCTGAAGAGGCGAGGTGCCTGGACACTGCATTCCCAGGGAAAACGGGAGATTAACATTCCTAGGATGCTACAGTATGGGCAGTTATGAGCGAGATGGTCCCAGGAAAGCTCACTTACTAACAGGATGTAATGGAGAGGGGGGTAGAAAATCTGATTTACTCACCTTTTAACATATGACATACACTGCTGATGTGAAAATATGTGAAATCAGCTCAAAATAGGGATTTTTGTCACATGTTTAAATGGATGTTTTCACATCAAAAACCTTTTTAAGACATGATTGCTTGATTACTAAATGTTTCCTTTGTTGTTAATTATAAATTCATCATTTGACAGTACTGAAGTACACCTTGAAAAGAAGTGTCAAGCTCCCTTCCCTTCACATATATGCAGCTGTTTAATTTTCATTCCCTAGCCTTCCTCAGCCGGCCTCAGGAAAAACTGAAACAGTTGCGAGTGGGTGAGCAGTGTTTGAGGGGAGGGGGTGTACTTGGTTAAGACTGTCACAGAATGAAATATGGGTGTTTAAAAGGAAAGTGTTGTGACATACAATACCATGCTGAGTAAGCCACAATGTGTGTGTGTGTGTGTGTGTGTGTGTGTGTGTGTGTGTGTGTGTGTGTGTGTGTGTGTGTGTGTGTGTGTGTGTGTGTGTGTGTGTGTGTGTGTGTGTGTGTGTGTGTCTAATGGCATAGGACGGCCACTGTCTGTCTGTTTGGCCTCACACTATTTCCTATGAACTTGTCTGTGCTCTGAGGACAAAAGGCTCCTTCAGTGGCTCTGTCTGCCGGCCAGCGGAGCAGCGCAGGCTTTGTCTGCGCAGCATTTGTGGGAAAGAGATACCATGATCAGTCTGCTAATGACTGTATGCACACAAACATATTTATTTTAAATATAAAATAAATTACCATATGCACACAAGTAAAGGTGTATGTTAAACCTTGAGAGAGAGGATATTTTAAGTGAAAGCATTTCAGCTGGTCTTTTGCAGTTTGAGGGTTAATACTTTGTTTTGGGATCAAGATTACAGTTTTGTTCAGGTTAAGGTAGGGTAAAAGTAAAGTTAGGCATGTAGTTGTGAAGGTTAAGATTTAGTTTAGGAGCATGGGAATATACAGTGTAATGTAACTGAGGGTCCTCACAAGTATAGAAGTGTCTTATTTTGAGTAGGTACCTCCCTTATTAAGTATGTCTGCCTAAATGAGTGTGATTGTTTGTCACACTATTACTACTTTATCTTGTGCATTTTATTTCTGTATTGCTTTATGTCTGTGTGTGTGTGTGTGTGTGTGTGTGTGTGTGTGTGTGTGTGTGTGTGTGTGTGTGTGTGTGTGTGTGTGTCTAGGTTTCAGTGTGTGTGGGTGTGGAGATGACACAGTCTGTCAGACTGTAAAGCACTGTGAAGAGTCAGGGGAGGCGTGGGTCTGTTCTCAGATGCTTCCCTCTGTGACCTCGGACCATCATAAATCTCCTAATTCCCTCATTCCAGTGTCAAACGGAACAGCGCTCTCATGTGCTGGAAATTCCCTCGTTGCTGCTTGAGAACAAATTCTACAGTATAGCTCCACAACCAATGCTTGTTCTCTGTAATGCCTGTTGTAATCTGTCAGGGACATACAGTCATCAGTGACCTTTACTGGCCACTATCGGTGAACAACAGGACAAGCACCATCGTCTTGTGTCTTCTATTGTCCCTTGTGCTACGGTAGATGGATGCAAACAAGGAGTGGGTGCGCTACTTCAAGAAAAGTTCACAGAACTGTCACAACTCTGCCACTACTATCCTGTTTTTCCATCTCTCGCTCACCTAACCAGTTTATTCGGTGCACCTGCCAGTCACACCCACCTCATCAGCTCATCACTCTCACCTGCTCACTCTGCTGCATCCACTATTTAGACCCCAGTCTCACACACACTCACTGCCAGATCGTTCTCCGCTTTCATGCAAGACCTTCCAGCGTATACCCTTGGACTGATTCCCCTTTACCAACCCTGCCTGTTTTGGACTAGCCCGCCTTGCCTCTGCCCCGGTAATTCACTCACCTTCTGTCCCCGACCACAAGATCCTGCCACTTTTTCCCTGTGAATATTCTACCTGGGCCCCGTTCCTCGTACGTGGTTCAAATAAGTCGATCAAATGTCCTATTAGCCAGCTTAAATTAATTAACCCGATGATTGAAGTCAGGCTATCTAGGTTTCTCAAAGGCTGATCCGCGCTCAAACAATCTCGTTAATTCGAACCAGCCGTCAGTTATCAGGATAATTGCGCGTGCCGGTCCTACTTCAAAAGGGGGAAGCGTCGATCACCGAAACCATGATTTTCTAACGGTACAATGGAAAATAAACTCAAAGAAAAATACTTCTTTTTTTTTTCTCTGCTGACGAGCAGGAGATGATCATGAACGCATATGAGGAATTCAAGACCATAATCATGGCAAAATCTAACACCATCACCTCTGCGAGGGCTAGACAAGAAGCATGGCAAAATATCACAGACAAGTTAAATGCGTAAGTGTTGGGAAAATGTAAAGGCTAATTTTAAGTGCCTCATCACCCCAATCAATCAGATTATATTTCTTTAAATGTGCCTGCTGGCAGTATGCTTAATGAAATGCATCATCGAATGAGATCTTGCTAGCAAAAATAATTATCTCAACTCTTTCAGAATAAGTAGATAAAAACAAGCCCAAAGAGTATCTCATTGATACAAATTAATAGATACTTATGAGGATATATGCGCTTATGTATCATGTACTATATATGTGTATATACATGTATGTGTAGATTACCATATAGAAGTAGGATTTTTAATGTGTGTGCAAATCTGTGTATGGGCGGATCAGTATGTATGTATTATTCATAATCAGAAATTCAATCAATTGAAGCAGTGAAAATAAATTGTGTGATTCTCTCTATTCTTATCATGAGTCCACCTTAATCATTTTCTACAATTATGATATGCTATGGTGTACTAATAACACTGTCATATAATTATGAGTGCTTTCAACCCAGCCATCAAGAGGACACGGGAGCAAGTAAAAACTAAGCACAAAAACATTATTCAGAATGGTGAGTCAATACAATATGTGCCATGGTAATGAACACATCCATAAGTTTCTTAAGCGCCAAATAAACTTTACAAACAACACGGCATGCAGCGGCTTTCCCGATGTTCTCCGCATCACTGACACTACAAAAATGTACCACTCCCAAGTGCAAGGCTATGCATACAGTCTGTGAGACAGTCAATGCTCGGCTGCGGCGTGTGGTGTTCTCAATGTATGGCTCGAGAAGGTCTTGTAAATAAATGATTCCTTTTCGGCAGAATCGATAGCGTTCGTATAGAAAGTCATCATGATGTGATAACGGATGTTGGCAATCTCGAAGAACTCTCTCCCTATAAAACGCTAATCTAACTAATATCGCTCCTTCATCAATAGGATCTCTGAGGAAGGGAGCTGCCATTTTTTTCCGGGGGAGTGGCAAGTTTATCCAGCTAACTTAAGTTAGCCTGCACTGGAGCAGGTTCAAGTTTATGGATGTGTTGCTATGGTGATTTTGCCAAACTTGCTTTGTAGAACCGAAAAGCCTGATTTATGTAATCTTATCCTGAAAATTATCCGGCTAACTCAGCCAGGTACAAGAAACGGGGCCCTGTTGTGTGTCCAGGGGAAAATAAAGCTTTGATTTAAACTATCCGTGGTGTCTGTCGTACTGCTCCTGGGTCCTTACTGCACCCGTTACAAGAAAACCACATAATAGTGCAACATGCTCAGAAATATTGTAGTTATAGTTTATCGTTTGCCATGCCATGATGGCTCAGAGGCAACCTTGTGGTCCAATCAGAGAGCTACCTCCTATTGAGAAAAAAAAAAAATGACCTCAAACTTTGGAGGGAATACATCGTGGCATAGCTCTGTTGTTAAATGTTACCTTGTCAGCATATGACAACATCCCAGGTGATGTGTGAAAAGGTGTTATGAGCTTGAACTGAATAACACATGGTACTGTTCACTTCATGTTCCCCCTGAAAGCTACCAAAAAGGCCAAATTTCACCTTTTGCTTTTTGTTTTGAGAACAAAGATTTGGAGTCTTTGGACATGGCCTACGGTCGATTCTTTGCTTGTTGCTTTGTCCTCTATCCCTGAACTATGTGGGTGGTCCTGATGGATTGAAAGTGTTTTGCAAGCAGGCAGGGAGTTTTCATTCCAATGTGCATTTTGTGCCACTAGATCAATCAGAACCTGGTGAAGTAATCATTGAGTCACTAGAACTGATTAATAACCCCATCAACACCCTGCATTATTTTCTTTGATCGAGTCAAATGCTACTCTTGGCCCTTGTAATGGTGCTGACAACTTTCACAACAGGGGTCTGGAAGCCTCCACCTGGGGTCCATGACCACCAACACCAGCAGCTTGCTTAGCATGTATACCAATCCGACTTCAGCAAGCAGCTTGTTGATCCCAGCCCACTGTAAAAGCTCCCTGGTAGCAGGACACATGAAGTCAGAGAGATCCAGCTGTAGAAGAACACCATGTCCATTGTCCAGGAAACAGGTGACTTGTTGTACACATTTAAACGCACGCACACAGACACATGGACTAATGTGCACTATTTGTGTGTGAGTGACATGCTTTTAACTTAAGAATATGTGAAAGGGCTACCACAAAAAGTTGCTTTCCCAGGCAACCACAATCTTTAAATGGCAATTAAAACCAGTGAAGGCCCCAAAACTGCTGAAAAGTAAGAATCAGTTTTAAAAGAAAGAAAGAATGTAGCAACAAAAGAGTCAGGAAATGAAGAAAAAACGGAGTGAAGGGCCACTCTATTGAGAATGACATCCAAGCGATCAGGTTTCAACAAGATTTGCTGCTTTAATATGAACCCAATTAATTCCAGTGTAAGAGTAATGACAGTTTGTAACATGTGGACTTTACAGGGCAGCTTCAAAACCCATATACCTGTTAACAGTGATCACTATCACCACTCCATGTCTGCTTTATTTGGTCTGGGATTTGATCAGAAGTACTCTATCCTGTGGCCCCGTGAGTCCCTGGCAGCCAAGGAACCGACTTTGTCTCATGCTTTTGCTGCATTTATTAGCCAGATTCATGGGGACTTGTGTGGAGATTTACTGCTCACTTCATCTTGAAAGCTTTTTTATTGTTGTAATGTTAACCCCAAAAGAACATACTAAGTCCCGATGCGGGTGTATATCACATTCGGGAGCCTTGCCTGTGAATTCAAGCCTTGTGGTTTCTAATATGCACGCACATATGAGGGATGGCAGACACATGGACATGCGTGCGCGCAGACACACACACACACACACACACACACACACACACACACACACACACACACACACACACACCTACCACCACATCCCAGCTGCCCTTGAGGCGAGATACCACAGCTTCTTCAGGTCTGCAGGATTAAAACGAAGGCTTAATAATAATCATGTTACTTTGTAGTTGGAGGATTAACCCTCTTTCTTTCCCCATTAATGGCACACACTCCCAATAACACCAATACATACTAAGTGAGAAGGAATTACACATGCACACATACAACCACAATTACAGACAAAACGGGGCCATTGAAAGTGAAATACCAAAGCCACCCCAATTCACACTTATGCATAACTTCAGTTCCGGCCCGAGGCTTCACATCTCCTGAGCTTCAGAGGAATGTGCCATGTAATGGAGTTATAGGAGGGCTGAGGGTGGTGTACTGGGGAGGAGGTGCTAGGAGGAGGGAGGCAAGTGCAGTCTGCTTTGAGTATTTCTTCGAAACAGTCGCAATCTTGACAGCTCTCTCTTCCTGAGGCCCACCTCTGCCCAGGTAGCAGCTACTATAGCATTGGATGAGAAAGATATTTTTTTGGTTGAAAGGGCTCTGAGGGTGAATAAATTTGACAAAGGATATCATACTGTGGAATTTAAAGTGCCAATGAATCGGGGTGGGGGTTTGGGTGTGGAGGGTGGGATGGGGGTAGAGCAGCATAAATGGAGCAAGCCCTTCGGGGAAGCCGTCTCCTCGAAGCTGATCCCACCGAGTTTAATCCTTGACATCACGTGAGCAAAATCCCACCGCTGCCACTACTGTCTCCTCTAGACGGCCTGTGGATGTGGGTTTTATCAGTGAGTTCAAGGATGGATGTTGGGCAGGACATCAGTGAGTTCTAGCCTCAGTGCTTGCTCTGCGGTTTCTTGAAGTGGATATAGGGCATGGAATGGGCAGATAAGGTCGGAGGAGGCCACGTCTCAGGTTTTAAACCACACCTGATACATTCACAAGTGCCTTCACAGCAGTATGCATGGGTGTTATGGATATAAGATGAAATCTTTTTCTGTTACTTCTAACTTCTTTAGCGTGTGTATTTAGAAAAAAACCTATTAACGATTATTTAAATTAGAATATTACTTTAATGAGATTGTAAAGTAAGAAAATAATTCTCATTTTGACAAAAATACAAATTGGTGTAAAGGACTACTCATCCATCTCCCACTTGCCACATTAAATATTTCACTTTCTCTTTAACTTTTGGTTCCTGACTGGGTTATGATATTTTAAGTATTATATTGGGCATTTATTCACTTTTGTTCAGAAGGAGACAGTATAAAGTGACAGATAACATGGGGAGAAAGATTGGTAATGACATACAACAAAGGTCCCCGGCTGGACTCAAACCAGGGACATTGCAATTACATGGTCTGCTTCCTAAACCCCTTGGCCAGCAGGTTGCCTTGGCCCTCTCTCTTCGAAAAGTATCTAGATTTAAATGAGACTTCCTGAATAAATAAAGCTTGACAACTGGAACAGCTTAACAACTACTGTAGCCTCTCAACACTGGACTTCTGAGAAATCGCATGTCAGTCAGTAGTCCAGTACTGTGACATGCTTTTAGCTTAGATTTTCTCTTCATAAAGTGTAGCTGTTGACACTCATTTTCTGGTTACCCATGGTGGCTGTCGCCACCATTTCTGTATTTGTAAAATATATTGTTTCCTGTTTGCCAAAGCACTTTCCTAATTAAACATATTTGTTCTCAGTGACCTGTGTTTAGGTTTATCACAAACGTGTTCTTTCTTTCAATATCATTCCATTTCATCAAAAAGAAATGCATGTCATTACTGTTGTCCCCCTCAAGCTATTTACCCTTAAACCAAAGCTGTCCCATGCAAGACTAACCATCAAAGCACTATAGATCGAGTTAATGACTAAACCTGGACAAACAGTGGCCTGTTTCATTGTTCCACTCCCACACAGGTGCACCCACCCACACTCCAGGTGCACCGCTCTCATCTGCTCTAGACAGTGCAACCTAACAAATCCAGATTCCAGTTAATCCATGACATGTCAAAACATCTGTCAATGCAAACAGTGGTGGGCAATTTAGAACATTGAAATCAGTATGTACAACATGCACTTCAATATTGGAGCATCATAGGGACAGTAAGGAAAGCACAGTAACCAATTGTGATTGGTGTCATTCTCTATAATCTATGTGAAAAATGTCCCTGGATTTGGTCCTACTTGTCCTGATTGACAACACCAACATGGTTGTCAACAACAGTGGAGACCCAGTTCTATCACACTTATCTAGCTGCCAGTTCAATAACAGATGCAGGTAAATAGCAGGTTTCCACACAACAACTCTGCTATCTTTGCTGCAGGTCAAACATGGTTGTTTCTCACTGTTGGTGAGCATGTAGAAAGCTACACATTCCAGATTTATGATTTGTGTTGGAAGTGTCTCAATATTGTTCAATCTCAGGTCTTTAATAGACAAAGACATGTAGACAAAGAGATAACTCTTAACTTCATGATGACTCAGAGTCAATGAGTCAATGAAATGAATGAAGATTAAGTAAGTTTTCCTTTTTAAACTACAAAATACAACGGGAAATTCAACTGAACCAATTCACTCTTATACCTTTCCTTTCATGACCTTTACCCTAAAAGGGACAGCCTGGACCCAAAGCTCAACCTAATTAATTTTGTCAAGTGATTTACCAGTTTGCAATGATCCCTCTGTGTTTCAAGAGCACATGTCAAGCATTGCTGAAATGTCACAACACAAAGGCACACACACTCTCGCTGGAAGACACTCATATGCTATCAAATAACTTGTTCAGCACAGTTTAGCAGCAAAGGACAACAACCAACCGTATCGGCAAAATCCATATCACAATTTTCTTGACATTTCATGGCAGGCGGTGTTTCATCACAGTGACAGCTCCTTTGGCTGTATGTGAAGATAGTGTTATTACAGTTTGAATAGGAAGCTTAAAGAGCTGGTTTTTGTGTCTGTCGGGAATAATGGGTAATGTTTCACTTTCACTGTAGGATCACAGCGCATGTTCGTTTTGAACACTGATGGATAGCATGATTCAGTTCATCATCACTATCTTTCTAGTGAGCTAGAATGTGTAGAACTTAGACGCTTGTGGGCCATTTATAATTCACCTTGAGATGAAGGCAATGACAGAAGGGTAGCGGTACACCTTGATGATATTAGTGTCCATTGTCGCACGTGGCTTAATGGCTACTCAAACAGGATATTGACCCAAGCAAAGCATGCCTGCCCGGCTTTATGATTCTTATCAGAATGAATGAAGCTGTGGATCCCGCTGAGAGTGATACTTTAGCCACCCATTCATAGTCATTCATCACAGAGGCGGGAAGTGAGATTCCTATATCCATTAAGCGAAGATAGATTCACAGTTCCCTTGTGGCCATTTAAGTGAGCGAGAACGTCTGAGGAGGTCAACTCTCCTGAAATAGCCTTGAACCTACCTTGAAATCTGAAAGCATTCATTTTAGGTGAGCTGCAACACCTCATTAACAGGAAGTTGTGGCCTTGCTTTGTGAAGAAATATAATTGCTTAGTTAGAACCCCATTTTAACACAGATACATTTAATGGCATTTTTTAATAAAAAAAAATAAGCTTTGGGTAAAAGTGCACACCAAATGTTAAAAGGCAAATTCCAGATTGCAAGAGTACAGAATACCTCATTTTCATTTAATTTCATCTTCACAAAGACACAACATGTTTTCATCATCACAAAGCCATAGAATTGCACCATGCTACGCTGGGAGATGTGTTTTTTTCTGCAGAAGCATTTTGTCTGCTTTTGTGATCAATGCTTAGCTGTGTGTCCTAACCTTTTTTTATACTTTATAATCACCAATGCAAGAGTCGATTTGTATCTGCCTCCCCCTCAAAGAGGTGAAGTGTTGAGTGCTAAATTGCATGATGGAGTTTTTCTCAGCCAAGAAGAGGCCGCCACATTCAAGGATGTTTGCCGACCATCTCAATTAATGCTTTTGAAACGCCATCTCTCATTAAGCCATGAGAGCGGGGGCAACTCAGCAGCCAAAAGAGAGTATTGAGCTTCGGGTCTCAAAGGAAAGGATTTCTGCAACACCAGATACCGCAACTGCTATTGATTCAATTACTTCCTTGAATAAATAGATTTATCTGGGTTATGGAATGGGGCCAGCTAGGACTATTTAATGACTCTAGTCAATAGATTTTACAAGATTTTCCTGAATTTGATAGTACTTCTGTTTGCAGAGGTAAAGAATTTTATCTGAAGGCTTGTCAGACGTTCAAATTAATGGGGATGTGGTTGTATCTTTGATTGTGTTGCAATTTGTCAACAGCTTGTCAGGAAAGAAAACCTGTAAATGAAAGTATTGGTTCAATACTGTTTGTTGCCCTCCAAGCCATTTAAAATGGCCTAAAATCCTGACTGAACAGAATAGAACACAACTTAATATTTCTGGCAAATGATCTCTTTTGTCTTGGAACACATCAGGCAGTTCTCAGCGTCCATCATTGGAATAGCGAGTGAAACTGACATTCCCTTCTATTGTGTGTCAATCCATCATTGAGAAAACAATAGTTGAATTGTGGGTTCATTACACTTAATGGAGAGTTACTCACTCGCATGTCTTTGTTAGATAGGAGCATCCTGATTTTGGGTTTCTGCGGAGACCCAGAAACACACTGATGTGACATATATTTCACTGTGGGGGAGGAGGTAGTCAGGAAATAATCCAGTTAGAGAGACAATGCTCATGACAAAAGAGGAAGAGTAACCAAAGCATTGTGCTCTGGCACATCCATAGTGATGTGTACGTACATCTTTGATGTTAGCATCTTCTAGAATGCAAAGTACTGGATTTAGGTCACCCTGAGTGATTAGGAAAACCTGTCTGTTTCTTTATCTCTGCTCCTGAAGAAAGGGATTTTTGATTTTTCAACTGTGTGGAGGACTTACCAGATACTCTGCGTTTTGATTGTTACTGTATGTTCCAGGCTTAAGTTGACAATGCTGGCTCAGGCTTTGATAAGTACAAAAAAGCAATCAATCAGTCTAAAGGAAATGTAGAGATGAATGCTATTAGATAAGTGTCTCTTTTGAACTACTCAACTTTTCCACCTCACCCTTTGCAACTTACTCGCTATTTTAAAAAGGTGGCCTCTGTGCCTGCCAGTATGTGTGTCTATGTTGGTGTGTGTGTATGTGTGTTTTTGACAGCCATTTTCTCAGCTGCTTCCTTGCCTCTGATTCCCTGTTGGCATGGTGAGTGAGCAGCGGGAAGCCTTCAATCCAATTTGCCATCGTTTGTCATCACTTGCCCCTGTGACACAGACACACACAAACAAACACACACACACACACACACACACACACATAACATCGTCTACTTTCTAAAGCATGCCGACACTGGTGACCCTGCGACTGCAATTTTGGCTTCCCCTATCACCCTATAGCTCTGTAGTAGCCATCTGTTATGTAAAATGTGAGCGACCGTTAAAGTCCAAATTTACAATGTTTTCTGTAAATCTGCAGCTGGTACCTTTGCAAAAGCGAGTGATACCATATAGCTCTGCTTACGATAAGGTGTCTTTATCTCATCAAAATGTAGTTTTCTTTAAGTTTTGTATTAGAGTAACTGCATTAAATTGACTGCATGTTGAAACGGTCTACTGGCTAAGATGGCATTGATAAGGGCTGGTTGGTATCCATCAGATTAAGTTTTGCGTTCAAACTTTTAAGGTTGTATTGCTAAATATAAAGACAGATCATGGTATGCAGGTAATTTCCCAGGTTTTGAGCTATCTGCATCTGGATATTTCTGCCTTCACCCAGTAAAATCGAGGTGAGTGGAATCTAGAGTGTGTTTCTCAAAAAGTTACTTTCAAAAATGTTTGTACAAATGTGTCTATCCTGAAACACTGTTCTGTTTAATCAGAATAATTCACAGATTTTGTGGTTTCATCAGAACCTTTTTGATCATTTACAATAACTGCATTGCTTTTATGTCCCAGAGCATAGTGGTTGAATAATGAGGCACAAGTATGATTTGATCAACCCCTCCGGCTCTGTGTTTAATTGTGCATTTGGAGCTTGTAGGGATCTTACATTTGACGACAGTAATTAAGGACAAAGCAAAGGTCTCATTAAGCAAATTACCTTGTTGCAGAGAACTCGTGGGTTAAAAGCCTTTGCTGGCTGAGATGACATTCCTCTTCATCATCAAGGATAATCTAACCACTGAGAGAGGACTCTGCATTGGATTTCATGACACATTTATTCCATTATACTGCTCATTTGCGCTTTTTTTTACATACATACTGTATATGCACTACTGGGTCCAAACACTCAGATCTACGCTTCAGACCAACGTGTCTTTGTATATTATGGAAATCTATTAGGGCATATGAAATTTGCTACAAATTTCTCTCATTTTGTTCCACTAAGTTTAACAACAATAATACACCCTAACTGGTCATAAATCCAACCCAGGCACCCCATGTTGTAGATTCATTTTGTTGATGGATGATGGTAGGGAGGACTTAGGAGAGAAGTTGGAAGTGGATTCTATCTATTATTTTGGGCCCTGTGTCCTGGCTGGTCGCTGGCATGGCCAGTTGGTGCTCCTGCCTGTTGGAGAGACAGCGCCAGAACCCTGGAATGGGCAGTAAGTGTGTTGACGTGAGGGCTTGATGCCATCTGGGCACACGGATTGACGAGATGACTGCGATTACTCTCTGTACAGTTCAGATGGACAGGAAGATGTCCCTAGTCCCTGCTGTGATGGCGGCACCAAACCCCAGTGCTAAAGATGAATGGTTACAGTTCTATGCACAATCACCCCTGGTTTCCTATACATGTTGACCAGACAGTGGAAAAATATAACTGATTTCCATTATGATTTTAGTGGCTACTTTAACATCCACAAAGCAACCTGGCTATTGGCCATAAACTCATTATGGTGTCATTCAGCATTCATTTTTTGCCATCTAGGTCCAATATTAACACCTGCTAAGAACAAAATGCTGGTAAAATTCACTTTCGGCAAATAAATCATTGTCAGACTGTTCTAAAAAGCAGCTAAAGTGAAACTATAAGCATTTAAAATTATTGAGATTAAGTAAAACGTGTAAGATAAACTCTAGTGACAAGTTGAAACTAACATAGTAATACACAAATGTGGGCTAAAAATGAATCTTGCTAACGAGCACAATAACCCAAACGTTTTTCTTACAGTAGGTGTGAAATCACTTCGGTAAAAGTGCAATAGCTGAAAAAAAAACATTATTTTTAAGTTAAACCTGGACACAACCATTGTTTTTGTATATACACTAAAACATTCATATTATATTGAAATCAAAATTTAGTTTATTTTTTTTAGGAGGTATATATAGTATGTAGTCAATGAATAATGCTTTAGCTCAGCTTGGGATATAGGAGAAGTTAGGAATGTGGGATATCAGGATTGTAGATCAGGCAGTTATTTGCTGCTCCTGCAACAAAAAAAAAAGCACCGTCTCCAAACTCAACAAAGTCCCATTTAAGAGTGGCTGATTACATCTGTGAACATACCGCTACAATTAGATGTGTGTAACTGATTAGCTAGCGACAAGTGGTTAAAGTAACTGATACTTCATACTAGACGCACCACTTAGCGTTCCCCATGGAACCTTAATCGGTTATGATATGTTCCCCTCAATGCCCCTTAAAACACCTCTAAACTCTTTACACCCCCTGTATAACAAAGGAGAGGCTTATGACCTTCAGTTTTGCTTGTTTGAAAAGTCAATATTTGCTGAAGACTAAGATATTTGAGTACTATGTCCCAAAATAACGAACTAATGAAAAATGATATGAGGACATTGTCAAAAGACTTTAAAAAAAAGTTAATGATGCATATTATTCAATTCCAAGCTTGGGAACAAAATGTTGACAAAATTCCTATTTCTTCTTTCACATCTACTTTTCTACCATCTCTTTTCAGTACACTTTGTTTTTGTTTACTTCCAAATTTGTTATTTTGAATATGCCGTTTTTTCACATCCCTGTACACATATGGAAAATAACAGTATCCAGGTTTGTGATAGCCTGCCTCCCAGGTGTGCTTGAATTTCTCCCCATCTTAGCCATGTTCTGGACCAACAAAGAATGTTCAAAAACCAGGATAAGGTATTTACATGTCACAGTAAATTGTTTTCTATTGGTGTACTCCAGGTAGCACATCCAAGTATCTCAAAAACCAGGACAAAATCTTATCCACGGTTCGTTAATTTTCCTGTTGCTTCTTTTAAGGTGCACTTCAAATGGATTTTGCTCGATAAAATGTCCTTGTGTGGTGTAGAAAAAGCATGGGAAACAGCAAGGGCTGAGTCCTAAACATAATATGCTGGATGGGTAGTGCGCTGGTTAACAACAGAATTCCAGAAGTTGTAAATTGAAAGGCTTCTTATCAAAAACTTTATTGCCATTGACCTGTTTTTTTATCTTTTCTTGACTTCCCCTCAGTGGTAATTCTCATAGGAATGGTCACAGTGTTAGGAGCTTAACCCACTCTGCCCTTATGCAATTCTGGTAACCATTTTATATTGCATATTAGCGTCAGCTAAATTTCTATCAGGTTAATGAGATGAAAAAATGTTATGTGCACCACCCTCCACCCAAATCTGTGCTTGTTCCCATTATTCATATGCTCAAAACATTACATATCTGGGATGCTAATGTATCTCATAGCCTCTGCCCAGTGTTTGAGCCTTCACACTCTACTCATATGCTGGGGCCTTGATTAAATTTGTTGCCCCAACCACCGGCTGCCAGATGACAGTGAATATGAATGAGACTCTTGAATGTTGTGAGGCTCTGTCCTTGCTTTTCCTTTCTTGTTGGCTCATTATCCTGGTTGGCTTCCTCTTTAACTTCGTTTCACTCTACTGTCCTTCGCTCTCTCTCCTTAACTTGTCAGCACTGACTTCCACACAGCAATGAGCACACATACATACATGCTGACAGATCAAACTACATATATAACATTGAGAAAAAACACATTTACACATTCTTATTACCTGTAAATCACAGAGAGACGTTTTTCAGTTTTTTCCAGACTCTGTAGGTCTTTCCTTTTGTTTAACCACATTGTCTATTACCCACCCAGTTCTTCCTCTATTAACTCCAAGCAAACTGCTGTTGCCACATTTCCTATGCAACAGAGGATTTGGTCTCTGATCTACTACGGAATGCTTTAGAACAGCAAATGTTATGCGATCAATAATGTATGTGCATAATGAATACTACTATAGACTGTCAACACCCAAAACATATTAATATTTCCTGTCGTGGCAGCAAAAATACAGTATTGTCACACAAAGACACACACACACATATGTGTGGGGCCCTACCAGCCTTTCCTAGCCAGTGGAGTCTCTGTCAGTATTGACAGGCTGTGGTACTGGACTGACTACAGACAGACAAACTCATGGAGGGGAGTAGACGCCTGGCTCTGCCAAGCGCCATGGCTGGACAGCCCTCCAAGGTCCTGGGGTGTGAGAAAGTCCTGTGTGGCATCCCTGGAAACAAATCCGATACATACTCAACTCTGAATTCAATTTGTCTAGTCGAAATGACAACAGTTAAACAAACACAGTAAGGTCATTGTGGGATGGAAATTGTCCAAATAGAATAAATATGAAAGCAGCGATGATTTGATTTATTAAGTGACTTGCATTAGCAATGAATTGGCAGTAATTGATAGGAAAAGAAGACTCATTGTAAGCACTCAACAGTTACTCTAAAAATATGCCTGCTCATGCAGTTGAACTTTAACATTTTACAGATTGTTTTTTTACCTGTCAGCCCACTTGTTATGTGCACAGTATTTTCATGGTTAAAAGTGGGATTTTGTTACTGTGACCAAGTAATATTTCAATATGACAAACTGTTCTGCTCTGAGGTTAAGATCTGCATACTGTATAGCCGTACCCATAAATATGCACACATCTAATTTCATGTGTCTATAGCAACACAATACAGGCATCATCTGGTTTGTTCATCATAATAAATTATAGACAAGTAACCTGTTTCAAGCCTTTCAGTGTGTGGTACAATATTGTGTTGACCTGAAATGTGCAATATTGCAGCATGCACAACCTAATGCATCTGTTAGAGGATGCCTGAAATACCTATATTGATTGTTTGTCAATACACGTCAACTATTTCAAAGTAAAACAATGAGATTAATTGTTTGATGTGCTAGGAAAATGATTACTGCACAGTTGACTAGAGTGAGAAAAGAGGACAATTATTAATCCAGGTCTAGCCCAGATAGCAGTCATAAAATGGACAGCACCTCATAGTGGGAATATGTTGGATGAATAGTTAGAAGGTCAAAAGACAAGTCAGCCCCATATTGCTCTCAACCTAGCTGATATTTGAATGTATTTGACTGGATATGTTAAAAGGTCATGGAGGCTTCCCATGGCTCAGTGCCACGCATGCTGTAACTGTTATGGAAGACTACAGGAGGGGTTACCTCCAGCTCCAAGAGGCCTCCAGGGATCAGGTCTTAGTCTGCCCACATAGAAAGAAGGAATACCATAAAGCTAAAGGGATAACAAATGAGACAACATAGACAAGGATTTATGAAGTGCTGAAACACTCCCCACTTTTTCTCCACAAAAAAACCCACCATGCTGGATAGAGGAATGAAAAATAGCAGGATGCTCTGGAAGGTGAGAGATAGAGAAAATGGAGAGAGAAGGATGGCCTGCCAGAAGATACAAAAAACTTGTAGTCTTGCCTGTAGAGGGAAAAAAAGAAGACAAGAGTGGGGGGAGAGGAAACTGCTTCCTCTCAAACTCCCGCTCATCAGTATGCAGCTATTATCAATGTCAAAGTGCTTTTGTGGGTCATTATGAGCCAGACATGTTGTCAGTGCCCTCAAGAGTTTTTGCTATTCAAGCTTTTACAATTTACCTCAAATTGTATTGCTCAGGAAAAGACTAACATATACTTAATACAGATTGGAATGTAAATTCAATAGACTTCCCAGACCTGATTTGATATTGTGTAACAGCTGTCTGGTTATGAATTTGGTTATTTTGTTTTCCACAAGGTCTGTCAAAGTCCCAACTGCCACCACGACTTTCCTGTTTCTTGAGATGCTGTGTATTTACTCTGATGTAAAATTGGATAGCAGGTGTTCTCTTACCTCAAAGAAATCCCAGCCAGATACAAAGACACAGTTTGGGCCGGCATACCCAAAGCTTTTCATCATCTCTTAATTGGCCCATCTGCAGTCAAGACAGGCTGGACTCGCTTGAGCAACTTGCCTCATTGGTTTGTATCACTCCCAGTGCCCTCTGCAGTCTTGAACTGACCCCTGTGTTTGGCACATGCAGGCTTTCTATTTCCATTTTTTCTGAACCAAATTTTTTTGACTGGATCACTTTGTGGAGACAGACTCACAAATAGGATCTATACAAAAAATCCTATTGATCAGACGACAGGCTTTAGCCAAGGTTATGACAACATGAATCTGCTTTTGTCAAATTTGATACGGTCTTGGGTCTGAGATAGGTCAGTGACCAATTTCAGAGAAGCTCCACTGACCAACAACCAGATCTGTCTGCCCAAAGATGGCTTTGTATAGAAATTTAAGAAATTACCTATTCAAATTATCTCTATTCCAGAATCCAAAAGGACTACTTCAGTATTTGTATCAAATAAAAAGATAACCAGAATATTTGGACAATAATATGAACAGTTTCAAACACTAGTTGACCCATGTCTCAGACCAGTAATGCCTCTTGGACCCTAGCCCTATTTTTAGGCCTCAGCTCGAAAAATAGCATACCCATACGATAATGAGTGTAGCGTTGCAACTGTAAGGGCTATTTTAATACTTTTGGTGTTAAAATAACCCTAACACTTATGAGATGTGTTTATGTGTAAATATCAGTATATATGTTACTGGTTAAGAGTAAATTACGATGGCACACAGCACAAATTGAAAATTCAAATTTTCGACTGGGAAAAAAAAGCAATTTCAGGATATTTCTTTATTAGAAATCATGTAGATATGAGCTTTCAAGCTCTCCCAGATCATAGAACTATATGTTGAGGGTCTCTAAACTAATTTTTACTTTGATAAAGTGATCTAGTACATCTTGATCTAGTACGGAGAGGTCAGACAAGGTCAACCAAAATGTAATCTTGTTCCAGCTGTTCCATTGTAATTTTATATACTATATAATTATATATTTCACTTTTCAATCTATCCATATGCAACAGTTTGGCATCATTTTGAGAGCTTGGATCCTCTCTGAGACTGTTAAAAGCATGACAATTCTGGTGTCAACAGCCCAAACCCTGTTAATGAAAACAATTAATCCTTAATATGAGAAGTTAAGAGCAAATTTATCTCTCACTTGAAAAAAATAACTTAATTCATGGCAAAATTACAATAATACATTATGATAATCATCATACTCAATCAATGTTTATGTTCCGAAATATAGTTTGTACAATAAAAAACAACATCTCTGCAGTGCATCATAGCTGTGACACTTCAGCCTGTTCTCTCCAACAGGATATTTCCTGTTCTCAGTCAGAGTGGCATACGTTTGGAAATTTCCGGCACGCTTACTTGTGTTTGTAGTTTGAAATATGTTCTCTGTTAATTAGCAGCATTAATGTGAGCTCTTACATCTCTGATCATCCATCTTGTCAGTGTGGGCTGCAATGACACTTTTTTCCTCTCAGAGATTTAGCTTTCAGATGTAGTGCTTTGATTTGTTCAGTTTTATGAATCACTTGAGAGACTGACCTTGCAGTGAAAGCAAACTCCCCAAAGGACACAGTCTGGTCTGAGGTACTCGCCTCTCACCAGCCTGTTCCCTGTTTGGTTATGCAGCTGCATTTGCAGCCAGATTGTCTTCACAGCTCCAGCCATATCCCCATGTTGGTTCCTTTTGGTGTTGGGGAGTCTCCCAGTTTATCTTTATCGATATCAAAGGTGGCTCCCTGCTTTGATCAATTTTCGCAGGAGCTCTTGATGCTTCTGGGCTAAAAGGAATCAATGGAGGTGCAAAGAGCCCTGTGTCTCTCACTCTCGCTGATTCTCTCTGCCTCACTCATTTCCTCGTGATACTGTGAAGCTGAGCCTGATCTCCATTCAGGCTGCCCTCCTAATTGCCTCATTTGAGAAAATGGAGCAATCAGGCCCATTTTCCCTGCTACTCCACCATTGATGATTCAGACAGGGGTCCGTGGAGCAATGCAAGACTGGGATCTCTATCGTCATTCTGTCTACTGCATTCACCAGTGTCTGTGGTCCATCAGATTGACTGTGTGATTCAAAATCCAATTTATCAGTGCATGATGGGAAATATAGCCTACACATGTACAGGGCTAATTAGCCATTCCAGTAATTAAAGCCAATCACTATTGGACTCAAATAGTTTTTAAATAAGCCAACTGAGCATGAAGATGAATGTTAACTACACCTTTTAGTTAACGGCATCAGCATATTTTTGGACCCGTTTATGCTGGGGTGGTGCAGGCAAACATTCTGACCCCCGAACTTCTAAATCTTGATTGATGATGTGTGCAGGGTCCATGCAGGTCTCTGCATGTTCTGTCTGTGGTAAAATCCTTTAAAACCTGACCCTAGCATGAATTCAGCATTGTCCACAGGCCAGGGAAGGGGATGCAGGGATAAAGATCTGAGGGGCCAGGGGGATGCACAAAGTGCCAGCATGAGGAGAATTTGATACTGAATCTAGAGCTGCTGCACAGTAGAGGAAATATAGGGGGCTTAGGGACCTGACAGAGACATAATTCAATATAGCCTCAGGAAAAGACGGAAGGTGAAAAACACACACACACAAGGAGCAGTTACACACTCTTCTAAGGGGCCAGTACCATTGTGCAAGACTTATGAGTATTCACAATTGGTTATCGGGGTCAAGCTGTACACTGCAGGATCCAAATTGTTGTAGTCAATGAAAAGATGTCCAGTAGAGCTTCACTACTCTTCCAGCATAACGTCAAAGAACATGACTGATCGTTTTTACAGGCGCCTCTAAGGTTACCTCTGCGATAAAGGGCGTGATGAGCGAGCAGACTAACCACTATCAGAGTTGTTGCTGCGGCAGAGTAAAGCCAATACAGTTCTGCCCAATCCCTTTGCAGACCAGATGGACCTACAGTACAGGAACAATCTGGTACATTCTGGATGAAGGAGAACAGAGCTGCTTGTCTGGCAGGTCCGGCAACAGACTGTGTTGATGATAGGAAAACATCCAAGAGATAAAATGTGTATGTCAAGCTGCCAGTGGATGCAAATGCATAGGTTTAACACAAACTGCAATGAACATATTAAACCCACTGTGCAAATCACATCTATTTGTAGTTTTAAAGTTATAGAAGTCTTTAAAGTACTAAAGTAGTAGCCCTACACAAGCAGTCGTTGTTATACTATTATATACTATACTATACTACTTATATGTGAATTTAACACACTATAGAGGCTCTGTTGCAGCAAGTTTCAAAGCAACTGGAGCTGTGTCATGTAGGCAGAGACATATAAGAAATAATAATCATATATATATATATATAAATGCATGAATAATATACATCTAATTAAGTTCTTAATCATTTACTATCACTTTATAAAGGATGTTATTAATCATCTACAACTCCTTAATAATTGTTTTGTAATATATATAATGCAAATGGGGAATCCATCATTTATAAAGAATGAAAACACAATCACCAAACACATAATAGATAAGCTTATTAATCAAGAAAAAAACATTTATAACTGTTGTTATGAATTGTATACTATGAGTGTTAATGTAGGAACAATGCTTTATAAATGATGAATTAAGCGTTACTCATACTTAACTAATGCTTCATAGCGTGTAGTTATTATAACGTGTTACCAAAATAGGTTAGAAAGACTACTGTATAATCATATGAACAGTTAGTGTGTCATGTAATAAGTAAAGGTTATGAGTCAGGTACAGTACATATGTTCGCATAGTAGAATAAGTGAAATGATATTGCCATTAATGATGCCTTAAATTATTGTGTTGCTTATGAGAGAACTTTCTAAATGAAAAGATTATTCATTTAGATATCATCAAAGAAGTGTTTTGAGCACACATATTTTTTTCTTTTCAACCAGTGTTGTGACAGGCCAACAAAGACTTTTGAACACTTGCTGGTTCCCCTGGTGTGAAGGGTGAGAGGGTAGGATGGGGCACCAGTCAATCTTTCCCTGAATGGTACATTAGGCCCTTGCAGTGTTTAGTGGCACTTAAAAGTACAGCCCTGACCTTTCAACTGTGCTCTAATTACATTCATGTCCTGGGGTAGGCTGCAACCACAAAACAACCCATCGTCTTTTATGAACTCACCACTGGGACATTGTCCCAGCCGCCTGTCACCTGGGATCTTGGCTGCCCCCGGAGATCCCCTCCTGCCGATCCCCCAGTATGTGAACAGAGCAGGCCCAGTTCAGCAATGCCACGGTTCTTTCTGTTAAGGCATCTGGCTGCTTTCACACGTCAGCCATATTGGCTCAAAACGGGGCACCCTTACCCAACTGGGTTTTTGGAGGTTTGTGGGTGTCAGGGAGCCGGTCAGCAGCCAACCCGTGTCAGGCCCCATCAGCTCAGTGTGAGCATCTATAAAGGGAGCCGACATCTTTCATGGCCAGCGGGCTTTGGAGAATACAGGCTGGGATTTCTGCCCAGCCCAAGGCTTCCTGCTCCCGAAATGCTTCACTGCACCCACTTTCTTTTCTAATCTAAAGGGGCCTATGTGGTGGTGGTGGTGGGTATATTGGGGAGAGAACAACTCCAGACAAGTGGATTTTCTCAAACTGAATTGATTGACACTGAGGTTTTCCGTGATGAGCTGTAATGTCATTTTGTAGCTGTAGCCTTGACTTTGTGGGTTCTGCTGTAGTCAGCATAAAATTACTCTAGTACTTTATCAGCTATTAGCTTTCTAAGCATTTTATTAAGCTCCTCACCATTGTCATTCACAACAATGAGCTGATACAGTTCCCCACCACAACAAGTAGTGTTTCTAATTAGTGACATCTAAATAAGTGATTCTGTCGTTAGGGCAAGTTATGGCCAGCCGTCTCGGTTCACTTCATTTCATTGAAATGCTGGCAGCAGCTCGCTTTATGTGATAGTGTTATTTTTTTATGTCTGTCAAGACGTTGTGATCCGTGAAACTGGCAGCGATGGCTCCACGCTGAGGAGTCACAGGGAGCCGACACAGATGGACTCTTCTACGAAAAGGTCAAATAGAGAAAACTGCGTGGAAGGTTTTCTTACAGTTTCATCAAATGAGTAAAATTGGATTCTAGGGCCTTGTGCACGTAACAGATACCACAAGGTGTTATCAAAGCTGGTGAAAAGAAGGGAAAAGATGAGGAATGATGAGGCAGAGGTAGAGAGGCATACAAATGAGGCCTGGGCTGAGACAGAGAGATGAGGTAACGGTTTAGAAGAAAAGAGAGGGAATTAGTTTTGAAGGAATACTTTACCCACAAAATACAATGCCAGATATGCATGAGACTGTTTATGCCTGTGTTTAAATAGAAAGTGACAATGCATGTGTTTGGGAAGTAGTGAGCATACAACTGGATAAATGAGACTTGTATTTTACTCCTGTAGTTGTGTAAGAGTTTGTAAACAGATGTTTTGATGTAGTCTCCTGTCCCCGCCCCCAGCCCCATTCATTTTTACTTCAATTCATCAAAGATTGACTTTGTTATATGATTCTTTGTTAAACATGGAAGCATGCAAGAATTCAAGGTAACAAGGGTTAAGTCATTAATTTACAAATGGTCACTTTGCGAGTCAGTAATCCTGTAATGGATCTGAAGTGAGAAATATAATTGGGAAAGACAGCCACATCAACTAAATCATTCTAGGAAACTGACGTGCAAGGCAAGGCAAGTTTATTTGTATAGCACATTTCAACAACAAGGCAATTCAAAGTGCTTCACATAAAACCATTAAAAACATAAAAACATATGGCAAAAGAAGGTAGGCCATCATAGCCATCATAGCATCTGCACAACTCCAAAAACTTTTGTAAAAACTGATGAGACAATGTTGGGAATCATCCACATCTGTAAAATATTGGGTTTTCTGAAGTATATACAATATATCTATATCTATATCTATATATATATTTTAATTGTACAGTGCCAATATATTCTGAACATTTCAACCTAAATGTTCTTAAATTCTAGTATAAAAATTATTAAGTATAAACATGTCATTATTGATATTAATTACATTATTAATAAAATGTGTAATATCAATAGGAATATTAACATATATTATTAAAATTGGGGCACCACCCTGGGCTCATGGACCAAAGTCCAAGCTGTGGATTAAGTCTCAAAATTAGTTCATTCAAAATGTCAATAGTCAAAGTTCTGTTCCACATTGTGGAACGGTAATAACAACTAGCTATTATTACAACACATATGCACAAAATAATCTCATAAAACTGCTCTTTAAAACAAAAACAGAGGTTTTATCACAATACTGATCAAAAAAATCAATGATATTATAAATAAACACAATTATTACACAATTACAAGCCTAGTGGATAGTGCATGGATGGAGCAGAGTGAAGGTATGCTCTGGTCTTTATTGTCTTGGTGACGTCACGGCCGTGTCAAATGGACTCCCTGGGCTTCCCGTGGATCTCGTCCAATGAGGCACCCTTGTTGTGGTTTGCCGCGATTTCACAATCTAGGCTTTCAAAATGACATGCAGGCCTCTCTCTTTGTTTCAACCACATGGTAAAGTCCCAACAGCTCTACTGCAACCATAATAAGAATTTCCACCTGTACCATGGTTTCCTCTTTATCATTTTTAATGGATTCCGGTATCCTATCAATCACACACATTGTATTAAACATGACTTGGATCTCTTCTTGGCTTTTAACAATAGAAATGTAATGCGTAGTAGCCACAGGATGGGAAATACTGCCCCTGTGTGTCTTTCATGTTACATTCTTCCGCTTTCCTTTTGGCGAGGGAGTATATCACATTTTGGTGTGATATATGAGACTCTGCTTAGAGGCTCCAACATTTTTTGGAAAATTATTTTAATAGTAGCCCGTGAATCTCAGACTTCCACAGCCAGATAGTCCCTATATGGCTTTGGAATTAGGGAGAATTAGATCATTTAGAAGGCTGTTGTGGTGGTTGGATGCTGTAATGGGTGCTTACTGATCGTTGCCTCAAAACCTTTTCTTTCTACAAATGCATTCATCTTTTTTATGGCATGGGGAGAAAAACTGACAGAGACAGTGCTTCTGTCTATGGGCTTTAATGATATAGAAGCACAGTACAATACTCAGTTTTAACCATTATTTATCTAAGGGGGAATTAAAGTGCGTACATAGTTTTAGTCTTGGTGCTTTCCAGAGGTTGAAGCAGCCGTAACTAATTAAGCCCCCTATATGAAAACACAATGAATATTAATAGAGAAGAAAATCCATTTAAATATGTTACCCTTAGTTTCCTTGCAGACACTGTCTTAGTAAATTGTACCCGTTCATTATGTTACTTTCTCTATCAGGCGTTTCACTTGGGGAATCTTGACACATTGTTGTGGAGTTACGGGAAAGAATGAAAATAGATTGTTTCTTAATTAATCAGAGACCACATAATTACTCTAGTTCACAGGCTTCCAACCAAACCTGAGAAAAACAAGGAAAACATCAAAATCTACTCATGTGCAGCTCTCTAAATGGAACAATTATACTATGATCTCCGTCATCACCAAAGATTCATCATATATCAAGGTTTTCTAAGACCTCTGTGAATAGTTAGTAGCATTATTCATATATTAAAGCATTGGTTATTAGAAAATAGAAACTTTTGACAGCATTTAGTGTTTTACTCATTTTCCAGTTTCTTTCCCTATATCCTTTCATGTTGATTGAATAATAAAAAAAAAAAATCCCATTTTGATGAGGACGCATTTTTACCTTGATAATTCTATACAATTCAAGCTCTGTTCAGGCCCAGCCATTGAGTGTGTGTGTCAGTTGGTTTTCATCTAATCTCCTTTAACCCTCCTGTTATGTTTGTTTTTTAGGTACAGCCATAATGTTCGCGGGTCAAATTGACCCGGTACAGGTTTAATCATCCAAAAGTGGTCAGAAACCAAAAAATCCTAATAAATATAGTTTGTACCTCATCACCAACTCCATTACTAACAATTCAATCAGTATTTAGTGGAATGGAGTTATTCACCCCTCCATAGATCATAGTTCAATTAGGATAATCCACTTGTTTTCATGAAAAATACATGTTCAAACATTTGGTATTTTGGAAAAACCTAGATATAAATTGCATTAGTCTACCATAACATGTATTTATTTCTAATTTTTTTGTACATTTTGAAACTTTCTTTTTTTCATGGGGTGATGTAGATAAATAGAGATGAGACACCTCTGCTGTTCAAGGTCATATTGACCCACTCACTCAAAATCAAGCCAAACGAATACAAAAGGATTTGTATTGAAAGTAAACTTCATTTATGTTCATTTATAGTGTTAAGAAACAGAAATTTACAAAAATTAACAAGAGATGAGCACAATGAACGAGGTGTGTGTGTGTGTGTGTGTGTGTGTGTGTGTGTGTGTGTGATTGGTTTCTGTTGCTCATGTTGTCCTACAGTATTCTGCTGTGTTGTATGCATCTGCAGAGTGTAATGTTGGTCGGACTCTCAAGCAACCCTCCCCTGCTTAATGTGGATGGAGTTTATAAAAGGTTCCCGTCAAAATAGTAACTGTATTTCTCGCACAGGTGGGGTAGTGAGAAAGAGTGTGTGTGTGTGTGTGTGTGTGCGAGAAATGGGGTGAAACATGATGGGAGGGAGTAAGAAATACTTTGTCTCACGTTTTCAAAGAAAGAAATGGTCTAAACTTGACACTTCTGACCCCTTATAGCCTCCATTTTCACTGCCGGGTCAAATTGACCCGAACATCATCTCAAGTTATAGAAACCTGCAGGGGGTGGTTGCAAATGCATGATATTTTAAATTTATTTTTTAAAACGTTGATTACACTAAATAAGGCAAGCAGAAGAAGTTTCATACAGAAAAAGTACTTTAAAATATTTTTTCTAGATTTTCAAACTTTGAAACGGGTCAATTTGACCCGGAACATAACAGGAGGGTTAAGAAAAGCATGAAATTCAGCTTTTAAAATATCAGGCAATAGTCCTTAATGAAAATGTTTGACATAGAAGGCTACACATAAAACACTCATCTTGGTGTTTTTATCCCCGTTCAATGCGGCTCATGTTCCTCACACACAAAACTGAATACTATTTGTTGGAAAAAACTCCACCCACCCATCACTAGTCGGGACACTGACAGCACGTACACCCACTTAGTCTGTGTGTCCGCTTGTCTTGGCAGTGTGTCACATTCCTGGGTGCACCCTAAGGTGGGTAGGGAAGATGAGACGGACACACGAGGAGAGAAGCGTTGAGAGAAAAGACAGGGGGTTGGTGAATAGGAGCCCTTATCAAACTGAAATACATAAACCCATTCGTAGTCGTACCAGCTGCTGGGACATTAGTACATGTCACTGCTTAACATAGGGGACCAAAATGTTATGGTGAGAAGTGTTTTTGTACACAGCTTGACGATGGAAATGATGGGTATGATGACGACAAGAGTGGCAGTGATGATAATGTAGACAAAGGTGATGATTTATGCCAACATAATGATCACCAAGGCGGTACAGTAATGAAACATGCCGTTGCACTTCACTGTAACTGAATCGGCAGATGATTGATCCCAACAACAGATAATTTGTACACATAAAAATCAACCACTGTCTGCTGACAAGAGTGTCAGCTGAACCCTTACACACTCTCTATTGAAGTGGCTGCCTTTCTATTTATAGTAACACTTCAGTTATATTTACTCCCAAAGAACAGATGCAGAGATATATTCCAGGTTTAAATGTTACGTGGTGAAATACAAAACAAAATGTGACAGGAGCAAAGGTATTTCTTGTGGCATGTAATCATTGGAGATGTGCAGATGAATAACTGTCTAGTGTCTGCCAGAGACATAACACACACATACTGCACACACCATGACCACCACCATCAACTCTGTGTGTTTCTGGAAAACAAAGAGGCCGGACTTTGGCATATTCACCACATTTGCATTTGTTAACATGCACACGCTAAATGTATGTGTGTGTGTGTGTGTGTGTTTGGTAGAAGTAATTGCCTCCTACTCTATTTCCATCAAATAAACTAGAGAACAGACAGTGTGCCATCATCTCACATCACTATTAGCTGATAAAGGGACTTGGGGCCCCTCTGCCATGTATCATTAATGAGTTAACGCATGGTGCGCCACTGTTGCAGCTGTAAGCCAGCACCCCAGAGAGTGTGTGGGTGGAGGGTGCAGCGCGGGGGGAGGGGGGGAGAATTATAACACCTGCCTCGTAACTCGCCTGGGCTCTCTCTTGGCTCCGTTCCACGCTGGGGTCAGCTTGTCTGCTAATCTGCTAATATGGTGGATATAATTGCGATTGAATGGTCGGCAGCATCGTGTGTCATGGGGAAGCAGTTGTTCTTCCCCATTGCCAATGTTGTGATACCCAATCAGAGGTAATCATCGCCATCGAACCGCTCAGACTAATGGAATCGGATGGGTTTTAATTCATACACCTGGCTGTTGTGTGTGTGTGTGTGTGTGTGTGTGTGTGTGTGTGTGTGTGTGTTCCTGCTTGGCAAGTCTGTGCGTACATTTAAATGATTGTGTTATCGTGCACCTGTTGTTGTGCACATATATACCGGCCTCTGGTGGATTTGCATATATACACATGAGTGTGTGTGTGTGTGTGTGTGTTTCTGTTTGAGCTTGTGTGTAAATGCACAGACACTATGGAAGTGTCTGTGCCGTCCTCCGTCTCCGTTTGTAAATGTGTTTTTCTATATATCCTATAACTGTGTGTCTGTCTTTTTGAATATATGTGTATACAAATCCTTATATATCATCAATATCTGATTGCATACAGTACTTTTGTGTCAGCTTATGTGTGCACCTGCAAGTGTAAGTGCGTGTCTGTTCTTTGTGTGTGTGTGTGTGCCACTCTGTGTGTCCGAGCCAACACCATGAATCAGTAGAGTTGGCCGTAGCAGAGACGAGCAAAGCGGGATTAAGAGCATCCTCATTCTGGCTAGATGGGAGCCTCTGTTGCTCTTGGGAGACATGGCAACAGAGGGAGAAGAAAAAAGAGAACAAACCCTCCTCCTCCTTCTTCTGCTCCTGTCATCTCTTCTCTCTCACAGTGTTGCTCTCTCTCTTCTTCTTCCACTTCATCTTCTTTGCAGCTCTCACTCCATTTCTTCTTTCTTTCTTTCAATGTCCTGTCTTATACTGCCCTCCCTCCCCTCTACCTCTGAACACTAGCTGCTCCTTATTTCTCTCTTCTCTCTCCCTCGGTCTCCGTACCGCAGCGAGGAGTTGCTGGCACAGGGGGATGGCAGAAGGCCCTTTGTGAAGTTCAAGGCAGTTTTGAGATTTCAGCAAGTTCCAGGAGGTTCATTAAGAAAGCTTTTTCCATGAAGAGAACTGTCTAACTCTGAGCAGAGGGAACTGGACCAACTGCACTCGGGTGATATGGATCTTCAAGTTCTAATATCAATACTGACCATTTTTATTCTATGAACAAAGACATAATATTTGCTCATTATTTCATTCCTGGAAGAAAAAGTCCATTTAAAAAGCAGTTCTTTTAAAACTTCATATTTCAGTTTCCTGTGTATATAAGCGTATTCTGCTCATTAATAAAGCTAGAAAAAGAAAATATAACCATGGAATTTGTGATGTGAAATGTGTAGTTTTTTCTTAATCAGAGGATTCTTTTAAGTCACATGGAGCTTAAATTCTTGTGAACGCTTGTTAATTGAACTAATCTTTATGCACACAGTCATTTTGTTATCAGTCAGTGGAGCAGTGCCTGGTCACTAATGTATTACAAATTAATTGATGTATGATTTGTAACTGTTCACAGACTGTTTCTTCCTCACACAATAGTTGTTAAAATGGATGATCAGTATGGGATGGTTTTACAGCTGGTTGAGTAAAATCATATGCTCACATTTTCATATCGGCAAAAAGAGGCAACCCTGAATAGTATTTATCTGATACTAAAAGCCAATATAAAAACCACCCACTGAAAAACATACAGTATGAACATAAACATGAAAACACACAAGGCCTACGTTCTTAAAAGCAGCAAACAAGAAAAAAAGAATGGCAAGAAGCCAGACACAAACATTGCCAGGAATTCACAGACTTTGCATACAAATTTCACATATTTACACAATCACCGCATGCTCGCTTTATTCACACAGTTGTCAGATGAAATGAGTATCTCCAGATGTCTGCAACATTGACAAATATTCACATATTTTAAACAAGCCCCAACTGTCTTTGAAGTCTTGTTAAACAGGGTCCCACACTTCACAACAGACACTTTGTCACACTCAAGCTGAGGCTCCAGTATTTGGTCATGCAACATGAACACGTGTATACAACCACAGGAACACTCACGTAAGAGCAGAGTTATGTTAACACTTCTCAGATGCATGGATCAGATTTCTCTCTGTAAAGTGGACTCCCATACGAGGTCAGAGGCCTTCAGTATTCAGTAGCTTTGATTGCCACCAAGTTCACTGTATCT
Source organism: Cebidichthys violaceus (assembly GCF_023349555.1). Lineage (NCBI taxonomy): Eukaryota > Metazoa > Chordata > Actinopteri > Perciformes > Stichaeidae > Cebidichthys > Cebidichthys violaceus. The sequence continues at coordinate 5,008,560 of NW_027176296.1, read as the reverse complement.
GACACTGTTCCAAGAAGGCAAAGGTAGAAAGGAAGAAAAGCACTCTTTGCTAGCAGCAGCAGTGCCATCTCCTGTTTTATCTGCTTATATTTTCTCCTCTGACTTACTAGGAGGTTGTCGATTGGTTTTGGTTTTAGTTTCACTCCAGGCTGCTTCCTTCAGAAACTCTCTCCGATCACTGCGGACATTCGATCACACTCCCGTCTTTGCGTCTGTCTCTCAGTGTGTCCATCTGTCTCGGTTCCAGCCTTATATTCTTATACCACATTCCATGTGGCGACAGTAGTAACACAAGATGTTTTTGCACATGAGGGTGACACTGTAATTTATGCGGATAATGCACGATGACTTCAGAGCCATGGCGTTTGATTAACTGCCCAGCCTACTGTTTGGATCCACAGCAGTAGGAAAGGGGACATTTCACTGTAAACCAGTCTACATTTTACTCTCAGGGGTTCTTTATTGCCATTCTACTTAAACTGATCAAATAACCAATTTTCAGTTTGTAGGCCTTTTTCAAAAGTAAAAACCTAACACAAAAGAATGCACTCATAGCTTGGCTGTAAAACTATGCATTTATTCAGCAAGGAGAGCTCATGGCATTGCTCCTGATGGCCCCAGTGGATGTTGGTGATTGTTTTGAATAGCCAATATATCAGAGGCAATTGCCCTGTAATGTAATTGGCTGATAATGGCATCATGACATCATCTGCAGCCCGCCTCTGGGCAGGACTGAGAATCAGTTTTATTGTGCATGGAGTACTGCACAGGGACTGAGAGTAAATTGAATTAAGTCCGTACTGTTAACAATTTCAGTAAAATGAATCCACTCAACTTATTGTAAGCCTCGGCATTTCTATTAATGAAAGAAAAACACCCCTTCTAAGACGTTTGCTTTGCATCTATATAATGGGATTTTTCACATTACATCTCTTGATTAAATTTACGGAAATACCTTTCCCTATAATATAATTCTTAATTATCACAAGACTTTCCTCCCTTTAGTAGGTGCGTGAAACAGAAAATTGTGTGCAGGCTAACAAGACCATCACCCAGAGAAACACAGAGTTCCGATCACGTAAATGTTTAATTCAAGTTTGCGCACAGTGCAAGGAGATTCTCTACCTCTGTGTCTTGGACTGCAACTGGAGTCCGCTCTCTAATTGAATGAAATGGCCTGGAGCTTGAGTCATAGGTCACAAGTTCAAACAACTGTCACCTTTTTGGCTATAACTCTCTCCACCTACCTAATTCCCTCACTCTTCCTTTCCTTCAAAGGTATCATTTTATAAAGAAGAACCGACAGAACATTATTGATCTGTGACACTTGAAGAAAATAGATGTGCTTCTGTACTGTCTCGCTACCTCCACCAGAAAACGCTGATTGGTGTTTGCTGCTTTCACCTCACTCTTCCAGTTTCTTATTGTGCTTTCTGTCTTATACAGCTCGAGTGCAGCCATCCACATGAAGAGAGACCAAGGCTCCAGAGCTGTTTAAAAAAGGAGAAAGTGGGCAAAGAAGAATTGAAGCTATACATCTGACGTAGCCACAAGATTGCAGACCTTACAATTTGTAATAACCAAAATTGACCTTTAATTTCCATCCCTGAGTGAGTTACTTCTCGCCTGGACTGAGGGGGTAGCTCTGGCTAGCACAAAAGGCCTGCGGAAAAAGAGAAAAATAAAACTTAAATTGAGAGAATGGTCAAATTGTTTGCTGTATACAGAGAAAGGAGTGAAGACAGAAAAAAGAGAACAATAATCATCAGCTAGTTGAAGAGAGAGAAATTGAGTGTGGGAGGGAGAGGGCGAGAGTTAAAGGGCTTATTATGTCATTGTGGAAGTCGGCTGGGACAGCACAAGAGGTCTCGGGCCAATTGCTTTCTGGGTAGCAGCAACCACCCACCCCATCCCTCCCTGCCTCCCTTTGAAAATACCCCCACTCGCCTGAGCCTCTTGTCACAGGTGAAGGAGTCGCGGAATAATTACCTCTGTTGCTTAGATGCTCGCTCTCCCTTCTTGCTGCCTTTCTCTCTTCCCTCTCCCTGCTGAAGACATTTCAAACATTCATTTTCATGTTCATTGCCGTTTGGCCCAGGAGAAAACACCTGTCGTGATTATAAGCTACTGTTTTTTTTTCAGTGGGTCCCTATAACTCTGCCATTCCCCCCACTTGGTAGTTCACCCAGTTCAGAGGTAATTACATCTTAACGTTTAACTTGATAGGATGTGAAGATGGCTGAAGGGAAATAAGAAGGGGTGGCCAGGTGGAAAAGAGCCAATTTCTTTGAAGGTCGGGAGCACATTTCTTTCACTCAAGTCACTTTCAAAGTCAAGAGGGCACACAGTCGTGACTAAATAGGCTGTATTTCTGGCTCATGTACGCGTAGGTGTGTGTGTGTGTTGGCTTGTATTAGCCATGTTATGGGGACATCTATCTTTTTACACTGTCAAATCGTGGGTACTCGCCTTCCTTTTGGGGACCAAATGCAAGTTCCCATAACGCAAACGTTATTATATAATGTTAGTATATTATTATCACATTTTAAGGTTAAGGTAAGTGTGAGGGTTAGGATTAGGAAAGTAGCGGTTATGGTTAAATTTAGGGTAGTTCTCCAGGAAATTAATATAAGTCAATGTGATGTGCTCTCGAGTAATGGAAACACCATCTCTGTGTAATTTTTGATCTATTTGTAGTTTCAGGCTGTACAGGCAGCTAAGTTAGGTCAACATTTAACTGCTGTTTATGAAAAGACACTGATTCCAGGAAACATTGTAAGAAACGATAAACGTGTCATGGTAATCTCTAAACAATTTTTTCATCTGCTTTTGTAAATTCCATTTCTTGTTCTCATTACCAATCATTTCAGTTTCGCCTAGCATTTAAAGGATGGCATTTCACAAAATATTTGTGAAGTGATTCACAATAGTTTTTGGTTAGTAAAGAGTCACTTTCAGTGTTCAAACTGGCTGTCTTAATACTGTCCTCTAGAACTTTTCAGTGTTTATGATGGTGGTCATTTGGGGGCAAATCTTCTGTGAATGTATGTCACAGCATGTAAAGGATACAGGTAAGAAATAATGAATAGCAACCCCTTTTAAGATCATTTTTACTAAAGCTACAGTGTTTGGAAAACCACAACTTCCCAATTCCTTTCTTTGAATCCCCCTTTATGTGTCTCCCTAACCTGTAGCTCAACCCAACTCTCTCCTCCCACACATATTATTTAAAAAAATTCTTAACACTTTTTTCATCTCTCTCTCTCTCTGCTGCCTCTCTGACCTTTGCTATAGCCATTCGTCCTTTCCACTTTCTTCTATTTCTCTACCTCCATACCCTTGTGTCTCACTTACCCTCCCTCCATTTCTCCTTCACGGTATTTAAGCTTCCTCTGCATTCCTGCTTAGTCCTCAGTCCCTTTTGATGCACTCTTTCGAAACGCTTCAGATTAAAGCCCATAATGCGCAGCGCCCTATTTACAGTGTAATTTTTTGTACTGATGCTGTACCAGTAAAGTACATATTTAAACATACATGTAAGGCAATACGATTTTAAGTTAGTCGTATCTTGTGCCCCTATACCTGCTTGTATGTATCGGTATATACTAAGTTGGTACACCATTCAAATCAAACTGTACATTGGTATGAACTATGCTGCATGTTGCAGGTCGTAATTTAATGCATATGTTGTATCTTTATTTAAAATATTTGTCCACAGTCGTGGCCAGGTGTTGCTCTTGGTTTGGGTGGGTTGGGGTAACAGCTCTTTTATTGCCCTAGTTTATGAAGGCAGGGTGAAGGAACAGGAGACCCCGGCTTTGCAGATTTGAGCCAAAGATAAGCGCCCAGGTCCCTCCTTAAAAATTCCAACTGGATAATGGAAGACATTCCCCTTTATGGACAAGCAACTAAAAGACTCCAGAAGGAGACAAGAGTAAATCTTCCAGGCATAATAATCCATTAGTTGACCATTTAACATTGAGGACAATATTTCAAACTCCTAACAAGTTATGTCTGCATGTTCCAATTCTTTTTTTTTTTTTTTTTTTATCTTTTTAGGTTCCATTTCAAAGGATTTTCCACCCAAAAAAGATGAAGTCTAAGGGTGCTTGAGAGGTTACAGAGTTGGCAAGGTTACACACTTGAGTTATAGTGTACATGTACAGGTGTCTCAGTGAGGTCTTTCAAACCTCCAGACCAGCACGATACATTTGTACATGTATGTGTGCGTTTTGTTCACCATTATATGAGTTTATGGAGCTGATAATTGCCTTTTAAATAAAACAATTAAATAAAGAAGACATTTTAAGATTACTTAATAGATTCATTATTACATAACATTCAACATAGCCTGTTTAATTTTAAAGATATTAGGCTTGGGGCTCTTAACAACACGTGTATTACAATATCAGAGGACACTACATGTTTTGGCCTTGTCCTCAGCTGTCATTCCAGCATTCCCATGCCTGGTGAACAGCCCCAGTATGGGATCCCTATTCCGATGACAGACAAAAGGGCAAGTCAAGTCTCCCACAGCTCCTGAAGGACAAAAGCCAGTCATAATAAGTCAATGCTGATCCCTGAACCCTGGGCCCCACCAAGAAGGAAGACAAAGCGTTGAGTTCTCCTCACAAAGGCAAGTTATTACAGCCGAGAGCTTCACGTTGCTAAAATGTCAATCAAACTCTGGCCTGATAGAGGACCAGGGTTGGGCTGTTTTTCTTCTCTTAATTTGAGGAAATCAAAAGTATTTTCTCTTTCACTCTCCCCTACCTACTGCTCAAGCACTCTCTATGCCATTCCCTTTTTTTTACTTTCTCATTACTTCCACTTGCTCCCTCCTCTCCAATTACAGACTAGTCTTTCATCTCCCCAGCCAAGGAATGGAGTGATAGGATCAGGAGGAAGAGTGAAGAAAGAGGCTTTGTTGCCCTATACCTCCCCCCTCTGATACCCCACCCTGGCCTTCTAATAACCCCAGGGCCACTCAGGTCACTTCAAGATTGTGGTTTACACAGTTTCCGCTCTGTAATGCAATGTTAAGATACAATACATGATATATTTTAAATTCAAACACATTGTACTGCACTGTCAAGCATATTGTCATTATGAGGCCATTCTGACTTGATAACAGTAACCTGATGATTCAAAATAAGTAAAAAACTTAATATTTCTAAAAAACAATTCTGAATGCCCACTTGTTTCTATTCCTCACTGCAAATATGAAAGAATTGTTTTGCAAAGTTGCAATATTCCCTTAAAAATGGCACAGTAATACAAAACATTAAAAGGACAACATTTACCAGATGTATGTTTGCCTTGAGAATCCATGGCATTGTTGCACCAAGGAATTACAGAGTCCATAGGGTCGTGCGTTAGAGAGACACAATGCATGGGCTTAAAGTCTCATCAATTTTGGTTTTCTTGCATACTGGATTTACAGACGTATTTGAAAGACCAAGTCCTTGGTTGGTATCTTAATGTCGTCCTTCGGTTTATGGAGGCTTACTTTCCGTTAGCTCTGGTGCCCCCACAAGTCCCAGCTAATCTGTTGGTGTAGCTTTCTTGGCAAAGCTTTCAGATGACATTGAAGTAAATGGAGCCAGACAACAAACACTAACAAAGGGGTAACACTATAGCTAATGTGTGTATGGGCCTTTGCCCTGAGGGATCTTTTGCTTTTAACAAGTTGATGCCTCCATACATTTTGTATTTATTTAGATCATGGCAGTTACTGGTCTACTGAGATATTTGGTTATGTCATGAACACAGGTCATAACAGCAGTGCAAATTATACTTTCCTTCTGGATTTGAAAATGCTTACGTCACTTACTGCCATTGCTTTCCCATTGGTCCTTGGGCAGATGCCTGTCTCAGGCACAGCAAAGAAATTTGAGTTCACCGTGGGCCCCCCAGAGCCAGGGCCTTTCCCAGGAGCACAGCCCCCTATAGGGCTAGGGCAATTAGGCCAGGTGAATAGGCCAGCAGCCTGCTTACAGTGGGGCCTTGTTCCCTGCTGTAACATGGCCCATTGTCTCAGGACTGGGGTAAAGGGGGAAGGTTTCATTCAGGAAATGGATCAGGGGATGGGACTTTAATTAGAGTCACCCTAATTGAGTATAATGCAGCCGTAATTGAAGATACGCTAAAAGGAGGGATTGGAGCAGGGTTCGGCACAATTGAGTCTCCTGGTGAGGGGTAGTTTGGAAGGGACAGGGAGTCTAAATCACCTGGGGAACACTGTCATTCCACTGCAGGATAAATAACATCAGATATGTGATTGGAGCAATTTGCAGGCCACATGAAGAAGAAAAAAAAAAAAGCTAATGTACCTGTTTATATGCAAATACTAGAAAAGCGATTTTACAAGGAGCATGATGAAAACCATGGCTAGAGATGGCCAAATGTACCAACAATGTAAAAACAAACCAACATGGATGTGTTCTATATTACTGGCCATGCCCATTTTTTTCTCCTCCCCTACTGTCTTCCCCCAGCCTGTAGCTGTGCTCTCTTCCAGCCTGTTTTTCTCTGGTGCACGGAGCTGCTACAGGCAAGATAAGGCTGGTCTACCCGAGTTAGGGCTTAACATAATCCCTCTTCCTTCCTCAGAAAAAAAAGAAGAAAAAAACAGTGCTCAGGCTCATCAACACACGGCGAAAAAAGAGAGGAGGAAGTGATGGAGAAAGAGGGAGAGAAGGAAGAAATGGGGGAGGTGGAAAGAGTAACGAGAGAGAGAAAAAGCAGGGGTAGGGGAACAGAGGAATATAGTAAGACTGCTGCCACACATTTAGCAAAATTTCACCAGGCGTGAAAGAAATACAAAGGAATGAGAGTCTGCAGTGGCAACGGAGAAGACGAGGAACAGTTTTGCGTTCCCGATGATCAGAGTGTGAGCTAATCCTTTGACAAGGGGGTCTGGGGAAACCCAATCCTGATGCCCAAAGGCTTGACATGCCTAAAGCTGCCATCCCAACTCCAGTGGCAGGATTCAGACAATATGTCTGTGAGCTGGTGCCATTTACTGCCTAGGAATAAGCTGGCATGGGCACAGCATATCAAAGATGGGGTACAGACAGAGCTGCTCTCCACCTCCACAAACACAAAAGAAGTGGTCTGTGGTGAAAATGGATAAAACAGCTTACTGTAGATGCACGGATGGGTGTGTTGGAGGATAGATAGATGGATGGATGCATGCTCAGGGGTAGATGAATGGATTAGTATCATTTAAATCAGACCTGGAGGATGAGTTGGCAGGATGAATTAGGAAAAGGCACTAGATCATAAGCCATAATACTGTTTCCTATTTTTTCTGTTTCCTATTACTGTTTCCTAGTTGTCATCTTGATCACCGAATATCAAAGATTGAGCGACTCAAATATAAAGTAAACCAACACAACTAAAATGGCAATAGTGCTGTTACTATCAAAGTGATATATCAATATTGCCTTCACACTGGGTTACTGCCCACCCCCCTCCAAAAAACAAAAACAAAACACAATATAATTTACTCTTAAGCAAAATAATGCATACTCCAATTGATTCATCTCAAGAATAAAAGAAAGTACAATGAGATCTGGCAAGTGCGACTTGCCAGATTTGGAAAGTTCTTGCAACTTTCCAAAGTCAAGTTGAATTCCAGGAGGTAAAACATCATTACAGATGGGAAAATAGAGCCGCAATGGGTTTGACACTTCAATAATAGTCCATGATTGAAACAATAGCACAAAAAACGTTCTCTGGTAATGCAACACCAAACAAAAACACGACTGCGCCAAGTGCCCTTTTCATCTTTATGTACCAGGATTCAGTGCTCCAGGAGAAACCAGGAAACATGCACGTTAGCATAATGTCGTCATTGTCTTATTGACCTGATAATGTTTTGCTGAGTGACAGCTATTTGGAGTTTTGACTTTTTTAGCGACTCTGTAGCTCTTACCTGAACATTGAATGGGTTCTTTGTTATGAAGCTGACTGAAGAAAAGCATGGGGCTCTGGTTAAAAAGCAAGGATGAAAAAAACAAAGCAAAGAGAATGGCGAGATTATACAGTCTTGTTTTAACTTTTCAATAAGGCTTTTATTTCATGTTTTTTTATTTTAAATGCACAAACCCCCATTATGACGGAAATGAAAACATTTGTGCGTTACTATATTTGAAGAAAATGGCTGGGTTAATTTTAGTGGAAATGAAAATGGACAAGAAAGAGGAAACTTGACAAAGATTGACTTTGCGGTGCATCATAGTGTTAATCGTTTTGTGAAATGGAATCCTCCATTATATTCAGATGAGATGAATGTTTCAATCAGTTGGCAATCTGGGGTTGACATGAGATTGATAGAGAATTTTTCATTAGCAACATACAATTTTCACTGTCTGGAGCCTTGTGCTGATTTTCATTTGTGACAAACTGCCACACGTCGTTGAAGTTGTTGACAATTAACAAGACTGATGATACAGCTATTCATCATGTCATACTGGTCCGCTTTATTTTTCAACTTAGAAGTGTTGTATGAGTATGTGTGGCTGTCTTTAGTTATGAGAACAGCAGTATGTGTGTGTGTGTGTGTGTGTGTGTGTGTGTGTGTGTGTGTGTGTGTGTGTGAGAGAGAGAGAGATGAGAGGACAGCAGATGACAGGATTACTAAAGATTTTTGTCTGAAAAGGAAAGTCAGTGCTTGGAACATGGAAAGTGAAAAATGATGACAAATGCCTTTTTTGATGGTTTATGTGTGGTTTATGTGTGGCTTTATAGATAGTTTTAATGAATTCATAAGAATTGTGTGCAGTTAGTTGTGTATATTTTTTGTCTCCTCAGTGCCACTACAAAGTAATAAATATATATTTTATTCTAAAAGGGACTGGCACAGCTGTTTGTCAGATGTACCCTGTTTACAGACAGCATGAAGAACAAGACACATTAAAGCCAAGTGAAATTTTACAATGATAAAAGGCATATTAAATTAGTTACAGAAAGGAAATGGAAGTGAGAGGCTTCCTTTAATGTGTTTTGGACTTGAACTCAATCACTGATAGTGATGAAACTACCAGATTGGGTGTGATGTGTGCTGTGATGGTGTTTGACTAAGAATATTTTATTGTCAAGAAACAATTCCCACCTTCTGTAGCCACAGTTAACAACATCCACTAGAATCAGTTTTCTTCCAAAGTGTTATTTGTCAGTTGAAAGCATTGAGATTCCACCAAAGAGTGTGTTCAAACTCAATCACTGTGTTTTATGTTACATATATAACATAAATAAAGATGTTTTCTCCCCAAAAACGACACAAAAAATGACCCATTGTCATCAGCATTAACTGTCAGTATCTAGTACTTTAATGCAAAATAGCCTGGAACATGGGCTTTTTTTGAGAGTTGTTTTTCACCAATGTTCAGCACTCAAACATTAGGAAACCATTGTCAAACTGGCAGAGATGCCAGTTTCTGCACCCACAGTAGCCTTAGGAGACCAGAATGCAATTCAGCAACAAGACATGATGTGTTTGAAATAAGGGGTGAGACTTACTTTTTCTTTAGAAGAAAAGAAAACCTTTGCTCCACGTTTTTCTCTCTCCAGCTACACATATAACAGAGAATTGGAATAAGATTTTGCACATTGTTTATTTTGGGAAATGTTGGGACTGTACGAGCCATGTAGACACTTTCAGCTTTAGCTGCTGATGTTAAGAGATATTTCCTGCTGAGACTTAAGCCACCGCTACAACACAGAGGGGGATGAATTTTTTGTTTGTGATGCTCAAAGTGTTGAAACAAAAAATGTGCTCAACTCAACAGCAATGTGTCTCTCCAGAGACAATGTTGTAGTTATTCAGCCACGAATCACATTGTCAACAGTTTTAATCAGAAACTATTTTCTACTAATTTGGAACAATAGTAAAACAATGTCCACACTATTTTTAACCATTACCACAAACCTTAAATAACCTTAACCTTTTGCTGTCCAACATTGAACATTAATGAACCAACCTGCAATGTATTGATATTTTAGAAATGATAAATGAAAAATGTTGCATTCAAATTGGATGCTTAAAAGAGTTACTTCACCAAGGCTGTTTATCCTGTTGCACAGTAATCTCACAGTTGATGTATGTTTAGTGCATGACTTAAAAATGCACTAACTCTGTATCACAGTTGGGTGTGGTCAAGCGCAGCAGGTCATGCTGCTTTCCTCCATACAGGGTTTAGTGTAGAGTTACTCCTTACAGCAAATCATCCTGAACCTTGCCGTTCACTCATTCCCCCTTATGGATTTAGGGTTGGTTCAAGTTTTCATAGGCAAAATGATCTTCAATGTTCCTCTGGAGAAATCCCATTATTACAATGAAGTTGTTTTCTTCCCTTCATTTAATTTATTCCATCAAAACCCATTCATACTCCATCAAATGTAAAACATAGCAGGATCATCTCATCATTTTAAATAGGGTTTTTGAAAAGAGCTTAAGACAAGGACCACGCCTGATTTGGTGTCTTGCCAATTGTCTGACTTGGCTCCAGCAGAACCTGATCTGAATTAAAAGCTCCCCAGTAGAGCCATTGTGTCTGTCTTGCAGGAGAGCCTGTAAAGCATTTCAGTGTTGGATTACTTATCTCCAGGATCAGCAGTCTGGTCGCCAATCAACTTGTGATCCAGAAGTTAATCAACACATTTCATATCCAAAAATCAGCTCTGCACCACCATGCTCCGTATATTCTCTAAAAAAAGGAAATATCTTTAACAAGGGACATGTATAGCTAATGCTAAGCCATGATCACACTTATTCAAATTATTACATACAAATATATAATGAGCTCTGCACCTTTTGATGATATTTATGTTAATGTAACAGTAGCTTTAAAGAGGTTCTTAAAGTTTCTTCCATAGCAAATAAGGGTGGCAGGACATATGAACCTTAGAACATTGGAATACACAGCACCTCTACACGGCCTCCTCCGTGTCAGACTCTGAAAAGGCAAACTGAGCCCATTCAGCCATCCAATACCCAGTCTGGATCCCTAAGTGAAAAAACCTTAGGCTTTGTTGAAAACTGTCACTCTTTTTTAAGCAAACACTGACTCGCCTCCAAATGCTTGGTGCAGTGCCAACTCAAACATATATTGAGACGGGGCATACCAAACCAGCGGCATGATGCAGAGAACTCTTGACGATTCTACCAGGTGTGGGAAGAAAAAAAAAATAAGAACCGGCATAATTGCTGTTGCACGCTGTAATTAACATGTCTAAATGATGTTGAGGCAACACTTGCCCTGCAAGTACACAGGTTGGGAAGAATAATTAACTGTGGTAATGACAGTCTTAAAAAAGGTTGAGTTCTTTTATCATTAAATGATTTTAAGAGTAAATGCTATATCACATAGAACCAGACGTGTGTTTGTTCCTTCTTTCTTTCTTTTTGCCGCCGTGTGTGATCTTAATTCTAAAGAAAGATTAATACACTTTCCATTCCATTTTCAATATTTTGATTTATGTAGTCGTTGGTCTGCATCAATGATAGAAAGCTTAAGATGAGAGGAAATCTGAGATGCAGTCACATGTAGATAGCACTTTATATCCTTCTGCTATCACATGTATCTGAAATTCATTTTCAGTGTAAAGCTTTTTATTAATTACATAATTGAATTGTGATAGATTTGAGATTTCAATGGCAGCGTTATCAGTCAAATTCTGCCTGCAGTCTTTGCTTTTGACTGCTCTAGGGAATCCAGAGATTTAAGCATTATCTCCTTTTATATTCTTATATGTCACTTTGGATAAGCTTGATGCCTTTAATAAAAATGTTAAGTGCAACAACAAATTATTTGGACAGTTGTCAAAGTGTGGCGTGCCTACTCTTTACATCATACAGGATTGAAACTGACAGCTCACTGACTGCTGACTGAGACAGCCAAGGAACTCAGAGGTTTTTAATCCTTGCTTTAGGTTATAATGAAGCACACAGGTGTGGGTCCATTGAGAACCGTCCGTTGGGAACAGATCCCAGCCTGATCACGCAGGGATTTCGTGTTGATACGTGTGTGAACCTACCTGGGGTGGAAGGAACGCCCAGAAGCAGAGGCTTAAGCCTTGTGGGCAGCGGCTGTTTGCTGACTGTGCACACTTGAATTGTATGGCACGGCAGGGGGCTAATTGGTGTGGGATCCCATTCAGTCACATTCGTTGGCATGGAATAGACCATGTTAGGGTTTTGAATAAGGATCAAGATCAGTTTTATTTTTTTACATGCATAATTTGCAAATCATCAGTTTTTTAAATGTTTTTTGTGTCAGATGCCACATACTGTCTTTGTTTGTTCATTCATGGTAGCTATTGCTTCTCATAAGTACCCAGTACTGGCTCTGTATAATACAAACAAGCAGCTGCAACTTAAAAAGGATCACTTGATATATGCTAGAGGATGTATTCTGGGAAAGTCCTACCTGATTCAGAGTGCATAGAAAAGCAGTCCTTTATGTAGTTGGGACGGGTTGCATCACTAGTGTTTCGCGTAATTTGGCTATACAAGAAAAAACGATATGTATCAGAACATCTTGGATCATAACTTTAAACATATCATCTATCCAAGACCACGCTCTCTCACTCTTGCTCTCTCACTCCCTTGCACACACTGAAAACTGCTACTAAAGAGACACAGAGGGATCCGTCGGGTTCCTTTGTCTGTCTCCCACCTCTCACCCGTCTCTGTGATAAATTGGACACATCTGGCATTTCCCCCAAGGCCTCTGGCCACTGTGTGTGCTTGCCAACAGTGTCTGCATGCTTTTACTCAATCTTTCATCAGTGCTATCTTTTTTCGCCAAGGAAGAAAACTTGGATTCTCTGTTGTGTACCTTATGAAATTCAAGGTATTTCCTAATATATCGATACAGATGGAGGAGAGGGAGACTCTTCATAGTTGCTCTCTGCCCAACCACCTTTTCTCTTCTGGTTAGAAAACACATGTATAATCACCTCCTTGTGACAGCAACTATCCCTTGCTGAAAAGAGTCTGTACATTGGGGTAGGGGAGCATGGGGGTGGTAATCGTGACGACCCATGCCTTGGAGCTGAACCTAGGCCTGTGTCGGAGGTTAAGTGCTTTGAGCTGAGACTGCAGGAAGCCAGATGAGTCTGCTTCTTGTGTCTCCTTCACAACAGGCTGAGAACGGAAGTGATCATCCTGCTGTGTGTTAGCAGTGATAAATGATGATGTCTACTCTACTCAGTTCTTGTCAGCCATGCACAAATCAAATTGACCAACACCATATCTTACTGTGTAAGTAAGAGCAGATCTCTATGTTTTGGTTCCTCGCTTGAAAGTCACCACTTTCCTTCTCATGCTTATTTTGTGTTCTCCTTTTTAAGAGATTGTGAGAAAAGAAGAAGAAAAAAAAAAGATCATTCTTCAGCTGACATATTTTATCATGCCCTAACTACTTAGTAAATTATGCATCTGGTTTGCTGCTCATTATTTTTAAGAAGCATCGGAACAAGGGACCGTTCTCCAGCTTTAAGTCCCTATGTCTTTCTCTCTTTCTCTCTCTTTCTGTTTCCTTACTTACACTGTAGTTATCAGTATCATTACAGAGTCTAAATCCACTATCACAGAGCTGAAGTGATGAAAACAACCATGTCTTGTGTTAGAGGGCAAAATGACAGGATTTACACTGAAATTCTCTGATCACTGGGATTTAGGATCAGAAATATGCTGACTGGGAAGCTTACAGCACTGGCATGTTATTGGGATGGGTGGGGGGTTGAACTCAAATTATTCATACACATATGTAGGCTTAGGGTGAATAGCAGTACATAATCAGTAGGGAGCCAATAGTTATTGAAATCAAGTCTCCATATCTTTGCAACTTGTGTGTGTGTGCTGTGTTGAATTTATGCATATGCGAGTATATAAACATGAACTCATCCCATTTATTCCACTTCCCACAGTCCTCATTTACATTTTGCAATGCTAAAATACAAAAGGAGGTAAAACTGCAACATGCTTTCTTTCTCGCAAAAACTCTCACACTCTTTGAAAAGCAACTGAACAAGCAGCAGTGCAGCAGTCGTCCACTGCGGCAGAGGAAATGTTCGGTCAAGTGAACACTGGGGAAATATTTTTTTTTTATTTGGTCCATGTAAAGGAACAGTACCATCACATTGACAGGCTCATCCATATTCATGAGGTTTTTTTTGTAAAAGCAAATAAAAAGAGGCACAAATCTGAATATAGAAATGGAAATTACAAATGCATGAGATTTCTTAATACTAGCACCTACCACCCCAACCCTCCGTCGCTCCTTCACTCTCTCCTCCTACCTAATCCCCCATCCTCGTATTGCTCCGTTTCCTCTTTCCCCTGTGTTTTCTTTTTGAGTCAATCTCACTCATTTTGTAAAACCCCTCCCTCTCTTTCTTGGTCTAATTGCCCATCTCGTTTTGCTGTCATGTGGCTGCTGCTTGCTTGGTTCAGCTACGTACGTGCAGAACATCCATCACTCCCGAAACTTAGTGTCACTGTTGGGGCATGTCTCACTTATAACTACAGCAAAGCAACCTAAGACATTTTGGTCGGGGAGCAACATATACAAGTGTCATTATGGTTATTTGAGTAAGTTAATGGCTTCTTGTCAACATTATTAACATTTACAGAACTGTGTAGTACGTAAGATAATACTGCCTGCAGTGATTGTCACATCCCAACTAATAACAGTGCATTAAAAAGGATTGGGTGCATCTGAACTCCATCTGCCGCATTATTGGCTACAGCTATTGATTTTCCTTTCATGATATGGAGATTCATTCACACAGAAGTGGCCATCTTACCCCTGATAACTTTTTAACCTTGAGTAATATGCATGCCCAGGCAGACCAGAAAGCTTGTTGTGTCCAGGACTAAATTGATGAACTGGCATGCATTAGCATAGTTCGAGTGCTCCCCTAGGGACCGGCAGTAGCCTGAAGCAGTTCATGCTGTTGTTCGTGAGCGTGCATGTGTCCATGTGCGTGCAAGTGTGTGGGAGAGACACCTACTCTATATGTGTGCCCGTGGCCCCTCTTGTGCAGGTGGGTGGATGCATGTAAGCCTGTCAAGAGCACTTGGAGAAGAGCTGCCAAGGTGAGAGAGATACTGACCCTGGCCACCTGTCCCTGACACCCACCTCACAGCTCTCTCTCCCTCCCCCCGCCCTCCGCATCACAGTTCTCCCTTTACACACAGCCATTGCTCTTTACACAGGTGATTGATTGAGCCAGATAGCCCAGGCATTTAAGGCTGAAAGGGGAGGAACAAGGAGGGGTGGTGGATGAATGACCGAGTGGCAGGGCCTCTGTCCTGGCTTAGTCGGGTCTGACCGAGAGTCAAGCAGACAACACCTGCATCCGGCTGTGGCGTCACCTGGCTAAAGCATCGTGGTGAGGTATGCCGCAACCCGTCAAAACAGCTCAGCACTGTGAGACTTTTTTTAAACTTTTCTGACTAAATCGTACACCATTAATAGCAGTGATTCAGGGCTGATTGATATGATACACAGTGATTTCATTTGAGAATGACGATCAAAATCTCGTCAGAAAGGTAACGTGCCTGGACAAGTTCCTGAGACGCATTCAGATCATTTGTTTTTGCAACACGAGCCTCATTTTTCTTCTTTTTCTAGTCTAGAGGAAGAGGTTTGTCTGTCAACTACAAGTCACAGTGATTTCCGTTGATTTTTTTTTTTCTTTTCCACCTAGTTTCCGAGCTTAAAGGGCCTTGTTGACATGAAATGGGGTGAATCCTTGTCGGATGAAAGGGAATACCTTGTCTGGTTGCCGAACAACACAGGGTTGGTGCCGCTTTTAAAACTCTGCAGACTTGGCATAAAAATGGCCACCCCCACACTCAGCCCTCAGTGTTTATGCTTCTCTGAGACTTGTGAAAATAAACACTCACCCTGGCAGCTGAAGCACCATCAGATCCCTGCCACATAACGATTGAACACATTTTTTTGGGAATCATTATAGGGGATATAAATCTCAAAAGAAAACATTTAAAAAGAAGTTTGTCCTTACAGATATAAAATAAAAAAGGAGTCACTTCCTGGGTTGCCAAATGCATTAACGTGACATCTTCTGAAAAAAATCCTATTCCATTGTGTAATGACTTGTTTTTATTGTCGCTGTAGTTGTGGAACTAGAATTCATATTTTCATAAGCAGCATTGAACAATTGTACTTACACGCGCACACACACACACACACACACACACTCAGAAACAGAGCATTTAGCAGCAAATTATCCACGTAAGACATGTGATTCATGCTAGTTCTAAACTCATCTTTCAAAAGGTGGAAAACATTGCCTTCTGCCCTCCGATCATTCAGTCTTCATTTAATCAGGTAATCTAATAAACTACCATTGAGAGCTTTAAAGAAATTGACGTCTTACCTCTATAGGGAATGAATTTAACTGTACAAATATAATTAGATAACTCCTAAGTTAATTAATTGAATTGTGATTTTTGAGAAAGATAGCTTTGGGATAACAAATTATTCAAGGGAATTTTGTAAATGTCAAATGCAAATTGTCGTGTTTGTGCAGAATAGAGTTATTACTGTTCACATGGAGGGCATCACCTGATGGTCTTACAAGTCTTTTAAATTCTGACAGCTAACCCTAGTGACATTTTTAATAACTTCAGTTAAAGGAACTCTTTAGAAATTCAGGGCTGAAATACTATTGACATAAAAACATTCATTTGACATTGTCTGATAATATAGGCAAGCTTTCAATGCTGATTTATGCATCCAGTAGCAGCAAGACACTGATTATATATGAAATATTTTCAGGTCATTGAAAGTCACAGACAGCATTTCAGCCATTAAGCTGATCAAAATCACTTACTCAAGTGTTGAGTTGGAAGAGTGCAAAGGTCAAAACACAGCTTAGACAAAACAAAGACGATTTCTTTTGGCTGCAGCAGCAAAGAGGAGATTCTATTTAATTTAGAGACCTCACAGAACAGTTGCAGAGGGAAAAGAGGGTTCACCCACATGTATTTTCCTTTTTTAGGGGATTTTGCAGGATAGCCAGTCACCATCGAGTCATTCCACAGGGACATTTAAGCACTTTGCTCAAGGGTGCCCCAGCTGCTGGAGAAATGGAAAAGCATTTCATGCTTTGTTATCCAGTCCAGAATTTCCTTATATGATCCAGATTCAGCCCAGTGACTTCCCAACCAAACCCGAGATGTAAATATAGTGTTAAAACAGTGATTTATTGGGAAGACACAACAGGGAAATGTTATTGAAGACAAGTTGCAGGTCTTTTGCGCAAACATTGCAAGACTGCTATCTGATCAATTAAAAAAAAATTCTACCAATATACAAGCATTTAAGTCAAAGAGCTTGAAATAGAAATTTGTAAAGATTACTTAACAAAAACACTCAGTTGCTCTCAAAATATATATTGTGGATGTCAAAGATAACACAAGACTGCAGACAAATCCCAAAGTACTGCCATTGTCCATGACCGGTAAACCTTCACTGTATATTTTGCATTGCATTACACAGCAACATTTGTGCAATGGGTAAACAAGGACTGCTGTAGCAATGTCCAATGTAAAATCAAATTTGTATGAGAAAGACAATGCCTGGGACAAGGCGTGAATGTCGTAACTTTATTAATATAAATTAATTGATTCTGTAATTTGAGAGCACCTCCACAATAAAGTACACATTCAAGTTTCTATTAACTCTCATGAAAACAATCATGAGTAGGCCACAACGGTTACAACAACATTATTAGCTGATGAATTAAATAAATAATAAAATACGTCATTTAATAATACATGACCAAGTGTGTATTGAAATTGGTTTTGTTGTTGTTTTCTAAAGTGACTTATCTCTGATCTGTTGCTCAGCTCAGTCTGTCATTCCCAGCCTCGTTCTGTGCCAACATCTTTTCTAACACTGCACTCAGTTGAGTTGTGCCCGGCCCACTCAAGTCATAAATGCCTTGAGCTTAACTATAGATCCACCGTGCTTTATACCTGTGACACTTCATGCAGTCTAAATTCACTGCGCTGCACTCAACTTTTACATTAAAGCACAATGTGCTAGCCCATTTCATCATTTATTCATTTGGGCTAACAGCATCGTCTACGGGGAGTCCATGATCTCCTGCTCCGAAGAAATGCACTCTGCACTCCACCCACAAAAGCCTCTCCTTGCTCTTGCAAATTGCATCTTCATGAAGGAATGAGGACAGGCCATTTTGTCACAAACGCTGTTGTTGGCTCTTCAGGGACTGCCTTGGACCTGTAATTGACTCTGAGACACTGGCACGTCCCCTTCTCCCCAGCCGGGGGGGGTGTATGTAGCAGAGAGCTGAGAGTTGTGGAAGGCCAGGGTTGGATTAAGTGGCTGGTGCAGTGAACACTATTAGGGCTGCTAAGACCCAATGGCTCTCTGGTGGGACAGCAATGCTAAATGAACTACCATAGTGACATTTTAGCATTGTGCTCCTCAGGGACTGTCACACTCAGCCTTTTAGACCAGTCACAGCTCTCAAAGCCCTTAAGATGGAGTGCCTGTGACGTGTTTTGAAATCGTCACATATGTATGTTGTGGATGGGGCAACATTTTATTGACTAAAGAGATTTCAGAATGCCTTTATATTTGCCTTCCTCTACAATCTGTTAATAGCCTTATCCACTGTCAGTGGCTGTTAAAAAATGATTAGCTTGAAAATGATTTTCTGATTTGAAGGAACAGCTTACTGGACAGTTTAGTTCACAAAATCACATATTTTTCAGGATGAGAAGAAAACTACATACCGGTCATTTTATCCTGCAAAATCCAGCATTAAATGGAGAGGAAATACTTAAGTCTCAGTCAAATTGATTACATACGTTGTTGAGAAGGCTGTCTCTGTTAATAACTTAATACTTCTTCAAAGAATGCAGTGAGTGATTATATAAATCCCATGATATGAACCTAGGTTTAGGCAGATTAACACCTTTTATAAAGACAGGTGTATCAAATAATAGGATGCACTACTTGCTAGGATGCGCGTTGTCAAGGAGGATTTTGAATCCTCCGAGGACAGAAAGGGAGAAGCATTCTTCTGAAGACATGTTTTTCGGCAAGCCATTGCATCTTCATTGTTGAAAAAAATATATATTTACAGTACGGGCAGAGCAATCGGATTTAGGGAAACTTTTGTGCAACTTCTGAAAGTCAGACAGAGGGAAAGGAAAGGAGGTGATGGGAAAAGGGGACAGCAAATGCAACATCATTGAAAGTATCAGAGCAGACAGTGTAAGACTTTTTTTTAAATTATTCTGCGGTATTAGTGTGAGCAGTACTGTGTATATGTGTGTACGCAAGCACATGTGTGTGCATTCATCTGTGTGTATGTGTCAGAGAAAGAAATGCTGCGTTCACCTGTAGTTGACCTCTTGCTGGCAACTGGACAGGTAAGTTGTGTTGCTGTCTCATTATATTCACACAGAGCTTGGCCTGCATCTAAACTGACACACAGCAGCATGCATGGACACAAACACACATGCATTATTTTGACTTACTCCCTCCCACACACGCACACACACACACACACACACACACACACACACACACACACACACACACACACACACACACACACACACACACACACACATTGCAGATGGAATAAACTCATTGCCCTCTTTCTCCTCTTTATTTACCCATATCCATCATTCTGCATCTTGTTGACAGGTAAACCATTGCATGCACATGCTTGCCTCCACATTTGTCTTGTGTCATTTACCATCTCTCACCTACTTTGCATGAAGATGAGTCATGGGCCATATTTTCCCCATTTACACAGGTCTCTGTTTTTGCCCAAATACTTGATTGAGTTTTCCACTCAGTTGATAATTTAGAGATTCCAACAGCAAGCAAAAAATAAATGAATAACAGAAATATGGAGTTATAACATAACAATGGGGAATAATGTGAACAAAAATATTTAATACACTCTACAGACACATTGGTAATACATCAATATTTTATATAACACACTAAAATGTACTTATATGCAGCTATAATCATATTCCTATATGGTTATGTATTTGTCAATAATGGAAGCTGCTGCATAAACAGATAATGAATGACTGTTGTAGTAATAATAAATATGCATTCATGGGATAAGTTATAATTGTTGAGATAAGAACTTTATCTGGGGGACTGAGAGTTAAGTTTTAGCAACACAGTAAGATGTTAGAGGTTTAATGCGATTGTACCTATGCCAGTAAATCAATCTGCCTTGATAAGAAAGATTAATGGGTGATTTATTTTACCAGTATCTGTCATCACCAAATAGTATTAAAGCATTCCCCTTCAGCTGATTAAACCCCCACAGCCGTCTGAAGCCAGCAGGACAGCTACTGTGTGTGTTCGTCAGCCTCTAATTTGAAAAGTGGCGTACCAAAGTGGAGAGTCATTATGCATAATGATCCATTGTGAATATTTTGATTAAATCATAACCAAGACGTGGTTGCTGCGAAATAAGTTCATAAACCTCTGTGTTTCTATTTTACATCAAACAGGACTGTTGCAGCTAAGCGTTCTGACAATTAGATGAGCTGTCATAAAGAAACATCTTAAGACAATGAAATACATTCCAAATATTCTGTGGTCAACATCTCATTTCTAAATGGTGTGCCAAAAATAGCACGGCATTTGTACCTGCAATATGATGTGATACAGCAAAATTACAGGTGGAATATTTGTGGTCAAATCTGAACCAGTTGACACAAATTCTATTCAGACAAAAAGACGGAAAATATGATCTGCACTCTGCTCTACCTTCATCTCACCTCATTAGAAATATGTAATTTTTAAGATAATTATTATTTTCCACATAAACTCAGAGAAGCGTTTGATTTAAATACACAATCACAATGACCATCACAAACTGCTGGGTTTTGGGCCACAGGACAATGATGGCTTATCAAAGTGCATGTGCCAGATCCCAGACAGTTGAATGCCTCGCAAGAGTAAGAAAAGACTTGTCTCCTTAGCAGAGCTCCAGGCTTCACTGGAGTACACTAATAGCCTTGTTGCTGCTGGTAGCACCCCACTTATTTCTTGTGATCAATATTCTTACCCGTCATTCAAAGTGACAGTTTGAAGTGATAGTCAGAACGTCAATACGATCCCCAAAACTAAACCATGTGCTCAATAAAAAGGCATCTGTTCTGCTTCACAGCAGCAGAGGACGCATTCTGTAACTGCACTTAATCACAATACATTTATTATGGTTTATATCTTGAGACTTTAAAGTATGCCCAATGGTTCTCTGTACGTATTGCAACTTGATAGGACCATATGAATCCTCTGAGACAAATGTGTGTTTAATATCTGAATGCCTGGTTCCATTTGGGTGAATGTTAAATACAATCACAACACACGCACGCACGCACGCACGCACGCACGCACGCACGCACGCACGCACGCACGCACGCACACACACACACACACACACACACACACACACACACACACACACACACACACACACACACACACACACACACACACACACACACACACACGTAAACGTTCCTCAGCACTTGTTGATAATTTCACCAAAAAATGACTTTAAATGAATGGTATTGATTTGTTCAGCTTGTTCGGTGGAGCAAAGCGGCATTGGAGGTTATTTGAATGGAAGTCAGCTCCTTTCAACAGGTCTGGTCTGTCTGCCTCTCTGCCCTGGCCTCCCTGGCTGTTATTGGCATGCTACGCTTATTGATGTCTTAAATGCATACTTTGATTTCTCCTCCGTCTGGAAACTCTACCTTTTAAAACTTTGAATCAATTGCATGCTTCTAGATGGGGGTATGTAGACCTGAGAGAGTGCAGCAAACTTTATCTAACCCGTTCGAGAAAGCTGCAATTGAATCAACACAGACCTACATTGTAAGTTAATTATTGGAGGTTTGGCTTACGTTTAATTCCTGGTTTTATGTGTTGTGATTTTAAAAATAGATACCAGGAATCATGTTTTTCCACTATGGACAAAAACTCAACAGGAAATAGTTTCAGAGGTAATGAAATAAGTAATTTGTCTTATAGGGGGACACGTGGTAATAGGTAAAGGGAATTAGGGAGTTTGGCTGGGGGAGGTAGGTTCGCTCTAAATGGGCTTTTGAGTCAGAAACAAGAGCTCTCCAAACACCAGCAAATGAGAGAATGGACAAACATGTGGCCATGGCGCTGGTTGTTTGTAAATATTTAAGCTGGGGAGTTGTAAAAGGAGATTGAGGAGAGTGCTGCAGGGCACAATTAAGACTTTTAACAAAAAGCCAGCCCCCACTTATTTCACCAAACCCATCAGCCTATGACACTGCACCCCCCCCCCCCCTCACGTCCGTGACCCAGAACCCCTCCACATACTCTTTAAGAAAGCTGTCTCCCAAAGTTAAAGGCACCCACTTTACGGAGAGGCAGCAGAGGTGAAAGGTCAAGGGTTAACTGGGGCTCTTTGGGCTGTAACAAACTTTGATGACAAGTTGTGTTGCTGATGTGCCAACAGTGGAGGTCAAACAGACCCTGGTGGAGCTGTGGGCTGTTCATCACTTTAACTGCAGGAATAACAATTTATATGCCAAGTGCTAACTCTGGGACTTCGTTTGGCTGCCACCACATCCCATGTACCTAAAACCTATGGGAGTATTTTTATTCTTTTGAGATTCCACCAAAAAAATGCTTTTGTTTTCCTTTCTTTTTTTCTGTGAAAAGAAAAGTATTTTTCTCAAAAGAAAAAAAAGAATATATGAGAAATTCATTTTACAAACTATCATCCTCAGGATTCTTCCTGTTCCAACTAATTTGTGCTTGGTTCTATTCTTAAAACAATCAATTATTGCACTAAACACTAAAGGGATTAGTTGATAAGATAATCAATAGCACCATCTATTTTCAATTAAAAAAACACACACACACTCAGAGACACAATGTTGCATCTGCTAATGCGTGGCCTTTGATTATTGATGGGCCATTTGCAGACAGCCTTAACTGCACAATATGTCTCGCCATTACTTTCCTGACCTCATTCTGGCTTGGGGACAACATTATTCATGTGAGAGCCCGAGGAGTGGAAGAGAAAGAAAGAGAGCTAAAGCCTGTGGGGGGAAATGGTGTGTATGTGTGTGTGTGTGTGTGTGTGTGTGTGTGTGTGTGTGTGTGTGTGTGTGTGGAAGTAACAGGTCTGCAGAATTATCATCAATAACCCACCTCCCATCCTTGTACATAAATAGAGGGGGAAAGGTGGGAGGAAGGGAATAAGGAAGTGAAGGAAGAGTGACAAGGGGCCTAAAGTAGGGTCAGGGAGGGGCAACCGTGAAGAAAAAGCCCAGTCCAAATGCTATTTTTAAGATCCTCTTTCCTTTCCTCTCTTCAGCTTGGGGTAATTTAAGAGCGTCCAAACCCAGACAGTGTGAAAGGGAAGAAGCATTCATCACCTGAAGAAGACACCAGTGTCCACAAGGAAAGAAGGATGAGGACCCCAATAGGGGCAGAAGGGAGAAGGATGGAGATAGAGGTCGAGATAGAAGGAGGCATTCTTGGCTTGCATCATTGCCCACTGATGGGTGTGTGTGCCTCTTCTTTGGGATGTGCATGTATCTTTGGCTGATATTGTATTTAATCAGTATGTTTGTGTGTGTGTGTGTGTGTGTGTGTGTGTGTGTATATGTGTGTGTGTGTGTGTGTGTGTGTGTGTGTGTGTGTGTGTGTGTGTGAGAACTAATACATGAAAGGGCTGTAGTGCCTCAGACATTCTTGAAGACTTACATTTGTCTGTGGCTTGAGCCTCTATTGATCCAGATTCATATAGTTCACATACATCACTGTATATTTAGTTGTGATTTCCCTTCCTGTCTAAATCACGGCTTATTGTTATCGTCTTTCTAGTGAACAATCAGCTTATACAACATGTTGAAGGGCACTCTCTTGAGCACAGAAGTCTTTCAGATGCATCTACCACTCTACTGATCAGTAACTAATGTATTTACCATTACTGTTAATGCCTTAATAATTCAACATCAAGCACCTCTGATGAAGCAAACAAATTCAAACTCAACTGCACCTATATTTAGAACTGACTTAGGGTTAATTAATATGGCCATGACTTTAGTTATGGTATTATATAAAGCCCCATTGGTCAACCCTATTAAGGTATATGATCCAAAATATTGTAATATTTGATTTTCTCCTTATCGGCCAGCCCTAATGCAAGGTAGCATTTTTGTGGAAGTCTGTGTTCCCTGGGATTTCCTATCAAGGACCTAAATAGTGGACATTTTGATGAGCCTCGAACCTAGGACCAGCCAGGATGGATAGGCTAAAATTCTGTCAGTCAATAGGCCAAGCTTTCTAATCATTGGGAAAAACTACAACCCTGCTTAAAGAATCACAGCTAGACTATGATTTTACAAAGAATTGTTGCGTCCCAACTTTCCAAAACGGTGTTTGACTTGCAAAACATTACCTGCATATAATGACTTTTCTTCCTTTGCATTTGACTCAGATCTCATGTTCTCATGGTATCTTTAACAATATAGCATTGTGTTGTTTTACTCAAACCCAATCTCATATGTTAAATCCCAGGAAAAGCAACCTACATGTGACTTGGCATTCAAATTCTGTGACATTCAGATTGGAATTTGGCAATAGTAAAACTGACATTTGTTTTCAATTTGTATAAATGGTGGTTTGAGGTCGCATTTGCATGGTGGACACACGTGTTAAGGCAACATTTGATCTATTGTAAAACCAGCTTTTTGACACGACAGTTGTATAAACCCAACCTGTTCTCACTCCCAATGCGTGAAATACTGCAGCTTGGTCAGGGCTCCTCGGCATTTAACACTGACGCTTGGATGCACCATTTAGCATGTGAATGCAACGCACATGACTTGCAACTAACTCAATGTAAAACACACCCATGTACTCATTACATGCTCAGAGCAAATGACATATAACATGGTAGGTAGTCCAGATAGGTAGCGCGTGGAAGGGGTGGTGAAAGAGTCAAACTAACAGGACTTTCACCCAGGAGACCCCTGCACAATACCATGCAAAACTAAAAGTAAACATTGGCATTTTGTTTTGTCAGTCAGTTAAGCTGTTCTTCTCATGAGTTGTTAGATTGTTGGTTATACAACACAAGGGACATCCCAAAAAGTGTTTGAATGGCATGATAGAGATCAGCATGAGCAGTGCTGTGAGCGTGGCCTTACATACTGCCAGTGTCAGTTATATAGCTGTTGTCAAATCTTCACGTAAAAGATAGGGTTTTGCCAGCCACAAGAAGACAGCAGATTCCAGTTCCCACTTCAAGAAAGAATAAGAGATTAGTCTGCTTGTCAATTTTTGCTCACCTGTCTATAATCAGGATGTCAGGTACATTGTAAAAAATGGATGGGGCTGTTCTCCAGTGAAGGAATGTCCTGGAGGCTGTTTTCTAACAGAGCAAATTAAAACATGTCATACCAATGTTAGCATCTCCGAAAGCAGTCATGCAGAGAGCCATGATTCCCAACAATGACATGTCGTGATTACATTTTTGTTATTAACATGCAGACATGACTGGTTGTGACAAGTGAGGAAACTGTACATGATTCAACAAAACACAGATTTAATGCAGCCCTTTTAGTTTTTTTCTCAGACCATTACATGTTAAAACTGAGATGGTTTCACTCTCCATTGTTTTTTGTAAGCAATTCACAATTACATTGTCCACCAGAGAGGATTTTTCTCTGGAAATTTTGCCTTGAGAGCTCCCAAAGTGGGCTGCACAAATAACCCAAATAAATACACTTTTTGATATGAGCAATACCTTTCCCTTGCTGAAATTGTGTGTTCAAACTTTTTTTTGTTTAATTTATTCTATAACAATTAACACAATCAGCAGGGAAGCATAAATTACGTTGGTTCATTTGAATCTAACTTTAAACAGGTCAGTGTTGTTCTTTCACTTTCTTTCAAAGCCAAAACTAGCTAAATGATTGTTGGAGCTCAGAGGTGGCTTTGCCTTGCCAAAGAAGAAAACTGCATTAAATAGTCCAGTGGGTCAGCACGCTTGTACGCAGCTTAAGCCTACTGGGGAAATCCACTCATGTGTAGCTGGTTGGCTCTGACCAGCAGCCTGGCCTTGTGCACCACAATCCCAAATACCTTATCTGCCCAACAAAATGACCTGACACTGACTTTTAATCTGCCAGGGGTGTAAACAAACAAAGCCGAATGGCAATCCTTCTCTCCATCTTTCAGTGCGACAACAGATTGGACTGAGGGCAATACAAAAAGTGTCTAGCTATATCAACAGAGCAGTTTTTTTTTTTTTTTAAATAGATAAGAAGATGGGAAGAATGGATGAAGTTGAGGTCGAAAAGTGCCAGGTATTATGTTGCTGCTGTTCCCGCTTCTCTCCCTCTCTTAGTCCAATTAGAAACTGGGTCTTGGATCTCTTTGCTGGCAGCAGTGTTAACTTAATGTGGCGTGAAAAAATCATTATGCCACACCACAGATGGGCCCAGCCATGCAGAGGAACCTTTGCGCTCCCTTCAGAAAATCATTTTAAACAGGGGCACTAATAAAACTAAGACCCAACCATTTGTTGATGACAAAGATGTGTATCAGGGCACCAAGGGGTAATAGGAGAGAGAGTGACTGAACGGGAAAGAGCAAAAAGATTAAGAAATTAAAGCTAGACATAAGAGGAGGATGGTTAAGCCAAGTTTACTCAACAGCAAAGAGGGATGAGTGGTGGTTTCTAATGAGTTCAGATTCTCAGTATTTCTGCCACCCCAAAAGAAACATTTAGTTTTTCTTTTGAAGGACTCAAGAGGTCAAGGTCTGTGTTTCATTCCCATCCAAATCCAAGTATTGATCTTTGTAATAAATCCTTCAAAGCAGTTTTAGGAGAGCAATAGAAATCCTCTGCTTTCTCACAAACACCAGCCCTCTACTAATTCTGGGATGCTCCTAAAACATTACTTTTGTGTTGGATGGGGTGGGGAAACTAAGAAAGTAAAAATGTAATAAATAAAAAAACGCCTCAAGGCAAGAAAAAAAAGAAAAGATTCCTTTGAAGGTTGGGGCAGATGGTGGCTTCATGATAACCTTTTCACCCTTGTGCCCTTTGGGTCCAAACAGGCAAAAAGCATGTAAACATGTTTTATTACAACATAAAACTCTGAGGAGGTCGTTGCATGTCTGGACTGCCTTGGAGTTTTCTTTTGTTTTTTTTTATGCCAGAAGAAGGCATGTTCTCTCTGAGCTCTTAAATGCAATAGCCGTAAACATCTAGGACTAAGTGCATGTTAATGCCAAAGAGGTTAGGGAGTAATGGACTGAGTGATGTATAAGATTTAGTTGAGCAGCCTCACAGTGGTGATGGTCTACATGGTGGATTGTGAGACTGTGGTTGACTACTTCCTGCACTAACAGGACAAGTGATGCAATTAATCTGCATCTAACGTCTCTTTGGAGGAACGGATGGATGTCATTGGTCATTGACAGTCAAGATTAGTCACTGTCTAAAAGAACAAATGACACAAAGTGTGCTTGAAAAATTGACAAATCACAAAATCTGATGGGTAAAGAAGCAGGAGCAGACACAGGTTGACATTGGAATCAAGGGTATTGGTATTGGGAAGTAATAATAGTGTTTATCTTTTTTAATTTTGTTCACTTACAATTTGTTTACAGTTTGAACCCTTTTTTTTTCCACAATGGTCCTGCTCTTGCTATACAATATACTGTAAAAAACATTCTTCAATGCCTCTTCAATCTGTGTTTCAGAGTTCACCACTATTTTATTTTGTTAATTTTCTAAAGTTTGGTGAAACTTTGTTGCAAGTAGCCAATTTTAAAGAGCCCATTACCTGCCTAACCACAAGGCCTTGAGACACCAGTGTGCTTGAGAAAAAATAAAATGGATGTAAACCAGTTCATAGGACACCGACACATTTATTACCAGCTTGTTTCTACAAGAGTTATGTTTCTGGCTTTTTACTGCATTTTTTCAAGACACAGGACCATGTAATTCCTCCTAAACAGACAACGAGAAATGCTTTTAGACTAAACAATCCATATAGAATTGTTGACCAGTCATGAAATCCAGCCTTTGCTGTTTGAGAAAGCAATGGTTTCCTGAGCCAAGTTGTTATCAGAGAAAGTATAGATTCAAAGATGATATGGATCTGAAGTCAGGGTATTTAAGATGTTGAGAAAGATAATACTTTATTGACCATGATTTCCATTCAGCAATTTATTTTGGTTTCAGACTCAAAAATAGATTAATCTACCACTTAGTACTTTATTTTATGGTCAAGAGCAAGCATCAGCGATTGCAACATCAAAACCGCTTACTAATAACAAAGTTAGTCATTAGTGGTAATACGGTATTGTTAGGTGAAACCACCAAGGAGATGAAAACATCCCAAAGCCCCAAACAATTATGGACATATCTCAAGCAATCCCCATGTAAACAGCGGGAGGAATGCAGCGTGACTGCATACAGATACAGATCTCGAGAAGTCAAATCTCACATTCGCAGAAGAAGCAGATACAAATCACTCTGCATACGGGAAATTGTCAGTGTTTAAAGCAAAGCGCCCTTCACAGCGGTAGGTCTAGATTGAGACTCTCAGATGTAAAGATCTCATGGGTCGGCTCTGCCCCTGGATTCTGTCACACCATAGCCTCCCAGTTAACCTTTTGCTTTATGTCCTGGTATTCCATTACACATGTGCTCTGACGAGGTAGAGGAACAGTAGAGTGGAAAGTCAGTTGATTGGCTGACATTTTGGTGGTTGTTAAGGTTTAAACAGCATACCCGCAGGAGGCAGTAGATAGAAAATGCAGGCTCCGGCTGAATTGGGATGACCCAGAAGTAATTTTGGAGCAATTCGCATAGCATTCCTTTGCATGCATAAGTGAAGAGACCTTTTGGAAACATTAAAATAGAAACTTTGCTATGCAGTGCAGTGCAGATTAAATGATAGATCACTGCTGAATTTCATGATAAGTTCATCAAGGGCGGTCACAATGCATCTTCAACATCTCTTATTTACTACTTAAAATACAGGAGACATACTGCACAATATTTGAGATTGAAATAAAATGTGAACAAAAAAAGGCAATGAAAACAGCAATAATGCACATATTTCAGAATTTCGCTCTCAAACAAACAGACCAACATAACAAAAACTGCCACTGTCTTTAATCCATTTAGTGCAAAAGCCACATCAGCTCTGTATGAATAATGGAAAGGGGCCCATAACGCTTGTTGCGTTAGTAAAACAAAAGAATTTAAACATGAGCAATACAGATCCCTGACAGCCTGGCTGTTCCTGTTTCAAACAAATCCATCATCAACTCTCACAGTCGCACATCTGTCCTCCAACTGATTCCCTGAAACCTTTATTTATCTTCCCTCCGATCCACTGATGAATAGATAGAAATGAGGTGAATGAATTAATAATAGTGCTAGCATGATGATAATAGTGGAAAGACCTAGCCGGTGTGCCTCTTTCATATTTAGTTGCTGGTTTGTAAAATTGCATTTTTAGCCAAATATGCAATAGGTAATACATTTAACTCCCCTGTTATATATTTTCTTCAAAGTTAATTTCACTTTGATGAAGCATAAACCAGGCCTTCTGCTTGGTTTTTAATAGAACTTTTTTTTTCTTCCTCTGGTTTTTGTCCTTAGCATTTTCTCATTTCCTTTGAAAGCCCAGGGAAGCTGGTATTTGTGGCATGACTTCAGTCGGCAAAGACTCAACAAGTCAGTCTTACCACTTCAAATCTAGTGTCCTTGGTTATGCTAGAGTAAGCAAAGTCAAATTGAAATGTCTTCAAATTGTACATGAAAATAGGAGATGGACAACTTGCCTATGGATGTTATTAGTTGACATTAGATCATGACATAATGTCACATGGAATTTTCATCAAATATGCATACATATTTTGTTTGTATATTCCTCATGACTTCCATTCTAAAGTTTAGTCTACCAATTAACCGAATGATTATGAGTCTTTTTTTTGTAATTTAAACAATGTAAGGACATGGTAACCTTACATGTGTTGTTCGAAAGTCAAAATGTGATCTTGTATACTCTATGAACTCCAGTTTGCCTCTCTCTAGTTTACTGTCTAGTCCTGGAAATGAATGACCCATCAATCATGTTTGGTCCACACACCGTTCTGCTATGTTTGGACAGGTGTGTGAGGGTACACATTGGCACATTAGTGTGAGTTTACCTTCTTTATTAGCCTGCAAAATACAAAAAGTCCTTTAACACCCTGGCTCAGGGAGCGTCTCATCAGTTTGCAGAGTATCTTTACAAACTTTTCTCTTTTCTTTGATGATGTCTTTATTAAGTGGCTCACCCATTTGTCTTTCTTTCACGGTGAGCTAGGTCATCAGGTTAAAAGGTTAAAGACACCTTAAAGTCAAACCTATGAAGCAACTCTGAACTTTGGTGAAACCTGGGGCTGCTTCATGGCAATGAAACATGTCACATTGCCTTTTTTAGTTTCTACTGTGTGAGATCCATCTCTCTCCCTCTCTGTCTCACCATTCACCGTTATTGAATAAGGAAACATCTTTTTAAAAATCCAATTCATGGCACATTTGTCTATGTACAGAGGCAAATGTCCTTTTTCCTTATATCCCTTTGCATACTGTTTTTTTGTCTCATCTCTATCAGGGGCCATGTCAAACTCCCACAGGTGGTAGCAGTAGTATTTATGACTTTTAATCTGACAGTGTATGCTTTGTTTGCATTCAGTCATTTCCTTATTGGATGATTTTTAATTAAAAAAAGAGGAGACGACTGAGTGCTTTGTGAGAGATTGAAGTGGATTACATGCTCAACTGGCAAAGATGAACCACAATGTTTGGACTTGAATATACAGAACACTGGCCAGGAAGCTATACAAGCCAAGGTTCTCCCAGACTCAGTTAGTACTTTGTGCTCTCTAGCAGCTTCCACAGCTTGTCAAATTTGTTCTGGTTAAACCTTTATTGCAGTTTCTGTCTCCTGATTCAACTGGGACATGACTGACAGCTTTGGATGTGTTTACCACACTCCCTGAGGCACAAAGTGTATATTACCACTATTAAGGAATACAGAAGGAACCTTGGAACAGTGCTACCATTAATTACAGTATGTGTCACATTCTGAGAAACATGCTGAAAGTGCTAATATTGGGTGATTTTGTATACACAATATTATGAGTTACAAATATATAATTAAAAAATAATGTTACCATAGCCTTTGTCATCACACAAGGCCTTTATTTCCCTTAGTATGCAGGTAGTCCATCTAGATTCAGCAGTCTTTACTCCCCTGTCAGCAGACACTTGTCCAGGAGGTTAGGGAGTGTTTCCTGATTGGCCAAGAGGGGAACTGCACCAAGCTGCTTTCAATTCTTAATTAGAAGCCAGTCTTCACACCTTGTGCAACAGGTGATCTCAATAACCCTCCAATCAACTGGACAGGGAAATGTCAGCAACTAAAAAAGAATGATTTTAATTTGATGTCATACTGTCAGCTGCCAGAGTTTTCAGACAAAAAATGGACCACATAGTCTTTCTCTCATCTCACACTGCATTCACTGTGAACCCAAGAGCAATTTTCTCCTTGACTTGTTTTGGTTGATTACCATCAGCTGAGCATTTGGCCTTGTTTGTCTCAGAAGCATCGCCTGTTTTTCCTATTGTTCCTGTAAAATAAATGTCCATGCTGTAAGCCTACAGGCTATCTGGCTGAACGAACACCTTTTGCCACACATTTGAGACCTACTGCATTAGGATGATATGTGAAGAACTTGTAATATGTGTGTGGTTGAGGGTGTGTGTGTGTGTTTGTGTATTTGTGCTGGTTTAGATGTAATTTCAGTTTGTTTAACATGTATGTTTGTAAGTGTCTTTGTGTTTGTAAGATGTCTTTTCATTTTGCCCCTCTGGTGCACTTTATTTATGCACAACAACCAAATCTTCAACCAATGCACGCTCCAATCAGCATACTGTCACAGTCAGTTGGAAACCACGTATCTCCAAAATGACTGCTCTTTCTGAATGTTTTGAAAGTTCCCACAAGCTGTGGCTTGTAGCATTACCCAATCCACTAACATGTAATCCATTAAAATTCAAATTTTCACAACAGTAGCAAGAGACAGCTTTCTAGAGAAACACAAATAGATGTTGCCCACGGATGTGTTGAAAACGCTACATCCTTTTGAAGACCTTTGCGTCAGGATGCTGTTCGTGCGTGACAGTGTGAGTGGAATGAGAGTGCTTATCTGTTTTTATGCCAGCGCTACACTTTATGCTTTATTTAGATACCTGGGTTTTCTGGTGTGGAGCTGATGACACTGTGGTATCTTGCCTCCCACGCCTGCCCTGCCCTGACTCACACAAGAGCTGCTAACAGATAAGCTGTGGGAGAGCGACAGAGATATTTTTTTCTGGCTCCACTTAGCCAGGCTGACACATTTAACCGCAGACGGCAGTTCCGCCACGGAGATGAGTGCATTACTGTAAATATCACAAGGTCAATTTTACTGGCAAGGTTACTGAAATACAAAGAGGTTGGAGGAGATTGCTCAGCTGGTCACTTTCCTTTAGACTTGAATTTGAATCTTGCTTTGTTGGTGTCTATTCTCAGCTGTCAGGACTTTGACTCAACTTTTGTATTCAAAACCCAAATTGTTTTTTTCTCAACCAGGTCTATCTTTATTTTTATTTTTATTAAATTTTTTTCAATTGTATGGACTATATATAATAATATTCTCAAACATGTACATCAAATTAAACATGAAATACAGTCAGTTCATCCGACTGATGAATCACATTTTCTTTTATTTAACCCCAGATATTTCTTGCTACACACATAGTTCAGGATATTTTCGGAAAAATATCCTGGCTGGACATAAACTAATTAAAACTTAAACAAAGTAACAAAAGTATGGAAAAGACGTCCCAAACCTTATTAACGTAACTTTAAAATAACTCAACCAACACCAGACTCCTGGTTAAAAGTCCAGTGTTTGTTTGACTCATCCACCTCCTCTCCCTCCCACCCTGTGTGGTTTTCTATCTTTTTACTACGTCATCAAAATCCCAATGCATTTTCTCTGAATGTCCAATAATGACCCGGATGGGTTTAAATTTGTAATTACTTGATAACTTGGTGCGTCTCATATAGTCGCCAGAGGGTGACTGTTTAGAGCATTAGCTCATGAAGATAACCCTAAACTGCACCAATTTACATTCCAAAAGCAAATCCTCAGCTCATTGTGCGCCAGCATCCAAAACAATGGCAGGGACCACCTCCAATAAAGGGCTCAGTTTCAGCGAATGGGAACAGGATGACTGAAAAACATATCTCCTCCTCCCTCTGCTGCTAAATTCCTCCCTACCACACAGACACACTCACACACCCTCTGCCTTCTCTTTAGTGGAGTCCGACAGCTCTCAGGGAAGAAGGGATTTTGATCTGCTCTTTCCGGATGACCTACTCTAAACTTGGGTCCCGGGCTTAGCACACAGGAGCAACACAAGAGGGAACAGTGTTGCAAATTTGTCGCCCAGAGTGTTAAAATTCCCCCAGGAATGTTAATCTGGCCAGACGTCCCAGCACACACACTTCAATAATCCTCAACCCCATCGCTTAGAACGGATTTGGTTGTCCACGGCTACTACTTGTAAAGACCGTAGAAACTGGTAGCTCTCCAAACTAAAACACAAACATATATTACATGTTCTAATTGTCACTTTTGTGATTAAAGGAATTATCAGAAAGACAGTGTAAGAAAAAATGGGGCCATTTTTTGGTCCTGAAGAGCTGCTTCCTGCAGAATATTTAATTTCTTCCCATTCATGCTGCTTTTGATGGATGACACATTTCATTGAAAGAGTATCACTACAAATG
This sequence comes from Cebidichthys violaceus, assembly GCF_023349555.1. Classification (NCBI taxonomy): domain Eukaryota; kingdom Metazoa; phylum Chordata; class Actinopteri; order Perciformes; family Stichaeidae; genus Cebidichthys; species Cebidichthys violaceus. The sequence goes on along the minus strand of NW_027176296.1, from coordinate 4,974,593 downwards.
AATAGGGTCATACAAAAACATTTTTCAATATGGGAAAAAGTTATTTAAAAAAAAAAAACACATGGCAAGAACATTTAATTACAATACTTGTGGTTGTGATTTAACAGTGAAATGATTTTTAGTTTTTTAGTAATTTACCTACATCACTGATAAGATATTGAAGTTGTTTGACATTTTACCATTTCTCTCGCTACTTTACACACATTTCTCTTCTTCTATGTACATACTCTGTATGTATGTGGGTATAAATGGAAGCCCCGTCTGCTTCTGCACTTAGCACTCCTGAAAATCAAGATAAACGTAGGGTGACTGTTTATTTCTTTGTTATGCTTGACAATGTAGACATTTCATTTGAATGGTGTATCCAGTGTGTGCGTCTGTGTGTGTCAATACCGACTGCGTGTATGCTTCCATAAAAGAATGAGGCAATGCTTACTTACAGAATGATTTCCTCTAGTTTGAATCTCTTCTTGTTCTTTTTTGTCCATGTTTCCAATCTCGCCATCTCATGGAGAGAGAAACAGGAGGCAACTCAGGGCTTTTTAACTTCTTGACCTTCAGACATGATTGAATCTGTTTGGCTGCCAAGTCGGACAAAAGGTTTCTGAAAGCAAAGAGTCAGCTCATGACTTGGCCTTCATGTAGTAATGGACAGAGGGAGGCAGAGAGAAAGAGAAAAAGCTTTAGAGAGGGACGCAGAGAGAGAAAGGGGGGGGGGGGGGGGAAGAGCAACCATGTCATGCACAACATTTATTTATTCAAACTGTCCATCTGCTGTGTGGCTTATACTTGGCTGGTATACAGCACACACACACACACACACACACACACACACACACACACACACACACACACACACACACGCTCTTGTCTTACGCACAGGACCAGGGCCCAAAGGTTGGTTGAGTCATGACACAGTATTGTTCCCAGTAACCCAAGTCCCCCTAGATTTTTTATTTGTCACCACATTTTGAAAAAAGGTAGTTGACAAATTATTATGAATCACAAAACTGATACAACAGGAGCAATTATTCTAGCAACTGTTTGTTTAGCAAAGTCAAATAACGTTGTGTGCCTGTTTCTTGGTATTGTTTAAATGTATATTTTTACATTCATACTTAGAATTTATAGTTGACCCCAGTCAAAAACACCAATTTCTGCCTATACATTATTAATAAATGGAACTATTTATTGAGTTTGTGTTTGCTCCTAATTTAAAGTAGCATACACTATCAGGGGTGTACAAATTAACTGTAATTTTCCTAAATAATGTTTTTTTTAAATTGCAATAATTACATTAACACATAATGTTTTTAGAAGAAATAAGTTAACATTTGGCTATGATGGTTGCTTCTCGGGGCCCCCGGGGACCCCAGTCTGTAGTCTAATGTCTGAGACAGCGTGCCACACACACACTGACTGCCAGACTACTGAAGAGGACTGTCAGTTAGTGTCACCTTTGACTTTTGTGTTTAACTGTAGCAACTTAAGCAAATTGAATATGTATTAACTAGTTTAAATCATGGGAAATGAACCATTTCTCCTGTGATTGAACTTTTGCTTTACAGGGATGGCTGAAATTTAACAGAAGTTATTTGACGCAGAGTTGTCTTTACTTAACATTACAAATTGTCAATGATGATTCATGACTGACTGGAAATTCTAATTGAACAATCAGCACCTTAAAAGGACGTCAATAGTCAGGTGGTAGGAAGTCACCCATACCGTCAGTGTTCCTGCCTCTGCACTGCTAGGGTAAGTGATGATAGAAGATTGTAAAGGAAGCAGCTGTGCATGTGTGGGTCTATAAACAGTTATGACATGGTGACCCAGTACAGTGATGATGTGTCAATGCTGTTCTTTTGTATTATCACTCAACCATTCAGTCACTGTGATGATGATTTGCTTCCTTGTATGACAGCTCTGTTGTCAAAGCTGGTGTTAGAAAACAGGGAAAGCTGCAACAAACACAAAGTGGTGTGAAACTAATGAGGGATTATGCCTACACAAGTGTATAACCATATGCACTTACATGTACAGATACATGCATGACTGTGATCAGTCAAGCTTGTCTACACTGAGGGAGGTGTGAGGAAAGACGCACCGTCACACAAAATAACACGCATACGTAGAGAGCTTTTGGTTCTCTTTTGTTGTTCGGTGGTATAGTTTGCTTCTGGATATCTAGCCAAATAGAGACAGTGTGACATTGTGTAGAAACATTTCCAACCATTACAAAGGAGTAAGATAGACCCTACATTTTCTACAATCTAACACATCAACAAACAGAAGCTGCTCCAACCCATCGGGGTACAATTTCAACATTATTTGGGTTTTGAGTTATTTGGAGTGACAATGATCACCCACCTCAGCTTTTCCTCTCAGTTTTTAGCGTCTTTTAAGTTTTTTAAGTTTTTTAAGCTTGCAAACCATTTTGTGCCAATGTTCAAAAAGGTCAGAGTTGCTAGTTTCCTTCTTGAATAGCCTAAAAGGATGAGAAAGCAAGTACATTTGATATGGATATAAGCTACTAGGAATATGTTATAATAATAATATTCTAAAATGTAAATTCCAATAATTTGTAATATCTTGTATTTACATTTTTTTCTTAACAATATGGTCTACCTCTACAAAATACATTGGCAATTTCCCCCGCTGGTGCCACCAGCCTGAATGAAGTAGATTCCCATTTAATCAAAAGTATCAGGTGTTGTTTGATTGAAGATGCTGGTGGTGTTGGAGGGGAAATGCAGGGATAGTTTTACAAGAAAAGACAAGACCTGGCAACGTTGCCCAGCAGTACAGACTGATATCCCTGATGAAATGTTCTGGGAGAGCATGCGGTTATTACCCCAGCGGATGTTATTGTACAAAACCGAAGACGGGTAATGAAATGATGTGTGGTTTTTTACTGAGCGGGTGGGAGTGTGTGTGTACTTGTATGTCTGCACGTGTGTGTGTGTGTGTGTGTGTGTGTGTGTGTGTGTGTGTGTGTGTGTGTGTGTGTGTGTGTTAAATGAGGAACCAGGCAGCACCATCTGCCTGACAGCAGCAACAAAAGATGATGAGATTGTGTCCGAGACTAAATCTACTTGTGTTTGCCCTGCGTGCCCCCCTGCTCCGCCTTTAACACGCACAAACACACACACCCACATGAAAACACAAACAGTGGCTCTTTGACTCGTCACCTTTCAGTTCTTAGAGGGCAGGGGGGTAGGGGGGCGTAGAAGGGTGATAGGCTGCACGAGAAAGCAATTTGTTAGGAGTTGACAATGTCATTTTATTGCTTAGTTTATTTTATTTTTTCCCTTAAAGGATGAAAGAGAGAGTCAGGTAGGGTCAGGTAGTGAAAGAGAGAGCACTGGCAAGCACTATCACAGGAGGAGGGGGGTGTGACTCTGAGGGCGGACGGACTTACAGTTTGTCCTGCAGTTCCTGGACCAAGTGACTCTTTGTTTGACACCTCGGCTGAAAGCGGAGCTCCGCCAGGCACATCCGCTGCTGGCTGACAAACAGTGTATCCTGTCTCTGTCAGCCCACCTCTCCCTCTCCCAGCCAGCGTTGAGGGTGATGAACAAATGAGAGAGTGGCAGCAAGAGTGAGAAAGTCACAGAGCCAAAGAGGGAGATAGAAAGAAACGTCGAGGAAGGAATGTATCGAGTTTGCCCAACCCTGCCAAGTGACCTCAAGGAGGCATTATAGGCATTTTTCATCTCCAGATCATCTACACGACTTGCCCAGCGTCCAGGGTGCCAGATGCTTCCTTGGAGATCTCCTGTTTCACTTAGAGAAGAGGCCTTTGTTTTGCACTGGAGATCTGTGGCACGCTCATCTGGGCATAACCCAGACCGAAAGCAATGTACAGGATGGAGTAACTGTCCCCAGCAAAGTGCACACAGTAACATTATAGTGTTGAGGAGTTCACTTCTTGACATTTATTTATATTTATTACAGCTCCAATGACATGGCCATGAGAGTAGTCACGTCACACCTTTCTACTAAAAGCTGCCACTCACATAATTGCAAAAGATGGAAAGGGATGAGAGGGCAAGAGAGAGAAACAACAGATGGCATGTCATGTGTCACGGAGGCCTCAGCAGATGTTTACTTCTGGGGGAAGGAGAAAACGTGACCAGACATCTTGAGACTCTGTTGTTTGGGGCCAATAGGAGTGAGACTAAATTGAGTTAACATTCATTAGCATTGCTTCCTCTATCGCAGGTCAGCCCTACCTTCCTAATTATTTGCAGCTCTTTTCAGCTCAGTATAAATCCTCAAAAGGCTTATTTCTAAATACTTTCCCTTTCTTAAACAAAGGAAGATAGGAAATCTTTATAAAAACAATGTTGGAATTTCCATACTTTTCATTTGGCTGTGCTCTGAGGCAGAGGGGAAAGGTGGACGTGTTTTTGTTTTTTTTTATTCCCAGGGGGGCAGAATGTCAACCGTGACAAAAAACGCATATCTTCTACATCATTACATCTGTATTTCAGGTCTGCTTCACATATTTATGTACAGGACAATCTTTTTGTAGCTGTCCTCCTTTCCACTTGTTATTGGCTTCCGCTTCATGCCTGACTCCATGCACTTTAACTTGTGATTCGGTGTAATTTCAGGCTTTTTACTTGCACAGATGTGTCAAAGGTGGGATCTCAACCACCTTCTGAATCTTTTAGCAGTGAAAGAAATTGAAATATGCACCAGTACAGCATTGGTTGGCTAATTAAGTCAGGTTGCCTTGTGATTTTTGCTTCTCTCAGTTTAAGTTTTACCCCTCCACTCTGCCTCTCCCCTTTCACAGTACTGTGGGTACCTTTGTCTACAGCAGATCACGGGCAACGTTGATATGCCTTTCAAACTTGAATCAACTATTTCATTCAAAAGAAAAGACAGAAAGCAGAGGAAGAACATCAGACAGAATAGTCATGAGAAGTAAACCTTGTAATCCAATATGGGAGGACACATTACAGCATCTTAATTCCAAGTTCAAATTAAGTCACAGTACTGTATGTACTTTTCATAGGCAAAGCTTGTTTGACAAAGGAGCCCTTTGAGAAGAAAATCAAATCTGCAGTCTGTGACTTGAGTCAGGAGTTTGAAATGAGAGTGCATGTGTGTGCACCGATGAGAGTAAATGAGCATGTTGTATGCCGCAGTAAGGCTGTCACGCCTCACATGGAATAGAGAAAATGTCTGTATTTACAGTATGTGTAGCACACATTTCCTCCTCTGTAAAAAGCCCAAACCTCTTCCTGCCCAGCCTTCAACTTTAGGCTCACTGTTAGCTGTTGCTTCCTTTGACCAGCCCTTATTGATACCATGCATTAAGACCAGACCCCTGCAGGAATAGCACTCGGGCGTGTGTGTGCGATCACTCTGATGACATACTGAGGCGTGAGAGCGATGGTCAACGTGAGCAATGCCCTTCAAGGGATTTCCCAATGTTATTTCTGCTAAGGAAATAAACAAGCATTTTTATTTCGCCGCTCAGAACGATGGCAGCAAAATAATAGAGGCCAGTGAGTCATGGGATGAAACCCACATACAGACATAACAATCTTACCCACATGAGCACAGTCAAGGCCAAGGCATGACTACCCGTCTAAGCATTGAATCACTGGGATCAAACCAGATTTTCACAAAATTTAAGTCCAAATCCCCCAAGTCTCAAGTGTAATATGTATTAAATAAATAGAGTAATTAAACAAAAGACATATAATGACTTTGACAATATTATAGTCTTGATGAAGCAAGAAAGGCATAAACATCAGACCAAGTAATGCAAAGTAATAATTTAAGGTAATTTTTAATTTGTATAAATAAACAATGTTTTTCTATGTTTAAGTTTCAAAAGTTAACATCAGCAGTTGTTATGATTACAAGCCGTATCAGTAAATACTAACCTATCAGTAACTTTTCACATTTTTGCTGTCAGAATAAGTGCACACTAAATACTATTTGAAGCAGCCACACATCTAATGTTAAAGCAAAAACAGCAGTGACATTATCTCAATCTTTGAATAGCAAAACATACTGACTTGTTTTTTTACTTTTTTATTATAGCTTAGCTGTAGCCAATGCAGTGTGTTCTATGCCTAGTTTCTTTTTTGCTAAATCCACAGATGATAACGGATGTTGTGAATCCTGTGAAAGCCCTGCTTGTTGTCAGTCATTATAAACCTGGAGTCAATAAATGATGGATTGGAAGTGTGAAGGGTGTTGGGTAAGTTGCCAACTCAAGTGCACATCTTGGCTCAAATATCTCTTATTTTCTTGAACATATTTATTGTATTGTGATACATAGCTGTGTCCTATGGAGTTACAGTTGTATGTATTGCTCTGCTCAAGTCTATTCTAATCAGTGCTCCTACTGTGTCTCACTCTCTCAACCTCTGTGTACAGCAAAGCAGCAGTTCAATAACTGTAGAGTTCATAAATACTGTGATTACGGCAATAATTAGAGTAAATGCAGATATCTTTTTACCCTTTAGTACAGTTTTGTGTACAATTAAAAATGTTCTCAAGCTTTCCGTGTTGAAACAAACAGTTCTTGAGTCATACAGCCTCATTCTTGCAACCAGCGCAGGGGAACAGCTTCTTTCTATCCCTGGTCAGCAACTTAAAATGTGGTAAGGGGAAGTCGATAGGTCATTGGAGCCACTATGTTGCTGTTATCATGACAGCATAATTAACATGCTAACGGTTGTGGAGTGACAGGAGAGACGGTGAGATAAAACAAGATTGAAAGAGAAATAAAAGTAGACAGAAAATACGGTGAGTGACCTCTCCTATACTGCTCATCGGTAATGGCACTATATGTCCCAGAGGTTATATGTCAAGCTTGGCCATGCTGTTACCGATTTTAGATTGTTAAAGTTCCCTTTTAAATTTGGTAGCTAGTAATCTCTATCTCTGCTATTGCTAAGGTTACTTGTACAACAAAGGATTTATTTAATGAATGAATACTTGGGAGGTAATGTGAGAAAGCACTGTGTGGTACAGAGAAGCATTTATTTATCCAAATGTTAACAGATTATTAGTTCAACCAGCAGAGTCGTGCCATGACCGTACCATAATGGTTAGGGTGAGTGAGTCAGTGACCAACAGACGTAACTCTACTGTAAATGACGCCCCAGGACACTGACCTCATTTTGTGGTAATGCTGTCCAACTCATGATTGTTGATCTTGAAGAAGGACTGAGGGCTGAAACGTCATATGATTAAAAGAGAAATGCATACGGAGGCAGAGTGTGCAACTTCTTTTCCTACCTCTGATCTACCTCTACCATATGATTATGGCCACATGAAATTCAAAATAAAAAAGACAAGGAACTAGCTTAGAGCAGTTGCTTGGATTTGTATTTGAGGTAAAGAAACTTGTTTATTGGACAATTTTATATAATGCTCTGATGGAAGGTTAGTTTGTCTGTTGCCGGTGCCGCAGAATTATACCCAACGGCAATAAACAAAAGATCTGAGGTACTTTGTTTTAGTAAAGTTATTACAATGCAAGATAATTTAATAAAATGTGATTCCAAGTTATATACCTACATGTTTCAGCTCAATAGAGCCGTCATGACTTGAGGAGTTACAGCTGCATGTCTTTTAGTCTTTGACTGTGGGTTTGTTTGTATGCCTCCCATGCTTAAATGGTCATTTCATGGTTAATGAGAATTATTTATTGTGTTTCCTCTGTTGTCAATTGCCTGCCTCCAATCCTCCCTCTCACTTAATCCCTCCACTTCTGTCAGTCCCATTCCTCGCCATCACACTCTCTCTATCTGTTTCTCCCTCTCTCTGTGTGTGCAACCTGCCGCCCTGCCGTCTCTCCATATCCAATGTGGTGGAACAGCGGCTGACGTCGGCTCTTTTCCTTCCCTCTGTGTTGCAGCGGGCTCTAATTGCTGGTCTCTCACACAAACAAACAGAACTGCTTTATCTCTAGCTGGCCACACCACGCTTCAACAGACCCAGCAGCAGCAGAGGCAACTGCAGCATCCACAGTTCAACACCCCCTCACCACCCTCTGCATCCACCACAACCACCTTAAAAGGCTCCAATTAAACCATTACTGTAAGGAAGGGAGGAAGCGGGAGCGGGGAGGGAGGTAGGAGGGGAAGAAAAAATGAGGCAGAGAAAAACAAAGGCTGCATCAAAGAGAGTGAGAGGATGAGCTTGTGATAAATAGGAAATTAAGCATTGTTTTGCCATGCAGGAAAAAAAAGCCACAGGGAGGAAAAATATCCAGAAAGCGAATAAACAGCGTGAGATTTCTTGCTATTGCAGGAGACAGATCCACCCTGTAGCACCACACTAAGTGTGACGCTACATACAGAAGGAAGGAAGGAAAGAGGGGAAAAGGAGAAGAGATATTGAGGAGGTGATTTACACTCCTTTCCGTCTTCATGTCCATGGAGCCTGAGGGTAAAGGAAATGGCAGAAGGCACAGGGAGATAAGAGTCTTTGTTCCACAGAGGTGTAGAGATCGTTACATTCCACAAGATAGCCTTACACTCCTGTCTAGCTTGGCCGACTGGAAATGAATGAGAGTAAGTAACTGTCTGAGAAGGCCAGACACCATATTTTATTATGATTTTGTTGGTAGGTGCCCTTGGCTATTTTTCAGAGGTTCTCCTTGCAAACGCCCATTGGAAATATTTTGAAATAGAGGCCATGGAATACAGTAAGGCACATATCGTTAATTGACGGTTTTAGTAAAACATTTATAAAATATACTTTTTCAACATTTGCCTCTAGTAATAGTAAAACATATTGGTAAATATGCCGACTTGCTTTCTAGCCGAGATGAGAAGTTCAACACCTACCACATTTGTGTGTTACATTTAATAAGGCTAGAGCCAGCAGCTAGTTAGCTGAGCTTAGCATAGAGACTGAAAATATGGGAAAAAGCAAGCCTGGCTCCATTCAAAAGTACCAAAATCCGCTTACCATCACCTATAAAGCTAAAGGCATTTTCTCATATGAATTCCTTACAATGTCCATAAAATCAGGGCGTTGTCCAGAGTTGGTTCTTCACAAATTAATTTTAACCCTTCAATGTATTACTTTTTAATTTAATATTTTGTTATACTTTAAATAGAGCAAATGTTGCTGCTTCCCCTCTGTTTCTAGTACAATGCTAACCTAACCTGCTACTGGCTGTGGCCTTATATTTAACAGACAAATATGAGCGCGGTATCCATCTTTTCATTTAACTGTGGAAAGGAAGTGAACAAGCATACACCCCAAAATGTCAAACCATTCCTTTAACATTAATTTTACATATGGAGCTGTGAATGATTTTTCTGAGATTGCAATGTCACTTTAAAATATTAAATTACAGTCTAGAAACAACGCACAACCCTGACCAGTGCAGAATTTGCCAGACGTGCACTGATTCACAGCTGCAACACAATCCTTCAGTTCCACTGCTCTTGAAACCATGAGTGACTGATGAAGCCATTCCACTATAAGCAGACAGAGGGCCGAATGTATCACCAGGTATGCCATACAATTCATTATTGGCCTGCAGCTACCTGGAGGGCTGTGATACATGATAATACCTTCTGTTTTGTTTGTCATAAATATAGGCTCCCAGGCATTACAGAAATCACCGTCCGAGAACTATGCTACCTATTTACCCAAGGCGGCCAAGCGTTGAGCCATCTGTGACCGCTAGTTCATATATTCACAAACACACCCAAAGGAGCTATACATCATATATAACAGGCTGAGGGCAGGGCCCGCCGTTGGCCATTATGCAGTCAGAGCAGTGGAAAATGACACTGAATGTCTCATTCGGCCCCTCTGCAGCCATGCCAAAAGGTGCTCCTCGTGCAGAGGCATCTCATTCCATGTAATGGCTTGATGGTTTTACATGGGCAACAAGTCAAGCAGAAAACACTGAGCCGTGAACTGCTCAGTTTAGGAAAGTTTGCCACTAATAGGATACAGTAAGTAGGCTGTGATACGCTACACCTCAATGGAATTTATTGTAACCTGTTTGACAGTTTTGAGAAAAGCACTTTTCCTTCCATTGGCAGCCTCACATTGTGATACTCTGGTGTGAGAAAAAAAGAGAGGTTACGGAAAGGAAAGGGGAGGGACAGGGGCAAAGAAAATGATGGAGTGAGTAAGGGGAAATTAATTAGCTTGGGCTGTCTATCTGTGTGTGTATCGTGGAAGGTGAGGATTCAGGGGCCACCCTGAGGCCTTTTCCAGTGTGTGTGTGCTGGGTATAGGGGGTTAAGGTTGGACGGCAAGATAAGATAAGAATGACAGTGGTGGGTGGGGTCATTTAATTGTGTTTATACAGAGCTTTGGGACTGTTGTAAGTGTGCATGAGTGTGTGCGTGTGTTCTTAGGGGAAGCATCTCTGTGGGTCAACATGGCCTGGGAGTCATCTCAAGTCAGTTTGACACGAGGGAGACGGATCACTGTTGAGAAGGGCGGAGGACCAACACACACAGGACGTTCAGTGGTGTTTGTTAGCATCCTGTCCCCTTCTCCTTCAATAGCAAATGTCAGTGGGGAAGACGGACGAGATTTAGCCCCTAACTAAACACAAAATCACCCCCTTGTGTATTTTTAACTGCAAAGATCCAGCAATTTCCTCCCACCAACCTATTCATTCAGGCAATATGGGATCGCTGAAGGCACTGACAAGCTAAAACACCATCCCTGGTTCAGTTAATAGCAAAAAACACCCTGCTAATGGACAGAATGGTTTATTACCACTTCAATCATTCCTGACATGTGTATAGCTAGTCGTTGTGTTAGCCCCTGTTTCACAGAGACCATTAAAGTAGCCATCTTCCAGGCTGGGGGTGGGCAGGTAAATCGGTCCCCTCTAATGCAACTCATACATAACCTGTTAGCTGTTCGGAGGTCACTACCCTTAGGCATAGATGAATGATAATGCTTTCTATTGCCTCAGCTAAGTGTTTCTGTCTTATCACTTATCTTGTGTTGTTTTTGATACTGTGGAAGTGCAATATAGACAGTCAACTCCTAAGATGCAACAATAGTTCCTCTTTATGACTGCCGTCATTCCATTCGTGTTCTTAATTCTGGATTAATCTTCTGAATTGTTTAGAACAGATATATATATATATATATATATATATAGATGGATAGATAGATAGATTCTTAATTTAAATTAACACTACAGCAGATACTATCACTACAAATGGCAGATGGCATGAAGTGTAAAAGGTCTTTGTCACAGAAAAACTTCTGAAGCAAAGAGCTGCTAAAATCCAGCATACAGCGGGGGGTGATAGTTCTGTCTGTGTCATGTTTTCTTGCTCTCCAAATGTGGCAAGAAAAGGCAAGAACATTTACAAAAGCTCAGACATCCAGGCGATAAATAGATGCTTGATAGAAGAAAATGTTAAAGAAAAAATCCTCACACTAGATAATGTTCCCATGAACATATCTTTAATTACCACCAAGTGACGTTTTGAGCGTCAAGCTCTTCCTCAGACAAGCCCTGACAAGCTCAACGTACACAGCATGTGCCTCCCTAGTACACACACACACACAAAGAAAGATCAATGAGGTGCCTGTTACTGGCAATGGGAAGTATGAAGACTAGCTGAGACAAAGAGGGGATGAATGATCAAGATATCATCAGGGGAGAGAGAACAACATGAAGTACATTAGTCCTACCATGCACCCACAACACCAATTATGCACACAAACGCACACACACCAGGGATAATCATAGATTAAGCTAATCAGCTGACTCACCTGCGACTGTAGTGCTCAACTTTGACCAAATATGTACTGGTAAATAGCAGCATAGACACAGCTAGAGTCTATCAGATGATATTCTTGTTTATTTATAATACATGAAGTTATGTCTGTCTCAGTATGAAATCAGATGATAAAAGGTGCTCCATGTGGCCCCTTTAGATCCATCCAGAGGTACATGTATCATCATAAGAGAAAGACGTCAGCAATAATGGGCACAATACACGCTGGGTAAAGTATGCACAGGTGGCTCAGTCTTTATAATCATTAGATCAGAGGAGCAAAAACAGAAAAGACAACAAAGCACTATATAGAGCATGCTGTTGAAAAAGAGGGCTTGGTCTATAACTTGCCAAACCAGAACGTTGTCGTCCAAAGGTGTGTCATGAAAGGAAATGACCAGGGTTATGACTCACGCATGGCATGTTATTTCTCTTTCGGGTTTTATAAAAGAAAACACTGAAATACCTCTATTGTTCACCACCTCAATAGATTATAAAAGAATGCTGTAGAAAGTTAAATGGCATTGAGGGGATTAATCATAATGAATGTGTTCATATGCATGTGGTAATACTGATGAAAGTTCACACAGTATCTTTGTGAGGTAAATTGGGGAACACTGTTTACTGTACATGTATATCATATGTGAAGGAAGACAATTTAGAATGCTATTGGAATAGATAAACCTACTACAAAACCAAGTAAACAAAAGCCCTTTTCTAAAAAAACAACTTCACGTATCCTGGCTATAATATTCAGGTTTAGTTTAAAGGAGGATAAGAAAAAGGAGGAATACAGCTTCTACTGTCCAATAACATAAAATAACCCCAATAACAGTGAGCCCTTGGCATATTGATTAAAGTATTGGATCTTTACTCCAATTAGCTGCTTCATTCATGTCTGTTGAGAAAATATGACTAAACTGTTGATGTCATCTATAAGCTTTCGTAGGGAACCAGGGCAAACAGATTTGATAAAAAACAAACATTACTTAATGCATATGAGAGCATTCAGCGAGTGGATAAAGGTGATTTCTTCTTCATGAATGGGTACTCTGATCAACACATGCCATTAAGAGGACATTTTGTTCCAAATTGTTGTTCTAAACTCCAAGTTTAAATGAAACAACTAACCGTGGCTTTGATAATGCAAAAGCAACGATGACCCACGCAGGAATGTAATGAGATGATCAAAAAGTGGAGTTCTGGGCCAGCAACTGGCCCAAAAGTTTCAGCAATGCATATTTGCACCTACTTGTAGAGTTAAAAGTATTTTACAACCTCCTTAACACAGGAAGTACATCATTTCCCAACCCCCAGGATATAAGAAAGTCGCTGAGCTGTTCTAACCTGTCTGGAGTTCTCAGCAGCCATAGAATGATAGGACAAACATACATTCCGGTTAATGGGAAAAAGAAGGTTTTTAATTCACGCTCAATTGGCAACAAGTAAATACAGCTACAAGCATGAAGATACAGATGTCCCTCAGCTGCGATTGCATTTATTGCATTTTATTAAATGTATAATGCATATTAAACTATTACCCTACAAATAAACCTGATTATGAGAAACTTTTTAGCAAATTTTCACATAGAATTTGGAAACTCAATCTAAAGCAAAGTAAACATTGGTCTATAGGTAATGGGGGAAATTTTGGACACAGACAATGGATGACATATTGCATGATACTTAAATATACACACCTGGCTTTTGGGTTCGCTAACATTGCTTATATTGTTAAAAAAAAAATGACATTAGCCATCTGAGCGCCAAAACCAGCGTACTTCCAGAACAGCACGGTGTTTTAGAATACAGATTGAAGGAAAGCAACTAAAGATATGTTGTACAATACAGGGCCTAATTAAACTAATAACGCAGCAAACTAATGCAGGGAATGGAAAACAAATTATGAATTAACAGTTTTGTAAAAGGGACCTATGAATGAATTATGCAGTAGAGTAATAATAACATTATTATAGTTATTACATATAAGATAAGATAATCCTTTATTAGTCCTGCAGTGGGGACATTTACAGGATCACAGCAGCAAAGTGAACAGTGCAAACAAGGTGCATGGTAAAAAACAAGAGCAGCAAGTATTATAAATAAGTGAATAAGTAATACACAGTAAGAATATCAACTAAGTAAAAAAGTACAAAAATCCACATTTAGGTGTGTGTGTGTGTGTGTGTGTGTGTGTGTGTGTGTGTGTGTGTAAGTTTCATGTAGCTTATTCATAGACTCAATGGCCAACCTTGTTGTGTCCTAAAGCTAAGCTGTAATTGTAAATTGTCTGTTACAGAAAGATATATTGTATTCTTGTCAGACACAAAATGTTTACTTACACCCCTCTCAACCCTCAATACAACCTCAGCACTTCCACTTGCAGCCCCCATCAACATAAAGACAGTTCTTTGGAGCAGATTGAAAACACACTTACCAGATATAATTCAAAAGTACATCTCTGAATTCAGTCTGGATATATTCATCCCAAAGCCCCGAGTTCAGAATTGGCAAATCAAAATTGTTCCTCATATGCTTAACATTATTTCACAAGCTAACTGTCTTGCCCAAGAATACCCTAACTTGACTATTAAACTGATTAGGCAGCTGCAAAATAGAAAGGATATGAGTCAAGAGCTTTTGATAGGGCAAGGAAGGAAATTAAATAATGTAGCAAATGGGGCACATGTATTGTTAAAAAATATGATCTAGCCTTGAAATAACAGAGACCTTTCACATTTAACATCAAGTAGGAGGTCCATATGTGAGGTTCTGCAGACATGATTTAATAATTCTTTACAATCATCTGATGTTTTTATAGAGGCACAATGCCCTGCCTTTAACTATCAATGACAAGCATGCTTATTGTCTGCCAACATTTTGATCCTAATTACTGTACTTTGTCTAATTTACTCATTCGTGCTGGGAACAAAACTGTAGCAACGAGGTATCCAGTTGTGTCACTCTTTCTTTTACGCCTCAACCTGAACTCTAACACCATGTGTCAGGTTTTTAATTTGCTCTTCTTTGAGAGGTGAGATTGGAGGGCGTTCGCTGGGGGAAATCGATGGGAAAATGGGATGGAATCTGCTGAGTGGATCAGAGCGAATGGAGTCAGCTCCCGTGGGCATCAAGGGAACATTGGAATAAGAAAGTCTGGACAATGTTTTTAACTTCTTCCAAGAGACTGATGACGGCAATCTGCTCTCCCAAATTCCTTTGCTGAATATGCTTGCAAGATTAATTTCTTGTTATTTAAATTTGATCGCTTCTTCATGGGCTCATTTGTGCTTGATACCATTCAGGCCTGCCTCTCTGCTGTCTTCCAACGGCACCAAAGATTCCAAACAGAGGAGTTAGTTTTCAAGAAGGGAGTCCGATTTGATACTGCTGTTGGCTGATCTTAATCACCAACATCCATCTGTAGTTTAATTAAGCATCAAACATTGGAGCACAGGCAAAGTTCAAGTTCATGCGCCTAACTCAATTAAAGCTTGTTTGGCTGGACATGTAGAGTGAAATCAGGGAAGGAAATGACTGAACAACAGTGGCTCTTTTCATCTGTTTATTAAAACATTAAATCAATTCATCTTTGGTATGTTAATGCATTTTTGAGGTACAGTAAAGGCTGTTGGCGCTGCTAAAGCAAAACAAGGTGAATAACAGAATGTGTTTTGGCTTGTGTGTGAGGACGGTGGGGTGATCAAATATCACTTTCACCAAATTCCAGGTGCAATATGGTACGATCTTAAATTTCCATCATGTAATCAGTTACAGGCGTTATCCTCTGTGTGTATTGCTTCACTTCGTCTTTCATTTTTACAACACAGATTGCCCCACTTTTTGACTCAAAACTCTTTGCCCTGGACAGTACCGAAAATTATCCCCAGTTAACTGGAGAGCTCTGCCAGTAACAAGCTCTCTCTTTCTGTCATCAGACAGTGTGTCATCATCACTGCCCACCACTACAGCGCCGGACACCCTGTGATGTGCTGTCGTCTGCTAGGCCTGTCAGTGTCACAGCAACCCGCTGTATGTCTAAGCTTCTGCCAACGCGACACACGGCCCTGTCACTGAATCGTTTGTAGCTCTCATTTTTCCTTACAGCATTTACTCCCCCCTGCATCAACTGCTCTCTCAAGATTTTACTTCCTCCTCCCAGCACGTCTCTCTCTCATGCTTACTTCTCCTGTTAGTCAAAATTTGGCTTGATTCCTTGCATCCTTGCATATTTTAAGGAACAGAACAAACAATCTGCTTCATGGTTTTAGAACCTGGTGTAAAGGACCATATGCAGGCTCATTGTTTATAAAGCTGCGAAGCAAAGCAATCTCATAAATATCTTTGTAGGTTGATTCGAAAGTTCGGCCTATTGGTTTGTCATTTTGTAATGCTGACAGTGACTCTGCCTTTCGATATGAGATACAATAATAATGGGTACTACCCAGTCACACAAACTATGAGGGCATGTGGTTAATGAAGCTTTCCCAATGAGAACCAACTCAGCTCAGAGCTCCACAGCCACTAATGTTTATGCTCCACGGTGAAGCAATTTTGCCTCCTACTTAGTACTATGAATCATCCCCATGTCATTTCACTCATCAGCGATAAATATGATGTTCATAATTATGTCATATTTTGCCCTGCTTAAGGTTATATTAGTGGTATGCAAGTGAGTTGAATCAAAAAATGAACACACATAAAGGCTGCGTGCATGTGTGGACATGTCACTTTTGATTCTTCCTGTTTGAATTGTGCTGGTGTTATGAAACAGGAATTACAACAATTTTACCTTCTAAATGAGTTACACATTCTGCAATTTGATGATTATTCTGGCATTTCTTCATTTCCTCCATTGTTATTCATTATCTTGGTCGAGCAGCAAAGTTGAAATGCAAGACTGCAAGTTCTCATGCATACCACTTTTGCAACACACGCATATTAGGCAATCATACATTTTGAAGATAGCACAACCACTAACAGAGACAAAATCATGGAATTACTTTAAATCACAATCATCAAGAGTGTAGGTCTGGTGGTGATAAATGAGCATATGTTGTGTAACAGGTAAAGTAAAAAGTAGTATTTGTCGAAAAGAATGCCATCATGTTCAAAATATGAATAGCCTCAGTCAAAGCAATCAATGTCCTCCATCAAAGCAACAGATCTGCTTGCAACCTACTGTAAATGGCACAGTGCCATGATAACATTACCCTGCCGTCTTAATGATACTCCCCTATAGTCTGAGCCAACTCACTAATGATCAAACCTGAACTGTACACAAACACATAAAACCACTCAACTCTGCACTTAATAACTAGCCGAGTTGCTTTGGAGGGTTTATAAAACCGCGCTAAACAGATAGTGTCTCCATTTCTCACGCAACAACGGGAAGCTAATTATTTCAACATTGTGCATAAAGACGGCTGCTGCATGGCTGTTCACAGTATGGGAGCTCCTTTGATGTCGCAAATCTGTCCACTCGTCAGCCTCAGACTCCAGACTGCTAATGATTATTTGACTCTGAGTGGCTTAGTCATTCTTCAGCACGCTCATATGATAAGGCAACCACAGGACAAACAGGCTGGGCATACAGACCTGCCCACAACACTGCTCCATCTCAAATACACCCTTTGATCAAGTTTGCCATAGTTTATGTTGTTATGAATACATAACAGCAGATATTCTTGTGAGTTTACGTTACATACTGTATAATGTGAAACGGGCATCTGGATTTGAATACATCTTACATTGCAAATAGCACACGTGCAGTCTTCAAATTGCAAATGGGTTGCAAGTTTAATCTTTAATCTAAGTGTGGGATGTTTCCACCTGGTGAACCAGTGGTAACACGAGGTCTCCACAGCGCTGTGCTGTGCAATGTGCTTTGTAAAGTGACACTTAAAGGATGTCTGTGAGCCTCCCTTCCTGTCAGAGCCAGCAGTCCACTTGAGAGTCAAGTACCAACACGCATTTCACACAACCACCCAAAATAACCCAAGCAGGTTGGCGCAGCCCACCCCCACAGTGACCACGCAATGAGCTGCCATCTACAGGGAAGTATACAACAGAACCTGGACACAAACGGACAAAAACATTTTTTGTTTGAATTAGTTATTTTTCCATTTGCTGCTTAAGCTTGCAATATAAAACCTTTACTGAATTTTCAGTTTTTATATCTGTCTAAGAAAAATTAAAGTATATAATTGTAAACTGCTGCTGTGAATTGGGCCCATGGTGGATGGCAGTGTTTTGAAGTGCTACTACAAATGCGTAATCAGTGCCGTCAGCTTATAGAGTGGCTTTGTATCACATTAGCCAGTGGCAGGCGTATTGTAAAAAAAAAAAAGCCCGCTTTTCTCGGGTTATTCTGGGGCTTTTGTATTATAATGGCTGCAGGCAAGTGGACTGCTGCCTTCTCAGCTTGCTGTCAGCCTCTCAATTGAATTACTCTAATGTTTTATCCCTCACTGTTCCCCGCTTGTAATGAAATTAATGCCACTTTAATTTGCGCCACCCTCTTGTTAGGTCTAGGGATGCAGAATGAATGTGGCATTGTTTGACTGCAGGACACGGCGAAGAAAAACAACACGTTAACTGACTTGTAAATGGATCTTATAAAGTGTCTTTCCGGGATGCTAAAATTGCTTCAGCAGTGTGGTCAGCCAGTTCTTTTTTCAGTCATCTCAGCACTCATGGTTTCATCATACGTCCATTAGTTTTCAAAGTGTTGCCATAAACCCTGTCACAGGATTAGAAGTTTGGTGGCGAACGCCTCACTGAAGGAGTATGATATACTTCAACTCAGTGTCAGGTGATCCACTGAATCATTCAGTGTGAGAATCAATGTTACATCCTCGGTGCATTCATTCTCACAAAGGCAGCGGCTCATTGATCACTCTGCCCTCTCCCATCACTGCATCAGTCTCTCAAAGCAGAAGAGGGAAATATGTATTTTCAATGCAAAATGAGCAGAGCTATTACTCTGCATGCTGACAACCAATCAATTCCACTACAGTGTTTTCTGTCTTCAGCTGGAGGAGATGCTCGATAAAATGAGCAAGATAAACCGGGCATGTGAATCTGGCTGTCAAAGCTCTCCTACAGATGGACATTTTATGAATAGGAGTGAAAGCCAGTATGTGTGACAGCTGTGTATGTATGTGCACACTCCCTAACTCCTGAGGTAACTTTAAATAATTGTCGTTTCACATGAAAAGTGTGTGTGTGTGTGTGTGTGTGTGTGTGTGTGTGTGTGTGTGTGTGTGTGTGTGTGTGTTACCCCGATGAGTACTAATGATGGAAGCAGTTGAAGAATTGTTGTGAGTAAAAGGGAAACAATCTTTAAAGACTGCTTCTAGCATCACATCAAAAATGTATTTCTTCCCACAAAATAAAAAACAAAAATGTCTCCAATTTTATTATTGGCACATGCACAAGAAATAAAAAGTAATGTGAAAAAAGGCACTGAACTGCAGTCACAGGAATTGTCCAGGTTTCGGAGCAGTCTTCCACCTGCTACTTGTCAAATAATTCAGCTGGTCAAAATGGGTGTAGACAAGCCCCACTGAGTCGCACACAACACAACCATCTGCTTCTGTTTTCCACACTTTTCCACAATGACTCAGTTAAACCAGCCATATTATGACTGCTTGGTTCTAATGGTGTGTCAGTCAAAATCAATCAGATGTGTAAATCAATGATTTCAATAATTTGTGTAAAGCTTGCGCACTTACCCAGTAAAGTTTACATTTGGATATGCAGTACATGGCTGTTTTTGTGTCATGCATCCTTTTAAAACATGTCATTGCTTGATGAAAGCGTCATCTATCTTAATGAATGGACACTACTCAGGTTTGAACCATGTTCTCGATGGGTAGCTTCCCGGTGGCATTTGTTTACCTAATTAAATAATAAAAGCCATCTCGGGTGTGACAGGTGAGCAAAACAGACGGTCGAGGGTTTCTTCCCCCAATCCCATGGAGAAACTTGTATCCAGAAGCTTGGCACTAATGCTTTCATTAACATGGCTAACAGGGCATCAGTACACCTGTTCACAGGCGTTCCAGCAGATACCTTGGTAACCTTGAGACAGCGGTTTTGGGGCCCCTGCCAACACTACTTTTGTATGGCTGTTGTTTCAGCTCTTATTCAGTTTTATTAAAAGCTACAGTGCGTGGCGTTGACATTTTTCTCCAAGCACAGAACATACTGTTTGTGCTGTTCTGAGTCAAAATATCTCCTTGGTTTTGTGCCAGACGAATCTCAGTTGTATCACACCAGGCTGCACTGAGAAGGTATCAATGTAATGTTGTTGTTTTTTGCTCAAGATTAAATGTAAAATTAAAAATCTATTAATTTTCACTTGCCAAGTCCAGGTGGGAGATTTGCACATAATCCTAGAATTAGATTTCTGGTGTTTTCCACATAAGAGATAAATGAGTACCATGTTTAACCAACTACAGCAAAATATTATTAATTTTCTTAGACATTTCACCATCCTTGATCTGACTGTTTAAGAAGAAATCACACCCATCTGGCCCTGCAAAAAGCTCTCAAAATGCACATGAAGTCTGACACAATTAACCAGCTTACATTTCTCAGGTCCTGTTGCTTTTTAAAGTGATGTCTCACATCGCTGTCCATGGCTCTGACTGTGTCTCTCTCTGGACGCCTTTTCTCACATTATCTGCATGCTTTAATGGTCTGTAACTTGTCAAGAGGGCCTATCTGTCTCCTCGCCCCCTCATCTGACAGCCTCACTGGTGTTTCCCCCCTTCCTGCGTTAGAATATGATCGATAGCCCCTGAGCCCCCCACCCCACTGTCTTCGCAGGTGGATATCATTAAGGGATGAAAAATGCTCTATCAAGCCAAGCAATCCTCTACCCTAAACTGAGTTGTTCAAAAGTGATTCATGAATACGCATGCAGAGAAACAAGCATAAGCACACAAATTGAATTAGACAATTGTAGGTATGAACACACACACAAAACACTGAGCAAGTTGCAGAATCTGGTTTTAGTTAGTAAAAAGTTTTAGTTTTTTTGAATAGTCAGCTTCTCATTTACCACTGTTGGCCACTCAGATACCTGCACACGCTTATTATTGGCCAGATCAGCAAGGATCTAGCTTCCGCCCACTTCTCAGTAGTCTTAATTTTGACCCTTACCTTGCGCAATACATGGCATGCTGCCAGTGAGCTTGCTCTTGTTAGCGTGCTTCTTTAAGCTTCAGGCTGGGAGCACATAACCCAAACGTGGCGCCCTACTACTTCCATATTTTTTATGCATATAGCCCAGTTGCTTGTCAAATAAAAGCTGCACTCAAGGATCAATAAGCTTGTTCTGATGACTGACAATTACATTTCATTGTCTTTTATAGATTGATCGGGAAACATGAGTCATTCTTCTGCAAAATTATATGTTAAATGCTGTTTAATCTACACACATTTCATAAACCACTCAAGACACAATTGATATAGATATGATGATTGGAGATATCTTAGTTTCAATTTGCCATTCTCTACACATTCAGTGATATTTTTTTGTTGTTGTACACAGTGAAACGCTATGCTCATACAGTATCAATTCCAGACAAATATCATCTTTTTGCTTTGTAAAGAGCTGTGACATTTTCACGGGGTTAAAGCTTACTGAACATCCTGTGGGAACAGTGGAACTTCCAAGTTGATATTATCAGCTCCAGGTATAAACCAGGACTTGGTATGACTATCATGGTTTTCACAGCAGGCACGCAAAGAGACCAAACTCAACCTGGAGAGTGGATCAGACCCAAGCTGCTGTGTTTTGTGAGTCAAGCTGTGCCTTAAGAGAGAGGTAAGTCAAACTCCTCAGAACAAGCACCATATTCAGGAGTGGAATGGGTCTTGTGCTAGATCCTTGCTGATATGCAGTGATAACAGGCTCTCTTTATCACACACAGAAATACACAGACACACAGTCGCCCATGTACGCACACACTATCTTTCTGTTTCTCTCTTACAGAAACACCCACTTGCACACACACACTGTCAGCTGTGTGAGATCCCATAACAGAACAAACATTGTCCGACAGACTACCTTAGAGGACAGAGAAGGTATGTGCCGCCACTAGCAAAAGGCCTATTATTTTAATGGGCTCTTGTGTTTTCTCAAACGCTAGGGTTGCTGTAGAATAACGAAGGCTTTAGCACCGCAGATAAGAACGAGAAAAAATACATCACAAGAATGGCTCAATGTGCGTTTGTATAACCTGTGTACGGACAACTGTCGCCGATGTAAGTGAGATTAACGTGTTTAAATATTGTGGTAAGTTTTTGGAGTGGCCATGTTACGCCTTGCACTTTCATTATACTGCATGAGAAAACACAGTAGCTTCTAAAGAAATGCTGCATAATGCATTACTCTAGGGCTGTAGCAAGTTTGTTTCTTTGCTCAGAGCCTAAAACACCCATCAGTATCTGAGTAGTTTCCCCTTGATCTCGATTAATTGATCCATTTTTAAGCATGAGAGAGTCACAGAGCACTGTTGCCGGTTTTTACTTATTTAAACACACATTTAGACCACAGAATAAGCCAGAAATATAGCTTTGACTCCCTGACATGAGGGGAGGCGAGGATGTCTGCGTTGTCTTGAGTTATCTGGAGCTGCAGGACCCTCCCCAGGCTCTCCGAGTCCAACTATGGGAACGATATATCAGGCAAGGAGGGAAGGGAGGAACGATAAAGGGAGGTTGCATGGAGGATTGGTGGACGTATCTGCTAAGGTCCAGGTTCACCAACTCTTCTGTTTGACTTGGCCCACTGACGAGAACATGATCATCATAAGAAACCTGCAGAGAGTTTTATTTCTGCCAATTATCACTATCTCTCCTATCCCTCATAACAAAGCCGTCAAAACATCATGTTGAAAATATGCTGGTTAGGGGTCAGACATGGGCTGTTTTGCATCATGCACATAATGCTGAAAGTTGTATTCTGACTTTCTGACTTCTGGCTTCTCTGGCACGTCAGCAGTTTTTATACGTTTGCTCTTCTTGCAAAAATCATCTACAACAAACAAACAAACGCTTTAGTTTACTCTAAAAAATATCCTTGCTTCGTTTATACTTTTTTTTTTTTTGACATTGACAACTCTGCCTCTTTGTTCCAACATTTAATTCTAACCACACAACCCCAGTGGCAATCAGAGGAAAATTAGGCTACTAAGCACAATACATTTGGATGGTTCAGCTAAATCAGAGGAAGCCCTCATTGGCCAATAGACCTTATTGATTGACAGTGAACCCTAAACTGGCCTACAAGAGGCTTCTGGAGGGGCTGCATTAAGATCAAGCTATTATTACCTTCCAAGAGCCCTGTGATGTGTATGTTGGTGGGAGGAGGATGAAGTCTTTATCTAAAGTTGGTCATTTAGAGAACAGTGACCCCTGTCGTGTTTTACTCTCCCAGTTGGAAAGTAAATGTAGGTGGTATGTTTCAAGATGCTAATTTATGTGTCCCCGCTGGCAGCTTAAGCCCTGCTCCCTTTTGAATTGGTAACACCACCAGCTGGTGTGTCCTCACTCTTGCTGAAAGCAGCATTGTTTGTGGAGCGTTGAAAAAGTGTTTTGCGTATAAAAACCTGTCCCTGATCCTGACAAAAGTGTGGGCCAACTGGGGTCCAGCTGAAGCACTTTCGTAATGTGTCTTTAGAAACATAAAGACAGTCTCTGTCACATGCAATGTTACACTGGAGGCCTTCATGTAATGGTTGCTTATCACTGGGTCATCTAGCTGTATTCCAGGAAGGAAAACTCAATTCAGCGTAGTCTTACAGTACACTCACTATTTCCTTTGAACAGTTTTGTGATGGTGTTCCCCTTTTTCTTCTTGTTAATGGTTGTGAAACCCATCTACGTATCTAGGAAAAATACTCTCAATGTATCCGATAAGAAATACCTGTTTGGAGCATTACAGTTATGCTGGCCTTACACTCATTTCAGCAATTTAACCTATTTCAGAGTTATATACTAATATCTGAGTCAGAGTGATATCCAGACAAATATCAATACACTCCCGTCATTAATTGTGAGGGCACAGTTGGAGCTGTCTTATTATCAGATGTCTTTAGTCACACAATGTGTGATGATGCGTTTTCTTTGGCTGACATCAGCACACTGGTGTTGACAGGCTCTAGTAAATACATTATTATCATGGCAGTGTTAACATCAATTTCTGTAACTGTACAAATGCTATAAAAGTGAAAAATTGTCACACATTTCAATGGCCACAGAATACAACACAGGTAGTTAATCTTGTTAGATGAACCGCGAGTGTACCTATGGCTCGATGTTAGCTGGAAATTACTATGTGTATCTCTGTTGCCTGTATCGTCCACTGTGTTTTAGCCTTTTTCTGTTATTTTTGTGGTGATAAGAATAAAGGAGAGTGCACAAATCTTTCAAGTTTTTTTTCTTCTGTTGCATAGAGCATAATATATGAGTATTATTTATTTATGTAAAATGTATCAAACACCAGTCTTGGAAATCCCCCCCACACTACCTCTGTATATCAATCCAACACTAACTTAATAAAACACTAATACCACGTCAGATACTGGATGACTCCTGCTGGAGTGTGTGCATCTAAAGGAATACAAATGAATGCCTTATGGCAGGTGGTTGTTGAATATGAGTATGTCAGAGAGAATTATATGATGAGTACACAGTCAGACACCCTCCATGTGCTTTCCCGTGATTCCTTACTGTCAATGACCTGTATGTGAAACTTTAGACCGTCTGCCTACTTCCTTATTAGAAGCCCAGATAGAGATCTTACACAGCTTCTAATGGATTAAACGTTACTCCCAGGAATAATTTTCTTGTTTTGTTTGGTGACAGTCATTTTGGAATGCTGCCACAGGGCCAATTTAAATACCAAGCAGATTCATTACTTATATAAGATGCAAATAATTACATGGGCAGGTAAAGGAGCACTTGAATATGCCCCAAACCTCCTTAGGCCATTATACACAAAGGGATTGAAATAGAAAAATGAATGAACTAAAAAAAACTGTTTAATGTGGTTTATATAGCTAGCTCCTTAGCTCAAATTTGAAGGTGTATAAATTAAGTAAAGAACAAGAAAAAGAGATTCACATTTTTCAGGTTAGTCCCATGTGTATTTGCACCGTAAATGAAGTGATTAAATGCAGTGAAATCAGTTTTAAGAGTAATTATGCACACTAACTCATGCTCTTGCTAAAGAAAATACTTCTGTGCGTGAGTGGAGGGTTTTTCCATCCTGACTCATGGTTGTCAAAAGAACTAGTGTGGAAAAAACTGTGTGGGAGTGCATTTAGGTCTACTGAAGGAAAATAGTTTTAATATCACTTACCTGAGTTGACCGTATAGCCTTAAAAATGAGCTTAGACAGAAATTACATTGAAAATCACTTTTCATTTTGACACTTTTTGTGGTTGTCTCAGTAGAAAATTTTTTCTCATTTTTGTCTTTTGTTTGTTAATACTGTACCTACAAACAAAGCCATGTTACAACCCTGAAGGATTGTTATGTTTTGATGTGTTTTGAATGCACTGCAGCAAGAAATGTGGCATTATAGGCTTATATTCAATACCAGCACAATTCATTAATTTAGAAATAAATCTGATGTACCATGCATGTGGTATATCAAAAGGTGGAATCCACATGTTGGTGAGAGGACATTACAATGTACAAAGATACTAAAGCATCTTACTTGAGATGTTGTCTCATGTTGTCTTTTGTACACCGCTAGAGGATAGGTAGCTGAGGGTATATTGCCAACGTGATGATATTACACACTAAATTATCAAAGGATAATGTAACTTTTTCAATATGAAAGTAAACTTACTTCTAAGTGACTTCATGTACAATGGCTCTGGTTTAAACAGACAGACCTGCAGAACTAAGCGCTATGAACAAAAAGCTACATTTTAACATTTAACAAAACTCAATAATGCAAATAATAAAATAAATAAATACATACTTGAACCAAACATGCAGTTTTTTACAATGTCTAATTGTATATCATTGTACCCAATATATCAACCCTCACCCCTGTAACATTTCTGGGCTAAAGGTAGCGTGGAAGTGAATAGGGCAATGATCACAAGACATAGTTAAAGGGCAGATACCAAGGTTCATCCAGCAGGATGTATCAAACCGACATTTGAGATAACAACAATGAGGGAGCTAGAGCAGTAAACACTGAGGCACTGTTAAGATGCTTTTGCAGAAGGGGACTACTTACATCGCCAGACTGCATGTCTAAACAGGCTTGATTTTATCTAGCACTATGGCATGCTATATCTCTTGACATTCTGTAAAACACTAATAGGATAAGGAGAGAGATGACGCAGTGTGGATAGGTGAGCTTATTTTCAAACACACAGGGAGGTAAGTATTTTTTCAGACTTTGTATGTATAAAGATTGCATTGTTTTGAGGCAAATCACAGCTTCAATCGAATGATTAATAAAACAAATGTATACAATGTTCCAATATTTTTTGGTAAATATAAATTAAGCACAGCAGCAGTTATCACATCCTCGACTAAGATAAATATGTTAAGGCCTTTACAGTCAACTTCATATATCCGAACCACTTAATTATGCAATGCAATATAGACGGTACCAGAAGTGAACTTCAGCCAGCGTATCTTCAGTTTGAACCTTGATGGACACATGTCATAAGAGGACAGTAGAGCAAAGGCTGTAGGAAGTTGATCTTCAGCAGTATCAGATAAAACAAGAACATTGTGCTCTTGCCAGGGGGTTGGAACAGCAAAAACAACATCAGGCAGAGGGGAGGTAAACACAACAACAAAGGACACCTCTCCACAAAGACTCACAGTGACTCAACTCATGGCCAAGATAAAGAAATTACAGTGGGATATTATCAGCTTGTGAGCACAGGGTCTGGCAATGCAATTTATGCAAATTGTTTATAGAAACAATAGAATATGATGTTCCAATGACCTCAGCCTAACTACATCATGACTGTTACAAAATGGGGCTACAATATTTTTTTGTTTACTGTTTGCACCAAAAAACATCAGAGTGAAAATGTCATCAATATCAGCAATGCTCTGTCCAGAGAAATATTTCCATTCAGTCATGTCAGTTGGTTTATCTCCAAGTATAATGCAGTCACAAACCATTATCATGTCTGTTTTGTGTACATTTTACTATTATCATGTTACATGACTCCCTGGTATTGGAAAGTGGATGAAGTGTTCCTCCCGGTGCTAACATATAAATAATACCCAACTTTTACTCTCACTGATACATTCCCTGACTTTGTATTTTCCCAAGAGCCCTGAGCAAATCTGTTTGGCAACGGGTATGCTACATTCTTTAACAGTGCACCAAGTAAGTTAAAGATTTATTTGTGATTATTTGAGTTCTACCAGTCAGTTACTGAAGACATAGAACACAGCCAAAAATGTTCGCATTGTTTTTAAGTCACATATCCTGCCAATCTAGCCTTAGTCTGCCTCGTTCTACATTTTTAAATTGTTTGTCTTATCAGAGAAGAAATGCAACAGTACATACCTGCATGTATTCTAGTTCCAGATTGCTATCAACCACAGATTTATCATGTCTCACCCTCCCATGATCTCATTTTTTTCTTGACCCGCATCAGTCGGTAGATCTCTCATCACTGTGCTGTACAGTAGCCACGAGACAGAACAAGAGAGGGTGGGGGAGGAGGGAGCCGGAAGAATGGATGGAGCTAGAGTTCAGAGGTCTACTGGAGTGATGATGGCTGTCCACACGTATCTAGGACAACAGCCGTCATGTTTACAGGAAACCAGTTTGACTCGCTGTTCAAACTTGTGGTTCACAAACACCTCTGCTTAACAGTCTGAAAAGACCTGACTTCTCATTGCTTATTTTTTTCAGGTTGTCTCATCCTGGTATTTCTATCCATCCATCATCCATGAGGATCAAGCAAACAAAACTAAGAAATGTCAACAAAACCTCAACCCCTGTTCGTGCCTACACTCACCGTCTATACACGTTCTAACAAGGGACCATTATTGTGATTGGTTGGGCCAAAAAAGAACAGATGTATTCAAATATATATTCATTCAATATAAGTGTTGAATACTATACATCCCCAAATACATTAAAACTGGATTGTTCTTGCTTATATAAATAAAAAAAACTGCTGTGTGCAGAATGAGTATCCAGAATGCCTTAATTTGCTGTAGAAGAGGATCTTTGCACTAATTAGCTAAAATTTCAGCAATTTCCAATAGTCCCTTGTGTGTCTAGTGTAGTGTTAGCAGAAACAATGAGAGAGTGTGAAAGAATAAGAAACATGATCAGAAAAACAAGGCGAAAGGCACATGCAAATAAAACAAAAAATGTTGAAAGCTTTGTTTTTTTTATTCTATAGTCAACAGATTAATATATCCTGTTTAAAGTGTGATATGTGCAGTGAAACCAACATGACAATACAACCTACTTTCTAATTTTTCCTTATCACACACACACAAAAGCTGCCACAGACGTATAGGCTTTCTTAGACCAATTAAATTATTCTTTTAAATATAAGATAAACAACCAGATTATCATCTTACAATTACACATATGAAAAAGTCTAGTGTCAGCTGTCACAAAGGTTCATCGCCTGCTGAATTGGCATCAATTTTAAGTCATCCTTAAATCTGTTACATTCTAGTCATTTGCACATTTCTTTCAATTAGAGTACTCACCACTCTAAAATAGTGAGTGTTCTTTGTTAGTGGAAACACTGGCTGAACACTCTGAC
This sequence comes from Cebidichthys violaceus, assembly GCF_023349555.1. NCBI lineage: Eukaryota > Metazoa > Chordata > Actinopteri > Perciformes > Stichaeidae > Cebidichthys > Cebidichthys violaceus. Next base: position 4,946,038 of record NW_027176296.1, on the reverse strand, counting down.
AACATCTGCACAAGTGGAACTAATGATATCACTAAATGTTATTTCATTTATTAGGTAGAGAAAATCTATGAGAATATTGCTGATTCGTCCTTTATACACTGACTCTCTTTCTCTTTAGCTGTCATTTAACGTCTTCTATTGTTATTTAGAACACTGTATTTCTCAAAGTTATACTCTTCAACATGTCATTTGTAGCAATGTCATATAAACTGGTGATTTATTGTGCTGCTGCTCTCACTCCATGATTGAATAAGTGCAAGACAACATATTAGATGAATGTCATCTTGTAGTCTAGTGCAGCTGGGAACACTGCATTGACTGTTAAGAGGTTAATTGTCTTTATCTGCAGGCAACAGTTGCTGTTTTGAGTGAGGATTTAAAGATGCTAGATTCTCTTGATTTGTTGTCATTTAAAGGCTTGAGTGTAGCTCAGTGAACAGTGATTGAAGGGTTGCATTGCAAATTATGAGTGTGTCGTGGTGATGATTATTATTATTATTATTATTATGAATAACTCAGCAGGCTCACAAGCAGATGGGCACTGACTGCACTGTGTAAAATAATGTTGGTTGGATCTACAAAAATATGCTGATATATATAAGAAGGTAAAAGCCACTGCTAGAGGTTGTCAAGTTAATTCCCTATGTCGGTCAAACAATCTAAAAAATCTAACCGGCTCTGTACCAAACCCACTGTTATAAAGTTCTGTGTTTTGGGGCGACATTATTTCCAGGAGGACCATGTGAGTGGTCGCATGTGCGGCCGTACATATGGTAGGTGCCCACTGCCTACCGTATGTCTCTGTCAACAGCCAATCTCGCATTCTGCTTCTGCAGACTGCATACTATTTTGGGTGGCCAGTAATGGCTGCATGCTCAATGATCTGGTTGTGGGGACACACACTTTCTCAAAAAAACTTTTATTGCCTGTTTTATACTGCCATTGACTGCCTGATGACTTCTCAATCACTATTCTCATGCAACCTCTGGTCATTAAGGGCCACTGGTGATTACACAGCTGAGTGCATTGCAGACCCCCAGCCGCTACTCTGAGCCCAGAGACACAATGGGGGAAAAGACTTTGGAAACTCGAACTGTGTTGGACAGCTAAAGAACCTAGCAGTACACTACTGAGTACCCTTCTGCACTATACTGAGTGCATCTTTCTTGTTCCTATCAGTAATAACATTGTGTTCCCAAAGTTAATCACTGAGACCTCAGCTTGGCTTCAAATAAATGTAATGACTGTAGACAGCAGTCAGTCAGTCAGTTTGTTTTTTAACAAACCCACAGGTTTGGAACAATGACAAACAGAAAAATGATTTCCCACACCAACACAATTGACAGACTGACATCTTGTTTCAACTTTGACCTATAATGCACTTGCTGTATTTTTTCCTGTGCAGTGAGGATTTGTTACCAACATTTTGAGTGAAGTCATTTTAAGTTTTACCTTCAAATAAAGTGGTTTAGAATGATAACCCAGCTTTTTGCTTGACGTTTTGAGTTTCCTTTAAGGTTCATCTGTCAAAAAGGGACAGCGACAGAGGAGGAGGGGGACAGAGAGTAAGAGTAAGAAAGAGAGTATAATACCTAGTCTCTTGTACCGCCTAAAGCAATACATCTCCCTGGAGAGGTTACCACTGACAACAAGACATAAAGATAAAGAGAGACAGAACAAGAGACAAGGAGAGAGGGAAGAGTTAGAAAGGTAAATCAGTTGCTACAGACATGAGAGGTATGGAAATGAGAGCATGCTATACTTTTATTTCACATCACTAGAATGGTCATTTTAACATAAATGCAAAAATCACTAACATCAGCTGCATACAGAATGACTGGGGTAACACATTGTACAAGGTGGTCACTAATGGTTATTCATAAAGAGCCCTCAATGGGAAAATTAATGCAAACTTTCTGAATTTTATAGTGGAGAAAACGCTGTCTTTGCATCTGTTAGAGGCAGCTGCTCTTCCATTTTAGGTTCCAGAGAAATAGGTTGTGGGTATGAATGTATCAATAATGTTGGGTTTGGGCAGTGAAAATTTTTACTTTCATATGGCCTAATGTAATGCAAAGGCTATAAGTGTCACATACTCACACTCAGTGGACAGTTGTGGGACAAAGAAAATATACCTTTTTTACTCATTGTAATGTTAGTTGAACATAATAAACATTCTTGTTTTCTGTGCTTCGTTTTGTAACATCATAGTTCAGTTCACAAAAAAACGAAAACATTTGCAAGTGTTTCAACTAGGTTATTTCCACTTAATCCATCCAAATTGTAGTGCCATAATGCTCACCCGTTACATCTCCTGGTGAATTCAGATATTTTCAAAAGATGCTCAGACAGGTTGTACACAACAGTTCAGCCATCCCTAAAACACTAAAACTACAGTATTTCAAAGTTGAACCCAAAAACTTGTCAGTAAACTGTGATGGATGTTTAAAATCTATGCTTTTGGTAATACTTCTACTGTATGAGTAGTTTGGAATATCTTGGGGATTTGTCTATCTGCTAGTGCTACGTGTCCTTACAGGCTTGCTTCTGTATTGCCAGATATCAGCACGTTGAGTTACAATCTCATTACTACAATAGGCATGATGGCTAAATCTAAACTACATTCATCCTGTAAGACTTATCTTTCCTAGATGGTATGTTTTAAAGTAGACTTCCATTGCTCAAAAGGTTTCAGCTGTTTAATTTGTCAAACCAAGTTGTCACCTACATTTATGAAGAACTGGATGAGGCCTCACAGCAAGGCGTTGCTCTTAAATGTGTCATTATGGCCTCTGAGAGCAGCAGCATCTGAGGAATGCAAGCAGCAGACTTGGTTTTCTTGGCACGTTGTGAGTGACACTTGCAGATTGACACTGACTGACTGACTGCACCTCTGAGAGACTACCAAAGAGTGTATACCAGTGAGTGTCGGTTTGTGTGACTGCATCTGTATGCGCATGCTTCTCTGTGGTGACAAAAGCACAGATGTGTGTCAGATTGACAAAGCAAGAATGCTGTGGTTGGTTATCTATCTCTTAAAGGCTGTCAGGGTAAATGGATTATCTGGTTTACATATCTTTTTGGATCTTCAAAATTCATATTTTGCAGGAAACAAGTTCAATGACCTTAATTTTACTTTCTTGGAGAGATCCTACGCACACACACGTCATGTTTTCATGATTCATTTATTTCCTGGAGACTTACCCTAAACCTAACCATAACCGCTACCAGCCTTATAACCCTCCACCGAAACCTAATCTTACACTATTCTTAAACCAAGATGTCACCCCAAAATTTTGAGATTTAAGTTATGGAGATGATAATTTTGCCCCCAAAAGGAAAGTGAGTCCCCACAATGTGACAGTGTAAACCTTTTTTGTCCTCACAAGTCATGAAAACACGCCCCCACACACACACACACATACATCCACAGGTTTGCATTTCTAGCAGAGCACTGCTCAATGTTTTTCTTTCTAAGTCTTATTTTGATTATGTTGCACTCAGCAGAGGCCTGTGTCATACTGGATTCAGCATTGTTGCTTTAACTGGCTTAACATACAAGTAAAAACATTTCAAACTGATGAGAGACACCCATGTCTTTTATGTGGTTAAAGTTGTGATTCAAAAATTCTCCCACATTGACATGTTTGTCCCCACAGAAGACCACAGCAAGGAAAGCTATGTTCCTAAGCCAAAATCATTCAGGTAACTATGCACTCGAACACAGACATAAACAGCCCTTGTACGATTGCGACATGGATCCAAACACAGACACAAAACAATACGGCGGCACAGACACTCCTCAGAAGCAGAGTCGCTCGAGTAAGCTCATCATTTCGGACAAGTACGGTCTTACTGTGGTTAGAATATGCTAACTATATTTCAGGTTGAGAGTGAGACACCAACTGTATGTTAAGAAATTGGCCATTTATTGCAAGTGGTTATGAAGTTGGAGTTTCTGGTAAAGTGCTCTCACAAAGGCTATGATGATTCTGCATGGACAACTAATACTCCCTTAACAAACATGTGAACCTTAAAACTTAGTAAAATGAAAAATACAAAAATCTTATTTTCATGAATACAACGTTGGTAGTGATGGAGGGAGAAATATATATATATATATATATATATATATATATATATATATATATATATATATAAAAAAACATGTTTCCTGCATGTGCACGAGGACACACATACGTGCAATATTCACACACAAAACAGATAAAACTGTGCTGGATGAAAACAATGCAGGTTTCAAAATGTTCAAAACATTTTTAATTTCTTAATTTGAAAAATAAATATGAAGTTATCTACAAAAAGATACAAATCTTTGCAAAGTTAAACTGTAATTATATTACATTCTTAAAAAAAAATATTGAACAGACAATAACCAGACCAAAATACAATGTTTTAATGTTTCTTGCAGTGGTTTGAACCCTTGTAAGGTCCCCTGCGAATGTGTTCGTACAGACTCACAAAGACACGATAATACTTGAATACACACAAATGCACACACAGTCATGCATATACATACACACACCTTGCCCAAAGCCAGTCCAATTATAGGAAGAGCACAAAGTCCTGCTTCATCAAAATGAGGAAAGGATTAAGACCTGGGAAGGAAGGAAGGAAGGCAGGAGAGAACTGGCATGCAAGTGGCTGACAGGCCCTTCAAGCATCATACTGCACTGCCTGGGCATGTACTGGCGCAACCTGTCTGTGTGTGTGTGTGTGTGTGTGTGTGTGTGTGTGTGTGTGTGTGTGTGTGTGTGTGTGTGTGTGTGTGTGTGTGTGTGTGTGTGTGTGGTTGTGGGTGCCTCATCATGGACTCTACTTGTCATAATCTGCTTCCTGTACTCTGCTGCCAGAGCTACATGTATTTGGGCTTTCTGGGTCACAAAGGTTTAGGAAGGTGACAGCAGGATGGAACCTGTCACTACGTAAGCCAATGTGAACCCGAATGGCTGTCAAACATTGAGCCTTGTAGGTAAGAATGGAGTGATCTAGATATAGCTTTTCTGTTTTTTTGCTATTATTTGTGCTATTCATAAAACATATATATTTGACAGGGTCTATTTTGACAGGCTTTATTCATGTGAATTGATTTATAGTGTCTACATTTCTAGACACTAGTAATCTTGATTGAAAATGGTTCCCCTCTGTGAGTTCAACCAAACCAATTTCGTAAGAGAGTAAACCACATGACATTTGCTGCATTTTAAACATGGTCACATGTTTGCATGAGATAAGGGGTGCATAGGCTATCACACACTCACCATCACAAAGGAGCACACACACATACAGTTTATTTTTTTTACTTTTTTCACAAGCTGAGCCTACAGATGGTCAGTTTCACAGGCATGTTTTTGAACTCCTGGGTTGGGTCAATCAAACCATTTTACAGGGCACAGAAAAAGGAGAAAGAGGTAGAGGGACAAAATGAGAGGGAGAAAGCACATAAAGGACAAAACACATGCATACTATATTGTTTTGCTCTCCTGTAAAAGCAGCTCCTAGTCTCTAAATTAACTGTTTCTAATGTCTATCTACAAGTCTTATAAACAGAACTAACTTTACATTTTCTTATGCAGGGAAGTGTTTTAAGGTAGACTCAAAGCCTACAGTTGGATGCTGGGGTGGCTTTCTAAATGCTATAATGAAGAGCCAATGTTACAGCATCATAAAGGCAGCAAGAGAACACTCACGGCTTAAATGAACTGCCATAATCAAAGGCCTACATTGGAGATATACTGCTGAGAGAAGAGTAAGTGAGTGTAGTGCAGACTCAAGTTGACTCCCTGAATTAGCGCACAGGCTTAATTTTCACACATTCATAAGTGAAAGCAGTTGATCAACCATTCCTCTTCTATTAGCTAAGTAGCATTTCCGCTGAAGTTGTTTGAGGAAATTAGCTTTGCTCAAACACCCTTTGACCAAGGTTACTGAGTGAAAGTATAGTTCTTGTCTTTACCATACTGAGAAGAATTGAATCTGGAAACAAGGGTTGCGATATTGTTACCCTTGTTCTATAAGCACAAGCTCCACTCTCTGGTGGACTATATGGGTTTTGTTCTCCTCCAATCACAAACATGCATTCGCCCACTGAAGAATTTCATTAGCATAGCCAGCCAATCAGGACTTGCCATCCTAAATGCTTGAAGACCCCAGAGTATATAATGCAGCCCACACTGCTGTCTACCATTCCACTGGTATATTGTAATGTTAAGGTGTTCTGTTGTTAACATCTATCTATCTATCTATCTATCTATCTATCTATCTATCTATCTATCTATCTATCTATCTATCTATCTATCTATCTATCGGGGTGTCATGATTCTACAAATCCATGATTCGATTTCACTTTCAATTTTAAGGACACGATTCGATTTGATTTTCATTTTAAACATTTCTATTTCAGCACTGTCATTTACATTTGAAAGGGGGGGCAGGTGAAACCCAACAACACACACCTCAAACTTTAACTATTCGTGTGACATTCCTAAAGAGGTCCTGTATATGGTGTATATGGTTCTCTACAGAAGGGGGAATAGTTACTAAGCGTCATTTGTGCTTCTTGGCATCTGAGCAGAGGCTGGCAAACCACTGCACCCCGAGCGTGTCAACGTTGCACTCTGCTGCAGTTTGCAAAGTGCCTGCTGCAGGTCCATCCGTCTGTGTTCTGATAGTGGCCACAGCCTGCATGTGTCCAGCAAACCCCCAAACACTACACCTTCTGGTGTGGTAGGGGGCAACTTCTTCCAGATGATTGCGAACACCAACTTGGTTAGGTACAAGATCAATTGGGCCATGTGGAAAATAGTTCTGGACATGGTCATGACAATGAGATCGTCAAGATAAAAGAAGACCCTCATTCCACGGTCAAACAGTGGCTCAGCACCGTGTCCACACATCTGCTGAAGGTACGGGAGGCTAGGGAAGAGATGAGCGGTAGCCTGTTGTATTCGTTGGCTATCCAATGGAAGAATAAATGCAAGAGTTTCCTTTGTTTTGGGCCACCTCAACATGAAAGTATGCATGCTTTAAGTCAATGGTGGAGAACTAATTGTCTGGCTAAACCAGTTTCAGTAACCACTTGATGCTTAGCATTGTGGTCAATGCATCATTTTTGGATGAGGGGGATCCAAAATGGGACTGAACACTACCATCTACTTAGGAACCAGGAAGTGCGTGGAGTAAAACCCTTTCTGTCTGTTGTGATTCGGGACGACAGACACAGCTTGTTTCTGTAACAGGTCCTGGATCTCTGCTGAGAGGTAATGAATATCCTACTGGGAGGACAGATTCACCTTCTTGACCCCCATGAACGGAGCAGGGTTACTGCAGAATTAGAGAGAATAACCAAGTCAGGTCCATCCATTCAGTAATGCACAGGTAACCCGTTCACCTAGCGTCTTTCTAGTCTTCCAACAACTAAAAGTGCTGTACATTACATGTCAACATTCATCCATTCACACAAATGTATACACTGATGGATTGCATGCAAGGAGCCACCTGCCCATTAGGCTCTAAACTAATTCACATTCACGCACTTCACACACCTCTGTGTCTTTCCCAAGGACACTTTGACATGTCGACTGAGGAGCCGAAGATCGAACCGGCCTTCTTCGGATTGGAGGATGACCCGCTCTACCTTTCAGACCCATATGTGTCACCCCTCCCCGCCAAACTGCCTTTTGTGTGGACGAGCAACTAGCTGTAGTGCAGCAGCTAAAAAGCTGAGACCAACCTTGACCACTTATACTATAGACACTCTCCAAGCAGGAGCTTTCTGTTGACCCAGAGCCCTCGCTGCACTTAGTTGTAACAATCCACCTTGGCCACAAGGAGGGCGATGCTTGAATGTCTCTGTCGAAAAACAAATCTTTCATTTGGCCGATGCTAGCGGCCAAAATGTCAGTCTGAGACAGCGGGGCGGGGTCGTTAAGCTAGGAAGATGCCAGCAAAATGCCCAACACACCCAGATTGTAAGCAGCTGCTGCCAGTTGCGCCTCCAGTTGAAATATATATTTTCCATTGTACTTTCAACACACAGCAGCATTGGTAGAGGTATCTTGTTAGACAACAAGACACATCATCAAAGTATAATTTTTAAATTTTTATTGCAGTGCACATTGATTGCCACTTTTAGTTTCCTTTCTGCTTTCTTGACTTGTACTTGAGTCAATTTACTACAAAATGTTGATAAAACTGCGTTTTGAAGTAAGTAATTTGCTGAATTGAAGTGAAAAAGACCTCAAAGGTGCACATTCAGAAAAAAAAATACTTTGTTAGGGCTGGGAGAGGGTTTATACAGTTTGTTCTGGCTATCTGAGAGACAGTTTAAATTAGAGTAAAACCGAGGATCCAATATGCCAGTAGTCTTGCTGTACGGCAGGTTTTAACAACCCGGCGTAGTAGGAAGTATTCGCATATCTTGACATCGACCAGTTTTCAGTAATTCTACATACTGTGTTGGGATGTAAAAATTGGATAGTCACACAAGGAAAAACTATGTGTTAAATGAACAGTGTGCACATTTTAGTGACATCTAGTGATTTGTGGCAGGTTGCAACCAACTAAATACCCCTCTGCTCACCCCTCCCTTTCCAAGTATGTTGGGGTACCTACGGTGGCCTATATATATATATATATATATATATATATATATATATATATATATATAGATAGATAGATAGATAGATAGATAGATAGATAGATAGATAGATAGATAGATAGATAGATAGATAGATAGATATCTCCTAAAATATAGGATTATATTTTAGGTATATCCTAAAAAATACCTATATATATATATTAGTATTTTTAGGATTTTTGTACAACTAAGAGTTGCTCTTATCAATACTTGGTTTAAATGACTAAATACGTTTTTAAAAAACATATATAGAATTTTAAAAACAAACCTAATTATTGTTTATAGGGCAGCAATAGTTTACAACAGCAAAGTCACTATACAAAGTCATTAATATGTTAGTGGAAACAAATGTAAAATTAAGTTCATAAAGAATGAAGAACACAGATATTCGTCAGTATCAGTCATTCCTCCTGTTCTCTGTCTTTCTGGTTGCTTTGTCTCAGCCAGCAGAGAAGTTTTCAAGTTTTTGCATGCTGTGCTTGTGTAAAAATTGCGACAGTGGATGAGAGACTGCGGACACAGCGGATTGAATTAGGTTTCACTTTTGTTTGTATGTTCATAGATGAATTGCTCAAGTTTTAGCTTTTCACTTGCAATAATTATATTGCACGTACAGTAACAAGCGTAGTTGCTGTCAACTTGAGTATCCTTCACTTCACAGCTGGTTCACTTCACCACAGCTGCCTCTCTGCTCACACTTTGTGCATGTGGTTGTGTCTATGTGTACTTGTTGTTGGAGGAGCTTAGCCCGACAGAAGGCGCAGTGTAATAAAAAATGACAGATAAACTACAACAAAAACACCAGTAGGGTCTCGGCTTATCAATACAACGATGAGTTTAATACCAAGTTTAGGAACGCCTCCCTACCTTTAGATAATATAAAAACATGAATGGCTCTCCCTAGAGCCAGTGTCCATTCAGGGCTTTAGAAACATGGTGGTGCAAGACCCCGCTGAAGACAACCTGCCCCCATAGATATAAATGGCTTTTTCTAAGGAAAACACTTAGTTTCTTAGTTTCAGGTGATTGCACTCTGATTAGAACATAGTTATTTAATATCTGCCAATAAATTACCCCTAAATGTTAGACACTGTTCCTTTAATTACCTCCTAATTGCCTCTAACAGCATATATATTTTGTTCACCATTTAGTGGGACAATACTTTGGGCATCTGAATTTTTCCACACAGGAAAATATGAAAATGCACTGCTGTGCTGTCTTTTTGGAAGTTGTGGTGTTCCACCCCTAAAAATGCTGTATTATGTTGGCCAAGGTAATTTAAACAAGTTGATAACAATTCAATAAAGTAAATACACTTGCACCATTTTAAAAACGTTCCTGCAGACAAGATTAAAACAAATGTGGCATTACCATGTACTGTAGTTATATTTATATTGAAGCAATAATGACTACTGACAAAGACTGGAATCAATGTTTACTCTAAATCCAACCAATGGTTCAGAGTGAGATCCAAATAAACAACAACATTGTGTGCCTTAACGGTCAAATCTTCACAGTTTGATGGCATACCACAGCTAACTAAACAAATTCTGACTTTACTTGATGAAGTATACAATGGATCTTGTTCAGAACATTTGAGTGTTTCTTTATAAACTCAATGTTCTTCGAAGTAAAAAGTAATACCAACAGCTAATACCTATTTTGACCCCTCAGATTTTCATTAGTAGTTGCTGGTTTTACTACTGCTGACTCCAGCTCTAGCAAGCTACCACTTGGCTTGGATTACAATATTTTCTTGTTGTTGCATTGTCTAGTTCAGTATACTGAAGTGTTTGGCTGTGGGCTGCCACCAGCTTGAGTGTGTTTGTGTGTGTAGTAGGCTTTTTAACAGATTGTACCTCCCAAGGTTGTGCCTATTGGGAAAACACTAGGAGAAGACGATCCCATTGATACTGCCATTGAGACAAACACTTGGCAGTGTTACAACTGTCTTGCTCTCAGGAACGGACTCATAGTTCCTATGCAGGAGGAGAAATATGCCAAAGGATCTACACAGTAATTAATATAAGCAAGCAATGTGAGACTTTGCAGCAAATGCACAAAGAAAGAACTGGCCTATCTTATCAAGGCCAGGTCGTGGTGATGAACACAGATAGAAATTGAAGGATAAACAAAGGCCAGGAAGGTAGTAAATGGCCCTGAGGTTTTATGATCCCTGAGGGCCAAATTTGCTAAATGGAAGTTCTTGCAGCAGTACACAGTGTCTGTGAAATTGCTTCCCTTGAGACGTGATGCCTGTATATGTCACTGTCCTCGCAGGGCTCACGTCTTCACACAGCAGGAAGGACCATCGTTGGCAAGAGGTCAGACCTCGAAGGAGATGACCTGTCTGTGTCCTGCCTCTGCTTGTACTTGCCTTTCCTCTTCGACTCTGTCCCTCTGTCTTTGTCTTCTTCCTCTATGTCATATTCCTTTCTGTCTATAATAGTCTGCCTCTTCTGCCTCACTCCTGTCTTTTATACTTACTTTTCACTCTGCCCTTCTTTGTCCTTGTTGCCATGGTTACTTCTTCGAATGAAGTGGGGAGGCAAGAGGACTGATGGAAGATACAGGGGCCTATGATACTCTTGCCATTCATCATTGTCCTTCTCTCTTTCCTGTTAAATCTTTATCTCTTTCAAGTCTTCAATTAACCGCCGTCAGAGAAAAGTCATGCTGAACAAGTGTCAGATCTATGCTTTCTTGCTGCCCTGTTTGTCCAGTAATTGTTTACCATAAAGACTAAAAAAAGTCATCAATTTCAGACTTGTTTGGGTTTAAGGATATAATAATCATGATAATACCAGGCGATCTCGGTTGGCTAAAGTGGGTATTAGAGATTGTGTTGGTCTAGTATGAGGAAACAGAAGGAAGTAAGCAATGGAAGAAACCCAGAGGAACAAAGGTATACTCACAAGATGCATGGTAGAGAACAGCAGATGAAGAGCAAAGGGGGAACAAGAAAGGTGAAAGGGATGTGCAAGTCTGGGATGCAGATCAAAGTCTAGGTGATACCCAGGATGGGAAGAAAAGAAAGAGGGAAAGAAGGAAAATACACGGACAGTGTTTGTGTGTGTACAGCCACAGAAGGAGTGAGGCTTGTGAAAAGAAAGGGCAGCGATCAAAGAAGAGATGAATCGACGGAGGAGGCAAGGGGGAGACATAGGGAAGAGTGGGAAGTACAGTCGGAGCTACAAGGCCTGTGTGCACATAGCAACTTTATTGTTTTATGGGAATGTTTCTCTTTCATGATCTCTTCCTTCTTTCCTTCTGGCAGATGCGCGCAGACACCCACCCGCACATAAACAAACTGTCACCACCTTTCATACCAGCTTATCTGCCAGGCAGGGGAAGCTCCACGGCCATAAAAGATGTGGCCACATTGCACATCACAGCTTCGCCTTGTTATCCTGACCATAGAATAGCCCCAATCAAAAAAACGTCAACTGATGTTGGAGATGTCCTACCGCCTTCTTGCATGATCTCATTTGCGGGGCTTACCTAACTAATGAACAGGCACCAGTGGAGACCAGAATGAGGGAACAGCAGGAAAGTTTAAATACACGTGGCTTCCGCGCAGCAGAAGAGGAAGTTATTTACATAATGCCTCTCTGATTACACAACTCCCTGCCAGCTTGAACTTTTATGTGTTAGTCTCATGGGTGGGGTGAGAAATAAGGAAAAAAGTAACATGGGCTCGATTAGGATTTCCTGTGTAGTGGGGTGATGGCTAATGAGATATTTGTTTAAAACCTTGACTTTCATGGCCTTGGTGTGCACAGATCAAAAGGGAGAGGATTTGTTTTCTTTATGCAAAAGATTACAGTTTTTCCTAAGCTCAATGCTTTATGTTGTGCAAATGTGTATGCAGATCAGAGGTCCTGGGATGTGGGCGTTAAAGCAATAAAGAGTGCCACCCACACATTTTTGTTGATAATACTTACATTGAACAGTACATGCACATATGAGTACTGTTAGGAGTATAAGCTATGGTCATAGTTGAGTTAAGCTGTTGATATCCTGCAATTGTATCTCCCTACTTGCCCTGACTACATGCAGTCTCCTGTCAACAGAATAAACTAGTGTGAAAAAGATGAGATGTTTTCCACCTCGTTTGACTAAAAAGTCAGCTACTTCTAATGCAGGAGAAATAACTGCTTATCCAAACGGAAACACACTTCTGACGGTCTTTGTACTTTTTTCCCCCCCAACATCAAAATGTAAAACATCCCCCTAAAGAAGACATTGCTGTCAAAGCTTTGCTCTGAATAAAAATCATGTAGTCTTTGCATCCAGGTTACAAGGGTACAGTAGACTTTATTTTCGTGAAATGTTTTAAAAATTTGCTGCGCTAGCATCGGTGTTGGTGATTGTGTGTCTTGTATCGAAATGTATGCAAAAGACTGAGTCAGAGCCTGACCTGACGGCATACAGGAGAAAAAGTTAAAGCAATGAATTATGTATAAATATTTATAAATAATTTAAAGAGACAATAAACATAAAACATATAAGCTTAGCTCAGTTGCATATGCATTGTGCCAATCAAAGCTGCAAAATGTTACTTAAGAAAAGCTCAGCAGATGCAATGTCATGATAGAGTTTGAACCAAACACACCTTGTTATGAAAAGTTAATTTTGAAGTACTTTCTGCAGAGGTGCCCTCACTAGTTTGTGTCCATGGTTATGGTTGAGCAAACTTTAGTGACGACATTGAATTGGATGTAAAAACACAACTATGTAGACATTTGCGGAGATTTGTATGTAGAGTAGCTAAACACTACTGCTACAGTAGTTCAGCAAGTACCACTGCATCATATCTAAACTGTGTACAATGTTTCAAACCTTTTCCATGTTGACAACAGCACCTCTTTTATCCATGAGAACTATTTTCTTCTGCAATTACAAATTTAGTTGGCGTGTGTAGTTTAATTGTATTTTGTTTGACCTGACCCTTGAACAATGTTCCTGATGATCACACCATAGACTTAACCAGATTGTAACCAAGTAATTACATTTACAGTAGGTTAAACACAACCCTCTAGATTACCTAAGTAACTGAGTTAAGAGTTGGACATAGATAGAGCAAATGTTAAAATAGACACAGTAATTAACATTATCTTCGTCATATGAGACTATCCACCATCTCACACCCCGGTAGAACGTGAGTCACTCCATAGTTGTCTTACGACGGTCAAATCCGGTTCACCCAGGTGACAGTTCTTCCCCGCAACTGAACACCTTGTCACGTTTACAGACAGACAGGAGAGAACATAACTCACAAAGGGCACTGGGGGGCCAGCCTTGGCCTGGAGGTTGGATGGCCCCAGAGCTGCTGAGCTTCTCTTTACACTCCTCATAAATGATGTATGGCTGGCTGGAGTTTGGTACAGTGTGGGGAAAGAGAGGGAATGAGAGACAGCAGCCATAGAAGCAAATGAGCATTGATCAACGGCGCTACAATTACACTGACCTCAGCTAGTTCCTTCCAGTGGGTGCCCCGAGGAGTGGAGGAAATGGCCTTGATGTGTGTGTGTGTGTGTGTGTGTGTGTGTGTGTGTGTGTGTGTGTGTGTGTGTGTGTGTGTGTGTGTTTAAATATGTTAAGCAGGGTGAATCTTGTAACTGTAACTTTTGAATTCATCTTTTCCCTGCTTGAATTGTAATTTCCATTTATTTTGATCTGCAGAAGAAGATTTAAAAGTCTTAGAACTGAAAGAATCCAAAGTACAGTCAGAGGCAAAAAGGAAAGAGTAATTTCAGGCCTGAGAAACAAATTTAGTGCACATGCATGTATTTTGTCCAACAGCCGCAACTTGGTATGATAATGCTTAAAATGGGACTGTGAGTAGGTGACAGGGATAGAGTAGGATAAGGGAGGGAGATGTGGGGGAGGGTGGGGGTGTAGGTGTGAGATAAAAGAGAAAGATGGGAGGAATGCAAGAGCGAAGAGGAAAGGTGATACGGTGGGCTGGGGAGTCGACAGATTGATGGATGGCTTCGCTGCAGATGGATACTGAGCAGAAACAGAGCTGCAAAAACACACACACACACACACACACACACACACACACACACACACACACGCCAACACACCTAAATGCATTCATACACACACACACACACACACATTAGGGTTACCATTATGAAAAGACTCACAAATTGGTACATACATAAACATGTGAAAACAATCACACTGGCACATAAACAGTCAGACACTCTCATCCAAAGGCGGCATTCAGGTGCAGACATTTAACCCAGAACGCTTCCTCCTCTCCTTCTCTAACACACACATTATTAATGTGCGTCATGCAGCACTGGGTAGTGCGCTGACTAATAACTGTAAACAAGTATCACCATGGGGCCTATCACGCAGCCCAGTAATGGTTATTACCATCATCACTCTTCCTATGATTATCTAGGCCCGTCGTTAGCTAAAACATCGTTCCTAGCCAACTGTACCACTGGCATTGCAAAAATATAGGAGATCCCTTCCCATTTTGCTCATTTACATTCCGAGCACATCTGTTCGCAAGGTGTCACTGCCACTGCATTAAAGGTTTCAAGCTGATCTTCTGTCAAAGATAACAAAAAAAAAATAATGCTTGGTTTGATGTATCTGTAACAAGCAGCAACTTACTCGAGAAGGCTGTAATGTTCCCATCTGTTGATGTGTTGTAGCGCACCGTGGTGGCAAACTGAGCAAGCTGAGTGTACAATAACCACATGGGGAGCGAGGGCTTGTGAGTTGTAAATGCCAGAGAAGTGTGTATACTAACAAAACTAAAGGCAACTGTGAAAACCTGCCAGATGTATCTAATTTTAAGATTGAACAAGTACCAAAATGTATTCCCAATTAAGAGATATAGTCTGTGTTTGCTTGGTGTTTCTTTGTATGTATTTGGATCTCGGTACACATTTGGGATTAGAGCTCTTTTTAAGTGTTACATGTCTATATCCGCCGAATACAAAAACAATCTTTTTTAGGTCTTCAAAGTATGTGTCACCAGCTGTAGGTCAGAGGGAGGAGGAAAACAGGATTTATACTTTTTGTTCTCACATTTTTGTTCTCTAAATATGCCATCCTGGCAATCAGAGACATTTTATCAGAGCTTCTTTTCAGTTTAATTTGTCCTTGGTCTGAGGGTGCACTTTATTCTCTCTATAACTCAGTGCAGTAATGCTCCTCCACAACCTGGCCTAATCAACACTCATGCTGTTTGATGATGTTCTTAGTAGAAGGTGTTTGAGGGCACGCACAAGTATATTGGTGAGTGATCAGGTTTCTTTTTGCACCAATTTGCATCATGCTGTCAAACATGTTCATAATTTTTTTAATTCATCATTTATACACAGTTATAAAGCCAGACCAAGAGGGTTGTGCAGGATGTTTTGCAATTATATTAGACGTTTGTTTGTTTCTAAATGCAATCCATTTTATTGATGACTATACACTGTTTACATGGGTGCTAACAGAAATATTTAGATAAGGTGTCCAGTTTCAATATGCAATTATATTGGCACTTGTTGGTTCACCACTGTGATCTATTCAAGCCACAGTTTTATCGGTACACGAGTGGAGTTATTGACACACTTGATATAGCTCATTAAGGGGGACAAATGATTTATATGAAATTATTCAAGGTGAATTCCTCTCTGCCAAGGGGATTGTTGTATATCTTTAACAATTACAAAGCTCAAATCACATCTTACCAATAATGTCTTTTATTGTGCATGTTTGAGGTATACTGTCTGTGAAATATGTATATTGAACCCAGTCCAGAGTTTATTTCTTCAAATGTTGGTTACCTCACTGTTTGTGTATTGTAAAGGCAGAGGTATTCAACATGCTCTCTCTCTCTCTGGATAGATAAATGCTTAAAGAGTTATGTTTTCAATAAAATAAAATAAAAATAAAAAAGTTAAAAGCAGAGCACACAAAGGGGGCTTAAACAGGAGGCCAAGACTTTGACATTGGCTCCTCATGGAAAAATAGAGGCATCGCAGTCTGCAGTTTGCACTCTTAGGTCAGGTTTAATGGAGCCACAAGTAGTCAGACACTTTTTTTTATTAACAGTAAATACGGAGCCTGAAGCTGTCTTCATATTTTGTCCTCGGGCAGGCTTAACCACGACTGACCTGTTTCAAGCTTGCTGAAACACAGCCTTTTTCGTTGCAGCTTGGGACCACATTTTTCTGCTTTAATCAAGAAATTAATGGCCCTTAGTCACAGAGGCCCAGATAATAAACTCATTCACTGTAAATTAATTAACAAACACAACAGGAGACAGTTAGAGGGAATTATGTAAATTGCTGCATGCATACATAATGACACGTATATAGTATGCTAATGCTGCATCTATCAGTGTGATATTTAATGTTATCCAGTGAGACAAACAAATCTTCAAAACAAGTCAAGGCTTTTATGTAATCCATAAGCATTTGTTTTTTAATAATTTGGTCAGCTACAGTGACGTTAT
Organism: Cebidichthys violaceus; assembly: GCF_023349555.1. Lineage (NCBI taxonomy): Eukaryota > Metazoa > Chordata > Actinopteri > Perciformes > Stichaeidae > Cebidichthys > Cebidichthys violaceus. The sequence goes on along the minus strand of NW_027176296.1, from coordinate 4,928,906 downwards.
TGTGCATGGGAGGATTGTTGCTTATGGACACTTCAGCAGAGACAATGCCTGGAAACTTTGGGTTTTAATGTGGTTCTTCTGGTTCTGCTTCCTCCAAAGAAGTTAGTGGCAAGCGACAGAATAAATGGTGAAGATCATGGAAACACAGCAATGGCTATAAGCTGGATTTGATCCCACAACAATACAAACCTACGCAAAAACTCCTACTCACTGAACCACTGTGCCTTTCTCTCACAAAATTATTACCATTAAAATGCAAGTCATCTATATTTCCCTGGACATGGGTGCCTAGTTCTCTCTCTTTCCTGAGGAATAGCGGACAGAGAACCGCAAGTGCTTCAGAAATGTCCTCCCACTGAGTGAACATGATGAAGGCAAGGGCATATTTAATATTATATAATCACTGCTTTAATGGAAAAATGGAAATGCGAAATGGGCAGTGTTTGTTGGTGACATTCTTATACACCAAAATGGCAAACTTCAGGTCTCAAAACGGCAGTCCACAAACCAATGGGTGACGTCACGGTGACTGCCCTGAACTTCTTATATACATTAATGGTATAGACCTTGCACCACTCACCAACCAAGCAACTGTTACTTTCCCTGGAGACACCGTTTAGTGGTGTCTAAGCTTGAAATACCTGATGAAATTCCCATTTACACTTTCTCCCTTTGTGCTACTACTGTATGTACACAGGGAGTACGGCTTTCCCTTCTCTTTGCTTTCATCCTCTCTACAGTCATGGCAGGTTCACTTTTTAATGGATTAAAATGGCAAGTGAACCAGAAGCTACACTTCCTCAAGATGATGAATAACAATGCTTTCTACTTGACATAAAGACACAAGATAAAATGAATTGCTTATATGAACAAGCCCCCAAGAAGCAGAGAAACACCAAAAACCCATTACTGGACTACAGTGGCAACATGAAACACGTCGTTGGTTTGTTTCTGCTTAGTGTACCGAGAGATGTATACGCAGGCAGATGCTTGTAATGTACATGCACACATAATTACTGAAGATAGATGCATTACGATGTGCAAAAGGATGCTTACAGTTTGAATTTGTTAATTTACCTTTCACCAAAAATTAACCCTGTGTATCCACTAATTCTGACCAGCAACAAGGATTCTGCTCCAACAACAAATGTTCTGCCAAACTCATTCATGAACATTAGATTTCTAGCATGAGAGTATCAGTAGAGTGATAATGACGCACAAATGAAACAATGGGTGGCTGATGGGCTGGTGCCACTTCCCTGCTTTACAGTGCATGGCAGCAGGATTGTAGCAATATTGTGAGATCAAGCAACAATCGCAGGATAAAGAGATCACTAGAAAATCCATCTTGTCATGATTCAAGTAATGCAGTGGCGGGCTGTGCATTTTATACCTGGGCCTTCTGTGCTGTCCTACTTGAGCCATGTCCTAATAAGCTCATTATGACGCCACAGCTATGGTTATTTGTTTCTAGGGGTGCAATAATACACATATTCGTATTAAACCGTTCGGTACGAGACTTAAGAACCGAACAATACGTTTGAATAATACTAGTGCATTTGGAAAATGCATTAGCTTAAATTGTGGGAAATATAATGTTTTCGGTGGACTGCGCTCACGTAACAGACAACAGGCTTTGTGACCTCTGAACCCGGAACAATAACAAAAAACAGCTGAGGCTGCAGCACCGCAGCTAAGCTAGCGGGGAAACAACAGCCCGAACTCAATTGTCCGGACAATAACCCTGCGCATGACGGGATGCTTCGTAATTAACGGACAATACAGATAGTCCAAATCAATGTAATTAACACAATGACAAGAAAAACTCACAAGAACCAGTCACATATATCTATATGACAACAAAGCAACAAATCAATCCAGCAACACTGCGGCTCTAGAGCACGAGCCATTCATATTATTCATAAAAACGACACGATAGACGAATGAACACAGTAGAAACGCTACAGCAGATGTAAAGACGCAAAATCAGTTAACTTACCACAGCTGCTCTTCACTTAAAAAGTCCACTCAGGTCTCTCCAAAAGTTTTCAAAAGCACGTAGCGTGTGGTGTCCTGTCACGTAGCGTGTGGTGTCCTGTCATGTAGCTGCCTTGGTTAGCGTAGCGTAGCTCCAAACACCAAGAGCTCAGTTGCAAATGAAACGCATTCTTAGCCATAAAATGTGCAACACTTCTCCGCCGCTGTCAGCCAGAAATACCGTTCGTACAAATCCTTTTCCATGCTGGGCCAGAGCTGCTAGCTGTGGGCTTGACCGACCCTCTGATATGATGTCCAGTTTTTCTGGAAATGTCCCTCTCCAGAAATTTGTTTAAAAACGCTAAAAATGTCATGTCAATGTCATAACTTACATATGTTTCAACTTGAACTCTTACTACACACTAAGATCTGCTAGATAGCTTTCTGTTACGCTGGCCCACTGACCAATCACAGCGCACCTTAATGCTGACGTACTTAGCAGGCTACCTCGGTACCGCTGGCACGTCAAAGAATACGCCCAACATGTCAAACTAAAGATCTGATTGGTTGAAGACGATGACAATCAACAATATTGTCCCCATATAGTTTAATCTGCAAGGTCTACCTAGAGGACCTCGGGCCTCTCTCCTTACATAGAGAAATAGAGGCTGAATCTGATTGGATAAGAGCTCTACTTAAACAAACTGCACTAGAAGCAGCGCTGCAGGGTGGAAGCATTGTAATACTTGTAGTGTATTTGTGAAAAATTATTAAATTATTAAATTGCTATACCTTTGTGATTCTGTTTAGGCCAGCAGAGAAGGCTTAGCTGGCCCTGATGGCAAACCACTGAAGTAATGCGACATTGTCTGGACCAGGGGTCGGCAACCTGCGGCTCCGGAGCCGCATGCGGCTCTTCAGCCCCTCTGTTGCGGCTCCCTGAGGCCACATCCACACTAACGAAAACGATCTTCGTCCACACGGCGTTTCAGCATCGTTTTCGAAATGATCTCCGTTCAGACTAAAACATCTGAAAACGAATATCACGTGACTATTCACGTACACTGGGCATGCGAGTGGGTGCCGGTGTAAACAGGAAGTCCACTCCGTAGGGCTGGTAACGCCGCTGGACACGCCGCCAAAATAAAAAATATTTTAATAGTTTGTCAACTAAAATGTCACATCCTACTACGTCGCTGTCAAGCTAATTATGATTTGCAGACCTCTGCCCTCGGTAAACTATTGTAAGCTATTATGTTGAGCACGTTAAGAGCACTCCAGGAAGCAGTGTTCCTGTGTATGTGTTTGGTGCTTTTATTGTGGAGGATGAGACGGAAGAAGAAAGAGGTTCTGATGAAGTGTGGGAGAAGTGAATAACGTTTCTGCCGATTTGGCGCAGATTACGGAGCCCCGTGTTTATTATTTATTATTATCATAAAGTATTGGTGCAACATTAAGGCTCGGCTACACTATCAATGGATAAATCCCCCAAAAAGAAAAGTCACGGAGGAAAATGGAGAGTTTAATTCTGCGTGGACGTATTTATTTGCTTTCACTGTCAACGATGCTGTCTCACCTGTATGCTTAAAATGTGGCGAGAAATTAGCAAACAACAAAAAATGTAATGTTGAAAGACATTTCCAGAATAATCACACATTTGCTGAACAGTATCACGCTGGAGATGAGCGAAAAAAGCGATTTCTCAACTGCTGCAGCAAACTGAGCAAGTTTTTTCTACTCTTCATAAGAGTTTGATATTATTAGAACAGGTGAAATAGCAATAAAATGTCAGTAATTGTCTTTATTCTTGTTCTATAATTTCATAAATACAACAAACTATAGTTTTTGTATATATATATATATATATATATATATATATATATATATATATATATATATATATATATATATATATATAATATAACTATGTATAAAACTTTATAAGCGGTGATATCAAATAGCTTTTTGCGGCTCCAGACGAAATTTATTTGGTGAAAAATAGGGCAAAATGGCTCTTTGGATAGTAAAGGTTGCTGACCCCTGGTCTGGACCAACAGTGTCCAGACCAATCAACTCCCTGTAGAGCAACTGTTAGATACAGGTGTGGTTTAAGGTGCGTGGGACAACACACAGAGGCGACTGTTCGTTCGAGGCAACAATGGCAGCACCTAAAGAGGTTAGCATATATGCTGCAATAGCCTCAGTTAGCCATCCATCCATTCTCTTTAACTGCTTATCCAGACTATTGCAAGGCTGACACTTAGAGACAGGCAACCATTCACGCTCACATTCACACCTATGGGCAATTTAGAGTCATCAATTAACCTAAGCTGCATGTGGGACTGTGGGAATTAGCCGGAGAACCCGGAAAGAACCCACGCTGCCACAGGGAGAACATGCAAACTCCACACAGAAGGGCTGCTGTTGGAGGGATAAGGATCAGACCTGGGTCCCTCTTGCTGCTAGCCAGTACACAACCGTGCAGCCAAGATTCAGGTATATCAGAATTATTTCTTCATTGAGAGAAGAACAAAGAAGGCCTTTCGATGGAAATATGTTTGTGCCCTTCTCCCGACTGGCTTTGGCAAGCGTTAGATTGACTGGTTCATCAAAGTATTTTTTAAAGTGCCTGCCCTTTTCCAAACAGTTTCAAATGATGGCTTCTCAGATGGTTCTGTGTAGCAAACCATCTGGCTCTTGTATTCTATATTCTTACCAAAAAAAGTAATAAACACTTGAAACCATGACAAGAACTAACCAACTAACTCTCTCTGGATGCTGAGTAAGAATCCCAGTCTCTTTAGGGAGGTCAATTTAAAGTACATGTTCACCTACTGCCACCTCAGGTTGTACAAGCCAGATAGACAGACCCAGACTCTTCCCACCAAAGTCTCAATAACTATTATGTTTGAGACAGAAATTAAAGCAAATACACCAGATGTGTCATTGATAATTGGACCTGTTCTCCTCTGGTTTCTGCATTTTCTTCCAACCCAAGTCCTCGACCAATTTGACCTACCTGCAGTTAGCAAAACAGAAGTACCGGAACCTCTACAAACCACTGCTCACTGCACACTGTTATGTCTATTCATTATATTCTGCGAACGGGCCTTTGAAAGCTCTTTTTCAAAAAATTATAGCAGTCTCACTTCTTTGAGCGGTAGAATCTAAACGCAAGTAGCATTCTGTCAGTCATGGCTTCAGTCACTGATCACATTATGTGGACAGAACAGAGTGTACAAAATAAATTTGCATTTCTATCACAGAGGTTGTTTCTGACTTTTCTGTGAATGCGTTTTGCTGTTTTGAAATTCCCTAAAACTGAAGACCATAAATTGTCAATATATGCCTTGGAGTAGATTTCCATTCCTTTTGCTACAGTACTTTATCTCTGATCAAACATATGTAAGTGACTCCTTTTAAAAATGTTATCTTATTAAAACAATTTGATAGGCAATACCTGGGCAAAAAGTATCTGCAGAATTTAACATAACTCAGTTGCCTTTCACAACACCTGCAACCATTCAGAAAAGAGAAACAAATGAAGCCTTTAGTCACGGCTACATACAGGTAGTAAAGGAGCACTGGCTCCTTATATGGAAATGTGAAACAGATTTTTTTGTGGATGTACATTCTATTGTGTGCTGTTGCTTTGTGAACACATATGTGTGCTCAAATTACTTTATCTGTTTGTGTGATTGATTATACAGTAGCCTCTCAGCACATTTATACTTTCTTTTCTATCAATCTATTTTTTCTTTACACGCATACACATATGTGTGTAACAAGCCATATAAGGGGTGAAGTAGGCCCAGCTAAAGGCATATTAGCCACCTGTGGGCAAGCCAAGTGCTGTATAAATACACAGGGGACAGAGGGGATGAGCTGTGGTGCCCTGTTAGCCCTAATCTAGGAAGACACCTAATCTCCACAATCCCCTGCGGAGCCTTCTCCATCACTCCCAGATGGAAGGGAATTGTTCCTGAAGAAACAACCTGACAGTATCGCTGTAGAGAATTCAATAACATAGTGTGAGCCACAAAGGCCAGATCTAAAGATTAATTAAGAACTTGTTTGTATTCTTTGAATTACATGAGGTGTGACGAGACATTTGAATCAGTTGCTCAAGGTCTACACATTTAGCTGCCAAGAAAGATTGTTTTGCTTTAAAAACAAAGATAACTATTTGCTGTTAATCCAAATCAAACACCATTACATTTTTATCTCAATCACATTGTGTGGACTAAAGTCAAGCACTTCATACATTTTAGCAAATTATAATTTTCAATGACTGTACTAAGGTGATAGAAGATATTCTATTGTAATCATATATTCTATTCCTTCCATTATTAGTGCTCTGTACTCATTTTAATATAATGATATTATGGTGATACAGTTTATTCTCCGGCTTACACTGTAAATGCTTTATCATGGTGACCCTCTTGAGACAACTGTTAATATAGGTGTAATTCTATGAGAAGATGCCAGACCCATTTACAGTAGTATGTATACTTAAAGGATCTTCAATGTACATGCAACAGACATGTTGTGAACTGAAATCCTGCTTTTAAATATATTTTGTCTGTTGTTTTTATTGAATTAATCGAATTAATCAATGATAGCATTTTATATTGGAATGTAATTTAAGTGTTTTATTATTTTATAACAGATCCTGTTTAAATCATACAACTTACATGGTACTTTGTCAACGGAAATTTTCTGGTCAGGATGACATAATATTAAGTTTCAAAGGGTTACGTATATTATATGCTGTGTTTAATGCAAATTAATAGTATTGCATTTAGAGCACACTTCTCTCATTGGTAAATGCTTTAATTGTAGAGGCGTAAGCATGTATCCCCAAAGATAGAAATGATGTCCTTGGCTCTTCAGTTAGGGTCTGGGTTGGAGAACAAGATGGAGGTAGTGCAAGAGAGAATACATAATAAAGTCCTCTGAATCTGATCCTTCACCTCCAACACTTAGAATCAGATATGGTCCGCAAGGACAGATGTTGAATAATTCAGTTGGATGCTACTGAAGGACATTTAAACACATTCATCTGGTTTGAGCATTCTGTTGAATTCACTGGCCAGAAACAAGCAGTGGAGAGCTCTGTTTTTTTACTGGAACCAGCGCGTTCCTGTGGAAGGTCTGAGCTGAACCTCAACCCTAATCCAGTTACTCACACCCAAATGTTACTAACAGCTTGCCTGCACTTCAAATATCACTTGAAAGGTGATTGGGAGAGGGGAGAAAAAACAACAACCAATTTCCATTTTTCAAGCACCGTTCTGGCAGTTGGAGTGCCAATGAACAGTTCTATGATCCATTAATCGGGATCTCGTTTGTACATGGCCGTCATCACAAAGTGGCACTTGTGTTTGCAGGGTTCCATCAGAAGGGTTAATGGAGACAATGATACTAATCAGTCCAAAGCAAACAGTTATCCTCCTGTTTCAATTCACCACCAGCCAATCAGAAATGTAAGATCGTATTGGGGTGCATAGTTTAAAATGTCATCAATATGGCCTCAACAATGCTTACCATGTACAAGGGGACTAAAAGTGTATGATGGTCTGGTATACAGAACAAAACAAACAATGAAAAATTGGGGATGATGTTTTGGCAGGGCTTTAATTAAGGACGTTTTATGACCCCACTGACTCCCAAATTGAATGAATAAAGCTGACATTGGCACATACAAAGCAAGAGATACAACACCTACGTAGATGTCTTGTTGCTGAACATAAAGGGAGAGTATGGAAACATGCTGGCCCAGCCTTGACCTTATGAGTTAACCACTATTTAAGAGCCAGATGACGAGAGGTGAACAAGAAGGTGACTGGTGAAAAAGAAGGTGACTATTGGTGTGTAACAAAAGAAGGCGTTGAGAGCTCTGTGGCAAATCAAATGAGTGGAAATTACATCTTGATCATAACAGTAATGTCCTCCTGTATAGCTTTCATTCAATTTAAATACAAGTGTCATGGGGGGAAGTTCCATCTGTGGAGAATGTACATATACAAATATTTTGATGAGGGTTTTTTTGGTACAGTAGGTTCACTCAAAATATGCTTCTACCATGGTAACAAGTCAGCAGCCTCGTGCCTTATTTCCATGACAACATTATCACACTACTCAGCAAAATAACCATTGGAGATAATCAAACAGAGTTCAGTAGTTGACCTTAGCATTATCATAAACTCCATTCAGATTCTTATGTTAAAATTTTTGTGAATTAAATGAATAATTTGAAATGGTTGTAAAAAAAAAAGAGGAAGTCAATAAGACTGTGTCAGCCAAAGATCAATGTTGAAAACCACGAGATGATGATAATTCCAGAATGACACAAAAAGACATCAAGCTTTACAAATTAGGCGGGCAATGCCAGGTTATCACAGTAATTGCAACAGTCATTGTTCACCGCATGCATTTCCACCTCATACAGTGAACCATGCATTTATGTCAGGGCCATAATATAAACACTTGACAGGGGGTAAGCCTTAATGAGTCAACATAGAGAGCTGTTAACTGTGCAGTCCTGAATGATTTATAGTCATGCTGAAGACTGTGGCCAGTTAAGTTGAAATATTACTCAAGACATGTAGCAATTCATCTCAGCTCATCATTTTGTTGGTTTGGGCTATTATGTTTTTTTGTCTCATCTGTTCAACTGATGTTTCTTCTCTGCATGTTTCAATGTCCATAACTTGTATGTGCAGCACATCATTACATTACACCTATAAACAATAAACAAGTGAATATATTGAAAACAAAAACAAAAAAATAATTGTAAAAGAATATAAAATGATCACGATGCAAAGGAGAAAATGCACAGTATAGACAAAGGGGACATGGCAGGCAATGGGCCCTGATCTAATTTCCCCATTTGGGAATTAAAACAGCATCAATGCCCATTGTAAACAGACTAGATTTTCTGCTTCACTCCCCCTCTCTGCTCCGTGGTAAATACTTGAATAAGGTCCCACTGTTAGTCATGTGTCATCTCCAACCAATGCGTAGTGATATGCAAAATGGCACCGATTTACTCAGGAGACAAAAAAGGAGACAAAGCAAATGTCAAACTGTGTTCCCCCAAACTGGGACTGAAACTGGGGGTGCAGGGGTGGGGGCATGTTGGTGTCATGGGGAGGTTATGCTAAATCTATCTGTTTATGTGTGTCTGCTCCCTAGCAAGGGCTTAAATGTGCAAGCAGATGTGCGCAAACACTCGTTAGCTACTTATGCGTGTGTGCATGTGCGTATGTGTGTTTGTATATGCAATTATCAGATTCATCAGACATTACCTTGACACAACTATCTCCCCCTGTCACCCAACCATCCTGGCAAACACACACACACACACACAAGTCTCACAAGGCTTGATACTTAATGCATGGGGGAAAGAGGGTGTCTGGTGTTACTGTGGGGCCCTAAGCCGGTTAATGACGCCGGGCACCAGAAGCCCCACAGATGGCTAATCTAACCATTGTCTTCCCCACCCAGCCCCTTCAAGCAAACTCCCATCCCATTGGCCCCCCATGCAGCATGCTACTGTTTACCCCTATTCTAACCAATTCTAATCCTGTTTAGCAACATTCTCAGAAATCTGAATGGCCTTTCCCCCCAACCCTCTCCCCTCTGCTTTCTCTCTCCCCTCTTCTTTTGTTTTTTCAAATGATAAAACGGGATGGCTGGGTGAAAAAGGGCCACGGTTATCCTCACTTGTGTGAAAGGAGAGATAGGGCCACTGGGGAAGGAGGTGGAAGACTGAAAGCATGAGGGAGGGTGGGAAGACCTTGGAATGTTCAGGGTTTCTTTCAAGGCAAGTTCATGCTCCAGCTAATTAACGATTATGCTTCATAGTTCTTGCATTCACTAATATGCAGAGATGATGGATATGGTGCTGACGTCTCCAGCCCCCTGATGCTGTTCCCAGAGCCTCCCTCTCTCTTTTGCTCACGTAGCCTGTCAGTCTAACTTCACTGTGTCAATCTGAGGCCCCAGTTTGGTTGACTAATATTCCCCGAATTCCTTTCCCTCTATCTAGAGGGAAGTGTCTGTGTGTGAGGACAGCATTGTATGTGACATATAAAAAGGCCTTAGTTTTTAATCACATTGCTCCTAAGCGCATATATGCATAACTACAGACACATGTACACACACACACACACACACACACACACACACACACACACACACACACACACACCGGCTGTCTGTAACCTCTACCAAAGTGGGAATGTCACAAAGCAGCCTAGAGAGGATCAGTGGATTGGGCCTGTGTGTTCACTTTGCTCTTTCTGCTAGTCTTTTCACTTTTGTTTCCATACATATCAAAGCATTTTTTACTTCTTTTGCTTAGCCTGCTAATATGACACATTGCCATTTATACTGATTTGAATAAGTGGATAAGAGGCACAAAGGCCCACACAGAATAGGGAATGACTTGAAACTCTTTCATCGCCCGCTGAAAAGGACATTGTTACTGTCCAACCTCACCGCCGAGTTCCAGAGGCGTTTCAGCAACGCAGGGAGATTACAGGCAACGAAAGAATCCACTTAACATGTTTTGTTTTGTATTTCTATCTTTTCCTCTCCTCCTATTTGTTCAGCGGTGGACTTATGAAAAGGAGGAATTATACTCAAATGGGATTGCTGTCTATCTGTTGCACCCAGGTATTGGCACACTATGACTTCAAAGGCCATTGCAGTGCTTTGAAGTGTAGCTTGAAGAGAGACACCTGTTTTTTTCTTGTAGTAATAATTGTTCAACACACTGATATTTAACACCCACGCCGAATGACAGGCTTGGATTCTGTGAACATGACAATCAGTCTGGGTCGGAAAATCCTCATATTCAATGACATGACAGAGGGAAGAACACCAGGAACGCTCAATGATACCTTACTGAGGCGACTTTTAAAGGCAACTCCCCAAGTACTGGCTAATGTAGATAGTTACTAACCAAATACTATTACAAACTGTGACCTCGTACTTTAATTGATTTGCTAAACTTGCACATAGTTGTTGTTTCAGTAATTTAATGTGCTTATACACCGTCAGCAGCCACCTTCTGCTATCAAGAGCTATCAATTCCCCTTTAAAAACAGTTCATGTAATTAAGAAAACCAACCATCAGTCCACCAGGCTGCTGACTGTGCAAGTGATTTTTATTTTTTACTCTTAAATATTCAAGATGTCCTGAGGCAACTTTGTCGGTAAAAGGGTTTTCTATGTGAGGATGACAGGGAAGGTCTTGACTATGGGGAGGACCCAGTAGAGCGGGTCTGCCTCAGTTAATCTGTAGCCATGCCTGTGACTTCTCAGCCTCGCCTCTGAAGATGAAAATAAAAAGGTATTATTTTCTGACCTCAAGCCAAGCCCCCCCCCAATTGAAAACTCTCAAAGCATTCTGACATTCTATCACCTCGTCTCATCTTCTTTTCATATGGTGTATGCTTTTATCTAAAGGACCTTACAGTACTAAGAGTGCATGCATTTTAAGTATGGGTGACATGTGTTCAAATCGAAACCCTGCTGGAAAAAAACATACAACCCTAAATTAGAGAGACCGTTCCAAACTAAATCTTTTTGGATATGGTTAGTGTCGGGGTTACGTTAACCTTATGTCAGTACTTTGCATTAAAAATGTTTAGAAATGTCTCAAGGCTAATGTGCTAACCAACAGTTTTTTGCTATTGCATCCATCCGACTGAAAGCAACATTTTAGCATACAACTGGTGTCATGGTCACCTGATGCATGTGTCTAACATTCATTCTGCTACTGAGACTCAGTCGATATGCTGGCTCAATAAAAAATAATGAGCTTGGGTGAATCATGAATGCAATACGAAATATACTGAATAATGCAAGCTTAATGTGGACTAATTATTACAATTTGTCAATATTAGACTGTAATTAACTGAAATGAACTTGAACTAATATTATTTCTGTATTTAAATGCATGAACACAATAGTCAACTTTGTTGGCTCAATGAGATTCCATTACAATTTTCATATTTCCTTATCATGCATTTTTACATATCTGGTCTAATATTATTTTAATAAAGTTTATTTGATGCAAAGGAGCCATGCTCTTTGCAGGCATGCAAAATATGGAAGAATGTGTGCCAATGAACAAATTCTGCTAATTGTTTTATCGTTGGGTCCTCCCCATCTAGTTGAAGCATTGATTTGGTGTCAAATTTTGATGACATAAGATTAAACGATTGGTATATTGGTATGTTATTTTTGTAATGGAAACTGCTTTGCATAAGCTTGAATTTGTGTAGTCGAGGTGAGGATAAATATGCACAACCATCCTCCATCCTCACTTCTAATATTCTCATTTTGACTTACCTCCGAGGGCAGTTTTTTTATGAAGATGTAAAATGTATTTTTCTCATTTTTTAAGCCCAGGGCACATTATTTACATTTTAAGACATTCTGCTCATTCTGAAATTTCATGAGATCAATTACAGAAGGTAGCCCATCCTGAGACCTGTAAAGGGGGATGGCAGGCAAGCAGCATCAGCAGCATGAATCCACACTGTGGTTTCCAAGCTGAGCAATAGGAAGGCTCCAGCACAAAGAGAGGCTCTGTTCCCCCACTGATGAGCCAGCACAAACTGCCAGTCCCCTCACTGAATCATTCCCCTAGTAAATGTCCTTCACCATCGGCTTTTATGCAGCACAGCTCCCTCGCCCAGACTTCAGGCACTGTAAACGGCAAGCAGGGTCAGAGTAATTGAAATCATTAATCGTGTTTTATTCCACTTTGGGGCAAAGTAAGCTTGAATTGGAAAGAGGTAGGTAATGGCTTTGGATAATGTACCAGTCTTTGAGGGAAGCGAATGAAACAATATTGAGTTGCATAGAATACTGAGTTTCAAAGGTGTAATAGTTGTAGATCATGTACTATTATGCTGTCATAATAAAATCATTGATTTATCTTTTAGATTAATCGCTTACTGTATTAATTTATTGACTTGAATTCAAACCACAAAGACATAGAAAGACGAAGAACACAAACAACCTCTGGCATACACCTTATCACTTATTATCAAAGTAAAACTGTAGAGCAAAAATAAAGGTTGATATTGATACATACAATGAGATGGGAAATAATTGCCGAAGCTTTACGCATGTTTTCACTTTTTCAAAACATCAATAGGACACTGTTACAAAAAACTAAATATTATCAGAAAAGGTAGGTCAGACCAAACTTGAATGGTCTGCTTCAAACTGGATCACTGTTTGACAAAGTTGGTCCCATGAACCAAAACTAAGCAGTTTTCCTGTAGAGCTGACAAGTGAACACCCCAATGAACATTTCAACTTTTTTCCAGAAATTAACATGAGAGGTAAAGAAAGTATATATTTGTCTTTTCTCGTTGGGTAATCTATAGGCATTTAACCCTGTGTCGCCTCCCATAAGCCACAGCAGTAACTACTATCATATGTGTCTGAACCAGACAGGGCTTAAGTTCAAAAGGTGACTGTCTAGTTGACTTCATGTCCTTAGAACAGAGCACCCTGATGTGCAAGGGCAAAACATGTCTGTACCCCCATGGGAGATGAACGGCATGCTGAACTTTGGCGCCATGCGCCCAGTTTGGCTGTGACCTTGTGACGTTCCCCCGTTGGATCAGAAAGGCCAACAATGTCAGCTTGTGTCTGACTTGTTCCACCTTACCCTGCTCGAGTTTCAACATTGATAGGCACACTGGATGAGGACTTTAAATATGGTTCGATCTTCATGCCCACAAATGCTGCTCACGATGCACAAAAAAGTTGACTCATTATCATCTTTCTCTGCCCTTGCATGGCCTGACTACCAGTTTACAATGAAATATTATTATATTATCATTAATATTATACATTAATATAAATATGTACATAAAAAGCTATGTCTAATTACTATCTTATCATCTTGACAGATAAATATTAACAATATAAGTTGTTGAGGGTACCTTAAAAAGTACTCCCCCTCTGTACTCCAACAAACATGGCACTGTCTGGGTCGCCCCCCGCTATAAAGCACATTTGGATGTGCTCACTTCCTGTTTGTCAGTTTGGACCCATGACCAGCAGGTAATATGCTCATGCAAACAAACATTTAGGGGATTGATATTGAATATAACTAAGAAATGAAGTTGGATTGAATTTAATTAAATGTGTGTGGTTGTGACTAATGGATGTTTACATTCAACATGTGAATGTGGCAGTATTCATATATATATATATATATGTATACTGAAATGAGAAGATATTTTTAGCAGGTTAGCATGCTAAACTCCACATGTTCCACATGCTACCTTAGCCTCAGGCTTTAGGCTTCATAATGCCATGCAATGATGGTTGGCGTAACTATACAACTAAAAGACCACTAAAAGATCCCTATATTGTCTGTTGGATGACTGAATTAAATGAATTATAAAATTGCAGGTACTAGTGTGTATCTCGACAGTTTGCAACCCACTCTGAGAGGGCACAGGTTAGCACAGTGATGGCTCCCACCTCTGGCTCTGCTGCTTCAGTTCTGGTTTGCTGCCCTCCCCAGTGACCTGGAAGAAGTCATCAGCCTTCTTTGCTGCAGCTGTCCAATCTGCTATACTGACTGGCTGTTGTCCCTCAACCTCTTACTGAGCAGGTGTTGTGAGATGCTGGACTCTTTCACGTTTCTGGGACTCACCAAAATGTTGGGAAATCTGAGTTACCAGAACTAAACAACTTCATCCCTAGTAGTTTGTTTAGCTGACTTACTGCATGCTGCAGGTAAACTTCACAGGCTATCCTGAATCACTCACATCACATCTCTTTCGATTGCCTGTCCAGCACTGAAATCAGCAGATTGTTCAGATTTTTAAGCCTTCAGCACCAGCTCAGGCATGATATGTATCTTTTCCACTTGTCTTTTCAAAACCTAACCTTTTTAGAGTCTGTAAAAAGGCAAAACCTGTGTGAAATGTTATCAAAGTTACATATTGTAACCCTTCCTTCATGTGACCAGTGATGAGCAAATCTGACTTCCTTGATGCCAGGTTACCCATGAGACTAGATGTCCATACTTGCAGTGCCTCTTTCTTTGATTTCAACAGAATTATTACATGATGCTTGAAAATTTATTTTTAATAGCTTTGTGGTGAGGTTTGGTGTTTTTTGATTATTGTCTGGAGGCGCAGAGAGAATGTGGCTCTATCTTCCTGTTCCAGGTTCCAGGTCCAGGTTGATTGCCTCAGGACAGGGCCAAGCATGCCTGCTCGCTCACACTATGCAGCATGGCAAGGCAAGCTTTAAGCGCTCACTGGAGATGGAGTGGGATTGCTTTCCCTCCCATCATGCAAGCTGGCGGACCTGTCCTTATCAGGGTAGCTGGCTTGGGACAGGTTAAATTGTGCTCACTCACTGACACACAGGGAAGACTAACAGCGAAGGCAAGAAAGAGAGTGACAGCTGCTTCTGGAATGCAGTTTCTCTTTTTAGTTTTTTTGGGGGGGGTTTATGTCATGTGTATATTTGCCAGATAGCCTTGTTAGAATATCAGTAGCATTGGCATTTTTCCACAAATGTATTTATTGACAATTTAATACAAGCAAATTAATCTAATACACATGACAATAACAGGGAAACACAAAGCATTTTTGCATATCCAGTTTATGTGACGCCCATTACTATCCCTAGACAGATATTTTCAATTATCTGTTGATGAGGTTTGTGTTTATGTTGTCCTCAGGCGTTTAAAGGTGCAACCGTCTGATGATGAAAGAAAGACTGGCATTCCATGCTAAGTAAGCTGAACTAGCTATGTGTCTTTAAGAAAGACTATGTATACCATATCGACATGCATATTTTGCCAAATTTCTCAAAATTTTCTGCTCACGTTTTTTTTTTCTTCAATCTTCAATTAGCAGGTTCAAAAATGATAATCTTTGGAAAGGATAACACAACTTTATACAATGGTGAAATATGATTAATAAAACTATGACTTCACCTTGGCTTGATACAATTCTACAGATGACATATCTCATACTCATTGCCAAACCCTCAAAGAACTCCAAAACTCGACAACTATCAAACCTCAAACACATTAAGTTAAACTTTCACGGATCTTTATATTAATTTAATTATCTTAAACATCTTTCACAAGATTAAATGTTTTTTTTATGCTAACCACTGATGAGCTTCTTCAGACTGTAATGATTTCCTTCAAAGTAATCCAAATAGCCTTTCTTCGCAACAGCAATTATACGACAAACCCCTTCCAAGAGGTGTGTGAACCCATTTTGTGGCCTGATTGAAAGCTATTCATCACAGTTGGCACCCTCTTCACTACCACAGCGCGCACGTGTGCCACGTCTCAATCCTTTGCAAAAAGGTTCTTACTTTTCAGATCAGAGCAAAATGGTCTATGCCTAAATTTACTGTTCACGGCATGTTAAAGACCTTTTAGCTTTTATATGGTGAACACTCAACACTCAAATACAAACTGTATTCATTTATTGTGGATTTGTGGATATGTGACACTGGAAATATTCTTTTGTACCTCTCTCTTTGGTCATCATCAAGCTGCGGTCTTACGGTGGCTTGGTTGAAGTACTTCCACTATGTTAAAATAAAACACCTGAAAGTTATTTTGTACCGTTTTCAACAAGACTGCTAAAAAGAACACATCATGTGTAAATAAGCAAATATATGACAGAAAATGTAAGTGGCATTCAGATGAGCACGCTGTCACATTGAAACCAAATGGTGCGTGGAGAAAATATGGTATGAGAGAGATTTTTTTTCATTGTGTTTCCTATAGGCTACATGGAGCACGTACACTTAATTTCCCAAGTCATGAGTATGGGTCAGGGAGTACGGTGGAGGAGGACACAGGAGGAGAGAGTAAGAGGAGGCAGGAAAACATGATCGAGGGAGAGACCTACAGTATGGCATAATTTTTCACCAGAGCTGAACACCCTTTCAGTAAACATGACCACTATTTGACCCTCAGAGCAGGGGGCAGATGGTGTTGAGGATTAAAACGAAGGCGAGAGGCAAGGGAGGGGGGACAAAGCCATGGGGGATCAAAGAGAATGCAACACTAGAGGAGAGCAGTTAGAAATTAGCTTGGCTGTTTTTTTTTTTCTCTTTTCTATACACCATAACAAAGATATATTACCATAATCACTGCTTCTCCACTAACATCAAATCGATTCAACTCCCCTCCACTGTTCTTAAAATCCTCTGAGAGAAACATCATTGTGTTCAAGGTGAACCGTGTGCAGGAGTGCTTGTTTCGTGCGTGCATATAATGTGTGTATGTGAAGGTTGCATTTCTGTGAGTCCTGTTTGTCTGAGCGTGTAGAGAATGCTACCTGGCAGAGGCAATAAAGTCTGGCAATAATCACCAGTCCAGTGAGAGGGTGTTTGTCCTGAGGTAAAAATCGTCTCAGCCAGCAACCATGGTCACATTATCTCAAATACACACAGCGGCAAGTTAACAGTGAGAGAACTACACCTTTGACCAGAGGGTCGGCAGTTCAAACCGATTTGTAATGTCTAAACAGGAAGGTGAGAACGAAATGTCTGTTTGCCTCTCAAACTCAACCTGTCATTTTTATTTTTCTGCCCTTGAGCAAGGAGACGTGACCCTCTAAGTGCCTTAAGCGGAGCGATTTAGCAGCAATTCTTTTGTTTCTAGTGGCACAAAAATAACGCACGAGGGTCAGCTCTTAGGAAATATGTGTGTATGACATTTCGTTCTTCTAAGAAAAATCCAACCAATCACTGTTTGACATAAACAAACGCTTGCAATTCTGGAATGTATGTACCTTGGTATTTGGTGGTGGGATTGCAGGGAACTAAAATGAATGAATAGTAGACAGACTTTAGTGGGAACATGTGCAACCCATACCTAATCGCAAAATGACTTGGACTGAATCACTACCTGAAGCAGAAAGTTGAGGATGGGGGTGCACAAATAAAGTCAAATCCGTTTAAATTAAACATTAACTTGATCAGTTGCTGTATTAAACATGTTGTGAGAGAGCCCAAAGGTGGAAGTTTCCTTTAATTGACATGCAGCTACCGCAAAGGCAAATCGGTAAAAATGACATATTCATAGTCAAAGTTACAACACTGTAGAGAATCAAAGTACAATATAAAATGTTGCACATTCCTGGGAATACTGTCTGTGGAAATAAAATCAATTGAATAATGTGCCATAATACATTTACATTTGTTATTGAAACATTTTTTCAAGTTCCAGGTTCTTTTTAAACTCAGTGGTACACAGTGTGCCAGGAGAAGTGATAGCTATTGGATTGAGCTGTGTCGCTGCATGTCTTTCAACTGTCTGCCATGCCTCTCAGCCTCTCGTGTGATGGTTTTTATCACATCACACGAGACCACTGGAGCATGTGTGGTAGGAGGTGTGCTTGTATTGTTGTTGTCAAGCATGTCTAGATTTTTTTTTTTTTTAAACCTGCTGCTAATCCTTTTTTCTGCTCCTGTCAGGGAGGGATGGTGTTCATATGTCAACACATCAAAACCGGCTCCTCTGAAGACAAGCACACGTTTGCAGCTGAGTATGAAGACATGAAAGTAAACATGAACAGCCAAAGGTATGACCACACACAGTCACATACACACACACAGCGGTTGCCTGTCCAATGCAGGTGCAACCATCTGAAGGATGCAAAAATCACAACCATCAACAAAGAAACTTCAGTTCAGAGCATGTCAAAATTCTGAATAAATAAAACGTGAATTTAGTTACTGAACTCATTTTGACAATCATACCATACTGATTGTTACATAACTTGTACAATAGCTGAAAATCACTGGATTAAAGCTTCGTCTGTAATTGAACACCAATATACAATAACCATTAGGTGCAGGATTAAGGGGAGAAGGATTAAGGGTAGACGAGAACAGCAGAACAAACAGGACATCACTGCTGTTAAAATGTTCTTATAACCAATTTCCTTTAAAGTCTCCTCTACTACTTGCAACATACTACAAGATAATACTGCCTCACAAATTAGCACATTCTAATTTCATTATAGAAACTGAGTTTATGGACAGCCTTTGATGTGTGGCGCATCGCTTTTTATTTCACATTTTCCATGTGTTTAATATGACGCGGCTCTAACGATCTAGAATGTAATGAGAGGCAATTGTCTTTGCTAACTATGCCTCTATTGAAAGCCTTTATTGTTCTTCATTGGACACCATTTACACCCTGATAGCGCACTCTGCTAAATTAGGCTTGATGCAAATCTTTGTTAATGAGCGATATGTGAGCACTGTGTGTTTAGGCTTGTCTCAACACAGCTATTAAACACAACACTCGCTGATGTAGCATGAGAGCAACAACTATCCTTAAAGCGAGAATGTCTGATTAGTGTATTTAAATCTGTGTCTAGTTTAACAGAATGATAGCTTCTCTGTTTACCGGCTGTCCTACATTTCTGCTTTCACAACTGCCCTCCGCCTCGGAAAAAAGGGCATATTTTACCCAAGATGCATCTCGATCTGGCCTTTGTATGACCCCATCCGCCATGATGCGAGTGTCTGGCCGCGGGCGGGGTCACATTTTTGTCCAATCAAAATCCTCTGCTGTGCGTGAGTGGCTGTGATTGGTGCTGAGCCCAGAGATGCGATTGGTGTAGCGTCGCAAAGCAAACGCAACAATAATAACGGCAAAAGGAGAAAAAAAAACCCCGACATAACATGGCCAGTTTCTTAATCTGTGAAAGCGGACGATGTCCCACTTTTCATGATTCATCTTATTTTATCGGACAGAGAGCGCTTTGGCATTCCCGCTGCGTTCGCCTTACATTCAAGCTGCACTGTGTTTTACCCTCCGTCTTTGTTTCATGACAACTCTGGGCGACTCGTCCTGTTTACAGGTCATTGGCGGTGCAGAGAGGTGAAGCCGAGTTCGTAATGAGTTGACACTTGGTTCCACATAAAAACACCCACGAAACCACACAGCTGCACAGCCCACAAGAATGTTAGCACATTAACCAACACCCCCCACTGTCTCACCTTTGTCTGCCTGCCTCCTGACATTAGGCTGCTTCACTTTGGCCTTGTTAGAGGTCCTTAGTGAGGTCAAGGGGTAAGACTGGACACCTGATGGTAAATGTAAAAGATTATGTTTGTGTGTGAACAAAAAATGAATTTGCCCCCTTGGTCTGATTTTTATTTATTAAACTGGTGTATTGTTTTTTTTTTGTTTTTAAATTCTCAATTTGCACAAGTTTGTTTCAACAAAACCATAGTCCACATATGAAACAGGTTTTTCCTGAAAGATTATAGTTCCATTGTTCGTATTTTTGTCTATCACCTCTTGATGGCAAAGTTTTTATTTCTTTCATTCACATCTCCTTTGTTGATGCTATGGTTTGTATAAGGGGATTATTTTTCCCTCCCGTTGTGTGCCTGACGGCATTATTATCGACTGCTTAGGCTTCATATTTGTGTGTTTTCTTGTGGTTAAGTGTTTTGAGGGAACAGGAAAGAATATTATTATAATATGTCCAAAATACTCCAGTAACTATCGGCCGTCTCTATGATATCTTGATTATAATATTTTAACCATATGTTAACCTCAGTCGAATTAATGCACGCAATCATTTTGGTAATCACTTTCAAGGTGGACAATATCATTTTACAGACAAAAAAATACCTGTTTTGATGGGGGAAAACAGTCAGTGTAATAATTATTTCCATTGCAATTCCTGTGACAAGGCAATGTGTAGCATATCTGAAATGTAAAATCTTGACAGTTTTCTAACCCCCCCCCATTTGTTGTGGACGCACAATAACACAACCCTCTACTGAATTTTTAAGAGAGAAAACAAATAGTCTGTCATTATTGCCAAGCTTGGATGCTGATGCATTTTATCTTTTGCAGTATGTATTCAATAAGGAGAGATAAGGCAGAAGCTGGGAACGTGCTCCTTTCAATTCCATCTTCTTTTTTTCCCCCGTCCCTCTCAAACTTTCTCAAACATGCCAGACTGTTTCCGTAAATCAAGGACAGTGGGGAGGACGAGGTGTGATTGCTTTCACACCCAGGAAGTAATCACACCAGACCTGCCACAGCTCTGATTAAGACTGATAAATATCGACAAGCAGTTAATGAGATGTCAGGCAGGAACAAGGCCCTTCCCTTCATGCCTACCGATGACACCAATGGAGAGGAAAAATGACCTTGACTTGGCAATGTCACGACCGTCTTTCAAGTGTGCAAAGCACAAGCTATTAATTATCTTTAGTTGTTGAGCAAGATTATCGATGGTGCAGCGGGATTATTCACATTAACGAAATAGGGACCAGCAGATGCTTGTCGGGATATTATTCTTCATAATATCGTCAGCTAAACTAAGAATGATTATTGTTGATTTTCATTTAGTACACGTAACAGACAAACGTGTAATCAACAAAAGGCTATCTGTAAACAGGTGAATTTGCTGATTAAAAGATTGATTGGTCCCCATCCATGAGTTTATAATCTAAACCCTACAATTAAAATAGGTACAGATTCACATTGCAATATTGAGATAATTCATGCTTTTGGTTAGCATAATGACACTGCACTGCTAGACGTCTGCTGAACTTTGATGAGGATACAAGCTCAGCAGGGGGCAGAAAAAAAGCAGGATCATTATCTCGCCGAGCATCATGTATGCATTGCTGAATGCGTGAGCTCTGTTCCCCTGCGTATAGGCCCACGTCAGTGCGGTTTCATTCTAGGCCATGTGATTTATGCATCATGGTACTGGTATTACGCTCTGTTTTCAGTAAATTAAGGCTCTATCTTGATAAATGCCGCCATGAGAACATCTTATCTTTCCACAGCGGCATTTTGATGTGCTTGTTCAATGGCCTTGCTGTACCTGAAGGCTGCCATGCCTCTCACATGTGACACATTCCCACCAACTGTCCAGCTTTGACCGTGAACTCCAGGTCACCCCACGGTCCCCAGGCGCTGTCCTGTTGAATATTGTTTCCCTGGCAGACATACTCAACCCATCAGAGAGAAAGACCATGCAGCTGCACCCAAACACCCAACAATAGGATTCTTGTTCTGGTGCAGAAAAGGTCGGGTCCCCTTTTTTGGGGAAGGGGGCGATGTGAGCGGGTGGTCGAATATTTCAGGGGTTTTGCAATAGGATAATCCTTTTGTGATGTTCTTTTGAATGGAAGCGACCATCGGGAGCATTCGATGAAGGGAAAAACTCGTTCTCCCACTATCTAAATATTCACTTACTATATATATCTATTAGGAATTGAGCATTTGTTCTGTACAAAGCACTTGACTATTTCTAAAAATGACTTGTATTAGTTACAGTATGTAATACAATTGCTAAACAAGAACTATTTATATTTCAGTTATGTACAGTCATGACTGGCTAAAAGGCCTAAACAAATCAAGCCCATATTGGTGCAACATAATGAAGCCATTGTTAAAGTAAAAGGAATTAATCAAATGCCAAAAACCCTGGGAAAGGATAATCAGTTCAATCAGGTCTGCCAGAGAGAGCATGTGTTGGAAAGATGGTGTGGGGGTGTTGAAGAGTGGTATAAAAAAAACAAATGCATGGTGTGTGGAGAAAGTCTGGAATGAGCTAAGCTAATCAAACAGGACATTTAATTAGCATCGTCATGACAAACAGCAAAATAATACAACAACAATAAATATCCATGACCATTAAAAATGCAATATGAGGAAATTAGTGACACATTTTGTAACTCCTGCAGGCAAATCTCTCTGATGACTCATATCGTGCACATTGCTTATTTTTTTGTGGTATTTTTTGTTGTTGATGTTCATAGGACCCTTAACTAAAATAAAGAAACAAAGATGCAAACTAACACACACATGCACACACATACCTCTTTGTTGGAAGTATTTGCCAATTAGCAAGTTGCGGGGTCGGAGTGGTAATTAGGCTTTCCGGTCGGCTGGTGTCTGTGTACAGCTTAGCTGAGACAGGTCCGAAGCTAAATGCCTCGCTATTTGTCCAGCAATTATGTCAGGTCCCCATGTCATAGTACCGACGTGACCAATTAGCTGTGCCAAGCTAAAGTGAAAGAGGGGGATTATGGCAGAAGAGATAGGAGAGGATGAAAAAGTAGACAGAGAATGGGTGTGGGGGTGTTCGTGGGGAGCTCGTAAGAGGGGGTGAGTGAGGGATCGTCTGCAGGGAATAAGAGAGAATAAAGAGAGACAGAGTTTGGCTGTGGAAATGAGGGGAAGGGGTGGGTAAAGAGGGTTTGAGGGAGCGGATTTCTTCTTTTTTTTTCAACGTCTGTGTGATCATGTTTTGCATTGATCCTCGTCCTGACCGACATGTGGCTAAGACATGCTAATGCATGCAATATTTATGCTAATTCCGCCTCACTGACCAAGAAGGGATAAGAAATTGATCTTAATTGACGTCTCAATATTATATGGCATATTTTGATGAAACAGGCATGCATACAATCAATATTCTCCAGCTTGGAGTAATGTGACTGTGTGAATGTGAATTCACATGTGAATGTAGGAGGTATACAGTGCTCTTGTTCATCTTGACATTGGTCCATATTTTATCTCAAACTGACATATACTATGTATCGAGCACTCGAGGAGCACCCGCTATCTGGGTTATTCAAAACACCTCAAAACCGATGATGTGGTCCCCAATCTGTCTCAGGATACATGCAGTAGTCATGGTTATTTTTGTTTCTTTACATTAGGTTTTCTCTGCCAAAGTGGTGCCAAGAAAATGCTGATTATTTGTCCACGAAATGCTGCTGGACCTTCAATACAGTGTGTCCATCATCTCACAACAACAGTGGAGAAAATTTGGGGAGATCAGAGATAAATGTATTCTGCCTACTGCAACACAGAAAGAACCCACATAATCCTCTGTTGAAAGTTCTCCGAGCGCATCTAGGGGGGAGCGCTTCAAAAATATCTGCCCTACCCAGACACCGAGACCAACCGTTCCAAGGCTCTGTTTAATTGGACAGAGAGAGGGAGAAGAGGGGAGCCAGGGGACAAGGTGAGGGGCGGATGAGGTAGAATCTATGATCTGAGCATCTTTCCTTTTTTTGCTGGAAAAACAAGACTGTTGGCTCAGTGCCTGCAGAGATGAGAGGAGCTCATATAAATTAGTGGGCTTGAAAGACAATATGGGAAGCTTTAGTGTTGCATGGCATTGGCATGGCTCTGTGCCTTGCAAACTTTTGCCCGTTTTAAAAGGTAATTTTCGGGAAATTGGATCTGATTTGGAATTAGCCAGCTACATTTTGCTTTTCCTCTGATCAGATGTGCAATTTAACTCAGGCTATTCGCAGCTAAATTTGGCAGAATACTTAAGGATAGTGGTCTTTAACTTGGCAACTAAAGGAGCATTAGAAATAGATGAACTCTGGGTAACTTCTCCCAAGGATCAATATCCATTCATCAGATGCCTGTAGCTATAAATGATGAAAGACAGCATTACAAAAGATATTTTTACAGACAGTGTTACTCTAAACACCCTCAGGCTTTTCCAGGGCAAGGAGAATGATGCAGGCTAAACCTTTTTGAAAGACAAACATCAAATCACAGAGCTTTGGATGAAAAATGAACAATATCTTCTTACAGGTTCACTACACTCAGCGCATAGTGATATGCAGATTTAAATCTGGGAGTGTGGTATGTTTTTCTGAAGCAGTTAGTTTTCTGAACTGAGGCCTTATCGTGCCACTTCATCAACAATACATGGTATTATGATAACTGCTGAAAAATTATATAAAGTTCTGGTCATGATTACAGGAGTGAGAGACGGCCATACATGGAAACAGTAAAGTGAATGTGTTTGTCTTGGGCAATTACTCGACTGGATAACATGTGTGCGGTTATGTGTTGGCATTGTACCTCATGGAAGAACTATTTACTTTACGTTCACATGGATGAATTATCAATTCAAAACACAACATAAAGACTCAGGAGATCGGGTCACATTTCTTAAATAATTTAATTGCAAAAGGGTATTTTAAAAATATTTCTACAAGAATGCATCATCATTTTTTTTAGTAATTTGTTGTGTATGTCTGCAGCATTAAATACATCGTAATGCTTTTCAAAGAGGAATTAACAATTGCATTTCTCAGCACTTTACTCCGTCCCTCTCGCAGATCACTATACACGTACAGTACTCTCTGAAACATCTCACTTCCTTGTATGAAGAGGGGGTTTTCAAAAGTGACCAGAAGACAGATGTGGATTGAGCTTGTTAGAAGATAGAAGAAAAGACAGTACTGTATATTTATTTAAAACAAACAACTGAAGAAAAGAAAGTTAGAAGGTTGTAACTGATGGGGTTTCGGGAAGGGTGGGTGTGTTTGACAGTCTTTGGAGGATGCAGAATAGGGAGAACATTGGAAGGAATGTTGGGAAAGTTTTTGAATCCTATTGGCACACAAAGAGATAACCACATCTGACAAAGGCTAAACTATGCTGATCAAAGTGTCTCTGTAATAAAAAATGGCTATCCTCTTATTTCACACACTCTCTCACACACTTAAACGTAACAGTCTATCTTAATTTCAGCAACGGGTGCAGTCAGAAGTTTCTTTCCTGTTTGTGAATTTTAAATATTAAACACTCCCACAAATGTGTGAAAAATCCAGTTAAAGAATAATTGTTTGCAGTTGATGTGGGAGCAGTTTAATCATTTTAAGATGCGCAACAGTGCCAGTTGAGCTCATCACTCACGGCCGGTTGACTTTAGTGAACACAACTCCAGACCCCACCGCACCATGTGCACCTCATCAATAGTTCAAGGAAGCTCCAAAGCGCTGACATTTTTAAGAGTGGGAATGTCTGCCATCTGATTGTGTTTAGCTCCTATATGCCCCCCCTGCTTTATGTTTATGCTCATCAGCTGTGTCTTTTTTGGTGCCACATGCCACTTTGCAACAGAGGGGCTTAGCTGATTAAATGATTGAGCTGAGGGCCGCTGGGAGTGTTATTGTATATTCCCGGGAGACTTTAGGTGAAAGTGAGCTTCTGATTGCATTAATTCTGGTCTTTTCTCGTCTAAAAAAATAGACTCTGTCAATCTTTTCCTAACAAAATTATGTTTTGCTTCGGGGAGAAACTAAATAATTCTACCGAATGAGATCAAGACAGATGTTTGCTCATCTAAAAGGCTCTTTTAACACTTTTTCATTGTGATAACAAATCTGACGTTACATGCGCTTCTGACCTTCAGCCATTGTAGTAAAAATCTGAGCTGACAACAATTTAAGGATATAATACTTCCTGTATAGTTTGTGTTCACAAAAGTTAAATTACTACTTGATTGTGTACTACAAATGTTACGGGTTAGTAAGCCCTTGCAGAGTGTACGAGCAGTAGTGAAAACATCCATATGTGGAATATGATGAGACAATATAAAACTGGAAACACATTGTTGTTTTGCATAATATCCTCCATGGCTTTTGAAGGGACTTGAGAGAGGCTGACAAAAGTAATATGGGAAGACACACTGCATGGCCGCTAACATCACGCTATCATTACACACCTAACTAATAATATTCACATATTGCATTGATCAGCTCCAACCCAAACAATATGGAGACTGTCTGGAAGATCACACTAGTGGTGCAGCCCCATCCTTTAATCCAAACACCTTAAACACCCCTCTGTTAGAAGTGCAAATAGTATGGCGTCCGTGATGCAGCTGCTATCTTTTAGGATGAGGTGGTCTGCAGTTTTTGGCTTTCTGCGTGCCAGGGCTGTTGATCCTGCACTGTACTAATCACGCAGCAGCCTGAGCTGAGACAGGATGATTGCAGGCCCGACAGGAAATGAAGAGAGATAATGATAGGTCAGCCAGCCGTATGTCTGCGCTCACTGCATGCTCGTATCCTCGCAATGCCAGATTGGCTGCTGCATTAATCGACCTGACAGACAAGGACCAATAGGTTTCACTTGACAGCTCTGGACTCTGATGAGGATCCTGTTGCAGGAGGGCAAACAGCGGGTCTAGCTATGCAGCTCTGCCTCTACGGTCATTGAAATGATTGGCAGGTAGGCTGCATCATCTTTGGACCATCCTCCTAATAAGATTGATTGGCAGGATCCCATTGTTGGAGGTGATTGAAAATAGGTGAAATTAATAACTATGTAAGCCACATTTGAGTGGTTTGAGGGACGTTGAGATTTGAAAAAAAAATATGCCTAGAAGAACTGCTAAGTGCTTCACAGATGAATGAGAATGGATTGGGGAAGCTTAATATCCAGTTCAGGTGGCACAAACAAACATGAACACACAGACAGTCGCACAACAATGGACGGAGAGCAAAAGGGTGACATGTTGTCTAAACATGGGTGTTGTTCATCTCTTCCTCTCTAACTCCTTTACGCATTCTCTCCCTTCTTACTTTACTTTCTGTTAATTTCACTCTGAATCAAACATGTCACAACAACAATTACGTTTTGTCAAAACACCATTTTTCTTTTGTTATTTATCGTATTTTTGTTACAAAACATGTACAGGCTGTTTAGAACAACAACAAAAATACAATATCCAATTTATATGCAATTTCTTTTGTTTAATAATCAGCAATTCATAAGGTGAATCCTCTTGGAGTTTCTCTTCCTTCTGATTGTTTCAAGTCCTTCCCAAATACAGTCCATCTGGGTGTTGGTAGGGAGTGCGGGTTGGTGGGCGAGGTACAAATAAATACATAGGGCAGGATGTCAAGAAATTAAAACAAGAATTTTGATTATTTCTAAATCCAGATAATAGTACGTAGAAAGTAAGGTGTCCATCATGGTTTCTCTCAGTTTCTGCATATATATATATCCCCTAAGTAAATTTTTTTTGGATTCAATAAAAAAGAATGTTTAACAGTTGTCCACAGAATATAGCGTAATTGTTTCAGATATATTTGCTCCTTGTCATGGTTCAGTTCATGCGTTAATTTTCCATGGTGGCAAATAGCGTAAGCTGTATTGTACAGTATACTTGTGTGCAACTTGACATACTCACACATCCAAGCACACTTAATCACACATATACGCACACATGCGCACGCACACATACAAAAACGCACACAAAAGGCCGAGTGGTCTTTCTATAGTGTTGCCACAGTCCTTGTCTCCCCTTAATCACATTAAGTGTCCAGTGGGGGTACTTGGGTTTGACCGGCCATTTTGAAACCACAAATCTCCCAAAAATGTGTAAGAAAGCCAAAAAAAAAAATGAAAGAAAAAAAGGTTTGTGGACAAACAAAAATAAAACATTTTATCTGTAAAAACACACTTGATGAGCAGGTGATCCCAAGTTCTGGAGCTATCCTGAGTCACTTCAGGTCAGGGTGAAGAGGTCATCTGGTGACCTTTTGAGGATTCAGCAGCCAAAACAAGGGTCCAAAAATGTGACTGCCCTCCTTTGACCTATTTGACCCCTGTCATCTTCTTGACCTTTGATCTCAGCCCATCATATATCCTCTTTCACCACCTCACCCTTCTCCAGCAAGTGCCCATTTACATTACACACCTTCAATATGAAGATGGAGAACGACACACACGTGCACAGTAAAACAACTTCTATCAGAGAAAGAATTGTCCTCTATCTCCTGTGGGTCCAAAACACCTCTGCTTTTTGTTTCGTCTTTTTGTTTAGTTTTTTTGTGTGTGAACCTTTCGTTCACTTTTTTTTTCATACCAGGGCGTTCTTTCTTTACTATGTATCACGTCCATCAAAGCTGGGTTGAGAGGTCACAGAGAGGGGCTCTCGAGTGAGGATCAGAGTGTGACATTTCAGTTACAGGGCTAAGGCCAACCTCACTAAAACACACATGCATGCAAACGTCAACCCACACCAGAGCTGGTGAGGCACGCATGGAATATAAGGGGGGGTAACTCTTCCTCCTCTTTCAAAAACACACAAATTCTGATTGGATGGATAAAGAAACAATGAGGAATAACAAAAAAAGCAGGATCAGGAAATGGAAGTGGTAGTGAAATAACAAGAAAAAAAAATAGTCAGAGGCACTGCAAGCCAGTTTCATAGCGTCTAATTGGCAGAGATGGGTCAGGCAGCTAGGGTTTTCCAATGGCTCTCTCTGGCACAGTTCC
The DNA here is from genome assembly GCF_023349555.1 of Cebidichthys violaceus. Taxonomy (NCBI): domain Eukaryota; kingdom Metazoa; phylum Chordata; class Actinopteri; order Perciformes; family Stichaeidae; genus Cebidichthys; species Cebidichthys violaceus. The sequence continues at coordinate 4,899,799 of NW_027176296.1, read as the reverse complement.
TCCCCCCTTTTCCTGTCTGGCTGTCCTTCGACTGCATCGGTCTGTTTGTCCTGACGCTCACACCTGGACAGGAAGTGTTTGGTTCATCTGTAGTCTCATGTCCTGAATGCTACCGAGAATCTTCTTCTGATGGCCGGCCAACGTTACCCCTATCCGAAGCAAGTCCCTGTGGAGTGAGAAGAAAAGGAGAAGAAAATAAGAACAGGTGGCTGAGTCATAAAAAAAAAGACAAACATCACATGTTCAAAATTGAAGTGCAAATTTCACTTTTCACCTACAAGTAATCACATGCTCAACCAGGTGCGAACATGGGCAGCACCTTGGCAATCACCCATAAAATGGCATCCAGAGGGTATGTCAACAAAAAGGGAACACTCATCCAGCTATAGTGAATGGTCTTAATGCAACATACTTCTGTTGCCCGGCAGGTGGGCAAGATGAGGAGAGTCAAAGAGCCATAATGTGATAGTTAATGATTAAAGAGCAAACGTAGCTACTGTTCGGCAGCTGGCAGGCTTCACAGAGTCTACACCAGCCTGCCACTTAGCTATAGAAACGGGGAAGCAGAAGATCTTTTTTTTTTGTTAGATACTAAACAGATTACTCAGTTAGGGGCCTGTCATTCATACTTAGAATGGGTCTGTGTGTCAGTAAATCAGCTTTAGCTCAGCCACTGTTGCTAACCACATTCCACAGTGCTCAAAAATATCCAGGAAAAACTACCGCAAATAAGACTGTAAAGTGTAAATTAGTCTTATAGCCGAGGGCTCACAGCAGCTACGGTGTAATCTTTAGAGTAAGTTGAATGTGCAGTGGGAAAATGTGAAATGTTGACATACTGTAAAGTTGACATTACTACACCCTGGGAGAAAAGGCCTGGGAGAGTGCACCTGCTTTGGCCGTCATTAGTCAGTCAGCATAATCTAATCATCATGGCCATGTTTGTTTAACGCCGTACAATTATATCACGAGAACCTCTCTTTTCCGCTCGCTTGTTTGATTTCCCCAGTCGATAGAAGAGAGCGGACGGCGTCTGGGGCAGCAATTAGCTAACTGTTGGGGCTCTGCCACAGTCTGCGTCCTCTCCGTTCAGTCACACACACACACACACACACACACACACACACACACACAAATACTGGTTAATCTAATATTACACACAGACACCATATACTCTGCTTGTCTCAATGACTCTGTGGCCCCATCCATTTTAGTACAAAAGTGTGCACCGAAACGCACACATGAGCAAGCAATCACATACACACACACATTCAGTACGTGCGTGTGCTCACACACACAAATCCACACTGCACATCCATCCTCTCCAAAGCCAAATAAGGGTGCATCACCGCAATTTCACGCAAATAAATGGTGTTTTTTTGTTTTTTTTCATATTTCGCCACCCCCATCAGTGCAGCGATGGAGGATGAAATGATAATAAATGGGAACCATTAGAGGAATTACTGGCCATTAAGGGCAACAGAGAACCACAGTACACCACACCTGTCAGCCTGGCCAAATTGAAACAAATTACCCCCACCTCCATTGCCTATTATGCAGCTAATGAGGATAATTTATTTATCATTAGAATCGTAATTCATTTATTTGATCATGTCTGGCCTCCAATTTCCATGACTTCCATTACATCATTTCCTGTTGGTAAACACAGCAGAAGGTGGATGATCGTCAAGGTCAACTGGAGAACGTAGTTAAGGAAGCAGCGAAGAGTGCTTGCTGAAAAATGTTTTTACTCTGGTAAATTGTGTATCTGTCGATTGTGTATAAGCTTCTGGAGCAGGTGATTCGCCTCAAGGACCCTGAAGCGAGCAAGAAAGATTGTAGCCGACCCCTCTCACCCTGGACAGAAACTGTTCATGCCCCTTCCATCTGGCAGGAGGCTGAGGTCCATCAGGACCAAGACCTCACGACACATGAACAGTTTTTTCCCATCCGCAGTCGGGCTCATTAACGGAGCCCGGGACCCTCACTGACTCCGTCATCCCAAGGACAATTTCCTACCGGTCACTCCCCTGCACATCACTTCTAGGTTTCTTATTTAAATACACTCGACACTTTTACATTACACTGACATCTCACATGTTTATAGTCCTGTTATCTGTTCGTTTGTGCACTTTATTTATTTATATTTCACTTTATTTTATATTTTACTTTATTTTATATTTTACTGTAAATTTTAATATGGTTCTACTTTGCACTGTGTTGATTGTTGATTGTTAAATGCTATGCACCACCCATCATGTCAAATTCCTTGTATGTTCAACTTACCATGGCAATAAACGGTTCTGATTCTGATTGTTATTAGTCCCCTCATGATTACATAATCCTCCCCGTTCAACAGCAAACCTCTCCTGATTGATTACCTACCAAATTATAGGAAAAGCATGGAGGATCTTGTGGTTTAATGTTTCGATCTCTCTTGTCAAGTTGTGATTGCCAGTAAATCTTCCATTTTCCTTTTTTAAGCTATAGTGTTCTTTATGTCTACATAAATGCTGGAACACATAACAGTAGATGGCATGATACAGTATGTCTTCAAAGTATGATTTATGTCCGTGCCACACAGAGTATATATATGAAATATCTATTAAATACATTGTGCTTTAATTTTTATTCTTTACATCTGTTACTAATTTGATGTCTAATCGGAGCCTCTTTTCCACATCTTATCATGTTTAATTTCGCAATGAGACCAGTTTTATTCCCTCAAGGTCAATCTGTATAACACTAATTTGCCTCTCAAACTCAGCACAGTCAATCAATTTATGGCTGATTAGCTGCATCCACTCCCTCTCCACTCACTCTGCTGTCATCTGGGCCACCAGGTCAAAGGAAGCAAATCCGGCATTGACGAAGTTGTCACGGTAGCGGCTCATCTTGATGGCGTCCAGCCAGTCCCCCACAGTGGTGAAAGTGGTATAGTCTGGCACACAGCGGTCAAGCAAGGGCTGGGAGACCCTACATTGGGGAATGGGGGAGGGAGGAGGGAGAAAGAGAAACAGAGAGAGAGAGAGGTTTAAGGTCGTCACTCTACTGCCTCTACCGGCCAACCTCACCCCCAAACGCCCCCCATTGAGCGCCACCTCTCCATTTCTCCACCTCTCCTCCTCTCTTCTCCTCTCCTCCACATGTAAGGAGTTGTGTGCAGGGTGGGTGGGTGGGGGGTCACTTTTATGACTGTGGAGAGACTGGCTGGAGGCTTGGGTGGTGGGTGGTGGATGCTTGCACTGAAGCTGGTGAGGCAAGGTGGTGTGTGTTCATATAGCAGATGTCAAATCTTGACTACACACATTGAAATATTACAAGGAACCACATCAGATTTAAAATTAAGAAACTATAATAATTTGCTATAGTTACAACAACAGCTGCCATAGTAACAATGTGGATATTTTTCTTAATCAAGAATGCATTTCTCTGGCAGCATCAGTGATGCAAGAATGTGCCATGTTTCCCTAAAAATGTCTGGATTGCTCACTTCCTGTTTGTTGGCCCTTGTTTGTCTTGTTTCAGTGAGATGTCACTGTGTTGCATGGGGACTGACATAACAAAAATAAAAAAATAAAAAAATCCCACTTGAAATTCAATCTTAGAGTTTGTACTGAGTTGCACTTTCAAACCACATGCAAGTGTGGTTTAAATCTGATCTGGGAAGTTTGGATTTCATGCGTTTTTTCCTGGTCAGCTGAAACCGGATTTGGTCTCCCTGTATGAACATAAGTTTCACTAATAAGTTATAAAATTGCATGCTTTAATGTACATTGTCTGAGAGTGTTTTTGAACGTATATGCACATGTTCTTACTGGAACGCCATCCGAGGTTGGCTAAACAAAAGGGTAACACAATCCCACAGAGGTCGAAATGCATTTTGGGAAAATGCTTCATGATATCTGTGGAATGTAAACACAGATGTCGTGAACGTGTTTGTGGCAATAATGGAAGGAGTTACTCACAAACCTTCATGTGTGTATTCCTGAAAATTTGTTGGAGTGTGTTTTGCATGTTCCTGCACACCTGTTGACAGCCCTAAAGGGCCTTTTTAAAGAACAAAGTAACCCCTGGGCTGATCAATGCTGTAGATAGAGAGGCCACCTTGGGAGTTTTAATAAAACTGTGCTACAACTCAGAGAGAAGTGGAGCGGATAAACAAGGGAGGAGATGAAGGTGGAGGGGGAGACAGGGAGGTGTGGTGAGCAGAGTGGGGAGAAACAGATGAGGGAGCAGGCAAAGAGAAAGAGCGCCACTGTCTCCCCTCCTCTCTGCTCTGTTGATCCCTGTCATCCTTTTTGATGGCATTAGATTCATTAACAATTAAAAGAGGAATGGAGAGAGAAAGAGGGGGAAAAGAGAAAAGGCATGGAGGGGGAGTTAATAACAGTGATACAGAGGCTCCATTGAGTGGTGTAGATGGAGGGATTTTTAATAAGGCTTGTGCTTCGGGAGCCCAAGGCCTCAGGCCGTTGTTAACGCCAGACCCTGGCTTGTCTTAATAGAGTATTGTTAGTCCTCCTTCTCTAAAATTGGCTTCAAAAGGGTCCAGACCGTTGCTGGCCACATGTGAGCCACAAGCAGAAACACAGCAGGAAAGTTGAGTAATATTGTTCGCTAGTTAGTGAGACAGTTACTGGCCTAATTTTAAGGTCTACGGTTGGGACAGTCAACTTTTTTCCAAAGGGTTAGGTCTGTTAAACTGCTCTGTATTTTTAAGAAGTTTAGAGAGTGTGAATGTCTGCATTTACAGCATAGACTCAACAGTAGAAATTAAGCACAGATGGTGCAGGAATCCTAGCATCACCAAACCTCAGTTGCACATTCCACTTTACACCTACAATGCAATATGCAGCCATGTCAAGTGCACATAACGCACACAACCAAAGGACTTTCATCCCAGACAGTGTTAGCTAACCTCTAGCCACCCTTCAATGCCGACCAGGACGGCGGCATCATCTCTCACTCCTCCCTTGTTAGGTTTGTCGGCAGGAGGCCACCTCTCCGCTGGCCCGTTTAAAATCTCGTTAGTGGCTAATTAAATGGCGCTCCCGTCTTCTTTTGCATCGCCTTAATCGAGCTAATTAACCGCAAGCTTAATCTTCTAAGAACGTCACTCTGGTGGCCAACCGAGACCCTGGTGTCCCCCATGAGCCTAAACCAGGATTGTCTGCGGCCCTCCCTCAAGACAGAAAGACCCTGATGCAGTGACAGATAGGTAGGTCATCCCCCTCTCTATCGCTCCAACTCCACCACCTTCTATCCTCCAAATTCTTTCAAGGAAACAGGTTGTGGAGGAAGGTAGTGCAGCTAAATGTAGATGTGACATCATTGATTAAGCTCCCAGTTGGCAGAGGAGATGCTTTAAGAGCTGTATTGAGTGATGGTAATTTGGATTTGCATAATGGCCCAGGCTGCATTTGTGAGAATTAAAGAGTTGTATGGGAAGAAATCTGCACTTTATAGGAGTTAGGAGATTGTTACAGCTGACTCACGTACACCGTATTAACTTGGATAAGAAATATTTGCACAATGGAAATCATTATCGCGGTTGCTCTGGCTCAGGTGCAAATGAAATTGCTCTGCCAGTACTCTCACGGCTGAAAAGTCAAGTGACTTCATTCAATAAACGAATGACCTATTACTGTAATCTATCACAAGAGTCAGCAGGTCTCCTCAACATATGACCTAAGAAGACCATAGAAGATTTTTAGAAAGCAATCAGCACTAATGTCTATTATGCGATGACCATAATGTAACATTATTGCCCTTTACAAAGATCACTAATCCACTTACTAAAATTCATCAAGAACCTCTAGAGAAACTAAGAGAAACAGCATCATAGTTAAAGTCGATTTCTATAATCACCAGCTCCACTGAGCATACACAAGATACGACATTTGCATTGAAGCTTAATTTGATAGGGCTTTACTGATACTGAATGTGACCCATATACTTTTTTTTCTATCAGAATCATATGACAACTTACCCGGTGGACTGTGTGCTGTTGGTGACCACCTTGAGGCTGGCAGCATTGCGGATAAGCTTGTCTAGTGTGGCCACAATCTGGGCGAATTTGGGTCGCAGGTTCCTCTCTTTGACCCAGCAGTCCAACATGAGCTGGTGCAGTGCTGTGGGACAGTCCATGGGTGGGGGCAGTCGATAGTCCTGCTCCACGGCATTTATCACCTGAGAAAGGACGATAGAGAAATCTCAATCTCTTCTAATCACAGAGTGCGGTGTAGAGGCAGGATGGAACACAATGAGAGAGATCGGTCGATGGAAATAGCAAGTGAGGGAGGACAGAAGAGGATGAATGAGGGAAATGATGGAGTCAAAGATAACAGGAAAAATTATTTCGAGAATGCGTAGAAATAAAGGACAGAGAAAGATTAGTTTGAGTGGTAGTTGTGTCTAGGTATGTCGAGAGAGAATGGCTTTTGTGCAGAAGTGGTTGAAAACTTTTACAATTTTAAACATGCATCTAGTGCAAAATGCAAATGTTTATGCTGGATATTTCAGTACAATTCCTTGGAAATCAATAATATATAGTGTAATGTCACATAAATTATGCATATATCACGTAATGGAAAAATAGCCTTGTATCAGCTTACATCTTGATTGCTCATGTCCCAGTATGGCCGTTCGCCATACGACATGACTTCCCACATGACAATGCCGTAGCTCCACACATCACTGGCCGAGGTGAACTTCCTGTAGGCAATCGCCTCAGGAGCCGTCCAGCGAATGGGTATCTTCCCTCCCTGTGGATATGCGAATGAGTAGGTGAGCATGAAATACTGGAAGGATGGAGCACAAACACAGAATCACACACATACAAGAGGGAGAGAGAGGGTGAGAAAAACACAGTCTAAGGGAAATGTTGATGCACACACACATGGGTGCATGCTGTACAACCCAAACACCATGAACGTACAAGGTTAACACAGTTACAGAAAATGATACGTACAAACATGTGAAGCTAGAAGAATATTTAACGTGCTACAAACTGTATTTTTCAATATCGATCTATCACCGGCGTAGAACCCTTTCATACACAAAACTATCTGACAAATTGAACTCTAGGTGAGGTTATTGGTATTGCATGTCAGCGCTGTCTCACAAAGTAAAGAAAACACTTCCACATTAAATAGACAGATAGAAGATAATGTATTAATCTCCTTGGATTCAGGTGCCCAGTATATTAGTATTATTATTAGTATATATACATTTTAGTTAAATTACTATAAATTATAGATAATTAGAACGCCATTGCTTCCTTGCCATTGTAACATATTCAGAAGGTTTTATTTGAGTTGTACAGCGGAAGAAGAGAGCCCTTTCGGTCAACAGACCCAGAAGGATAGACTGCTGTATACAGGCCAACGAGGTGGCTTTTATTATTTTAGTATCCTGCTTTGCCAATTTTACAATTTTACAGTTACAGTATTAAACAGAGTATAGGATCAAGAATCAGTCTTTCAAAACAGACATGCCAGCAATTTGTCGGCAAAGGATATTGCAAAATGTCTGTAAAGCTGGTTTGGCTTCAGTACAAACAACGCAGCAGCATGAACAAGTTAAAACATGTTTTACAGCCATCAAAGTGAATGTACTATCGTGACTCGAAATGTCATTCAAATGTCTTTCAGCTGCATTTTTTTTGAATTATCTTATTTTTTCCACTTTCACCTGTCATCGACAGTGAGGAAAAAAAACCTCCCTTTCTACCCATAATGTCACATGGGAACAGACTTGACACATCTATTTTTTTAATATGCTCATACTTGGCTATGCTGTGGATTAATTTGTAAAAGGGGCTAAAATTAACATAGTTGGTGATGTATCGATGTTAAAACAGTACATGTAACACCTTTAAACATTGATTCCAAACATGAATACACAAACTCAAGCACATACACACACTTTTACTCTGACTCACCAGGGAGCTGGTGTAGGTGGGGTCTGTGGGGTCATCCTCAAGGAAACGAGATAGGCCGAAGTCAGACACCTTACACACAAGATTACTGTTGACCAAGATGTTACGGGCAGCCAGGTCTCTGTGCACGTAGTTCATGTCTGACAGGTACTTCATGCCTGCTGCGATACCACGCAGCATGCCAACCAGCTGGATCACTGTGAACTGCCCATCGTTGAGCTGGCATAGGAAGAGAGAGAACGGCAAGGATAGATTGGATAGTAGATCAAGGTTGCATGTTCAAAGGAATATATGTTAGCCTCCCTTTTACCTTTATTTGTCCTACCTATTTTTATTTTTTGCAATGTCTTTTACAGTACTTTCTTTGCATATGCCCTCTTTCCTGCATCTTTCATCTAATATCACTTCACACTGTAACGTCTTTCTCTTTGCTACCTATCCATCCTCAGTTCCTCCCTTACCCTTTCTCTGGCAGACAGTGCATGATGTGACTTTGAGGCAGTGATACATTGGAGACTGAGCTCTTTTTAAATGTCACCAATCGCCTGAGAGCGGTATATGTCAGATAACCATTGTGGGCTCTGCAGCAGTGCTTAAGAAGACCTTTCATGGCTCCAAAGAAAGTGAGATAATTAAAAACAGATTTGGATGGGCAAATTTGCTGGGGTTTTTTCCCTTACCCGTAGAAATGAGTCCAGTGCTCCATTCTCCATGAACTCAGTCACAATCATCACTGGCCGACTCTTGGTCACCACACCTTCCAGACGAATAATGTTGGGATGGTCAAACTGGCCCATGATGGATGCCTCAGACAGAAAGTCTCGCCTCTGGCGGTCAGTGTAGCCCACTTTGAGAGTCTTGATGGCTACGATGATCTCCCGGCGCCCAGGCAGCTTTAGGCGACCGCGACACACCTCCCCAAACTCTCCTGCGAGCCCACGTGAGCCAGGCAGAGAAACGGCAAAAGAAGGAGAGAGAGAGAGAAAGAGGGAGGGGAGAGAGGCATGACGGAAGAGTGGAGGAGAGTGGGGGAAAAGAGGGGAGAGGGGACAGTTAACTGGTTAGAATCAAGGAGCCAGGGAAGGGTAGCAGGAGGGGTGGGACAGAGGGAACTGCAAGATAAGCCAGGACTCTAGGCCAGTGTCAAGGGATGGTGGTGATGGGGGTGCATACAATGACTTTGTGCTGTTAAGCTACGGATTAAAAGAAACAGCATGTTTGAGGCATAATGATGAAATGTGAGAAGATGAAGAGTTGAAAAAAAACCGCATATGAAATGTGAAAGAAAATGGTAAAAGCAGGGTGACAGAGTGTGAGGAGCTGAGGGGGACAGAGGAGGAGAGGGGGGCATGTATTTGGTGGGGGGAGGGGGGTGCTATGCTTCAGAGTGACTAGAGAAGCGGGCACAGGAGGAGGAGATAGGTGGAGACAGAAGCTTGGGGGTTCTTGGGGTGGTGGACGCTTTACGTTTAGAGTCTACACCAAGCGTGTGCAAGAATGCAAGAGAAATCAGGCGATGTGAGCCATGTGGGGGAAGTCAGGGGAAGGTGGGGCAGGGGATGGATGGGGGGATGGAGGGATGGATTGAGGAGGGGGGAGAGGAGAGGAGGGGGACAGGGAAGACAGGGGTTGAGGGTTCGTCACTTTGAAGGCGAATGCTGGGAAGCGACGGGTTTCAAGTAGTGGCCTCAGAAGTAGAAGAACTGTAGTAGTAGCAGTAGTAATGGTAGTAGCAGAAGCAGTAGTAGGGAATCCCATCTCTGCCATCACAACGTCCTCCATTTTGGCTCAGTACAATGCTAAGAAAACTCAACCTCAATTGGCACAGTCCTGCAGCTTTTGAGCAGAGATATTACTATCAAATATATCATAAACATAAAATACTTTACTATCTACAACATATCAATTTGGGGAGGGTTTCTAAAGGAGGGGACACAACCACATAATGCCAGAAACAGGGGTTACATGTAGTTATCCAGTAGAAGCACTCTTTAATAAAGAGGTTCTCAAGACACTAAAAGGTGGGCAGGGTCAGAGACTACCAGTCCTGGACAAGAAATGTTTTTTATATCTTAAGCCCCATGCAGACAGAAATCTATATTTCAGAGGGATGCAGGAGATAAATATTAGCCATGCTCCTTGGTAACAGGAATTGCTTTGAACGATCCAATACACTCCACAGGCTACTACACATGCAGGATCTGTAGCGTCAGATTCTCCACATGGTCTTTCAATAACAACTATATGTCAGTAACCAAGTAATGGGTTTTGGTCAAATACATCCATGTGCAAATACTAAATAGTTATATTTTAACACACAAAGTATCTATCTGTATAAGTAAAATGAGAAAAAACATGGCCAACAATTGTCCCAAAAAACAATAGAGCTGTAATTAATACTGAAAGAGATAAGAGAGCAAACCAAACACCTGCACTCAGACAGGATTGCCATCTCCCCTAGAGAAACAAATCCTGTCTGTATGGGGCTGTAGTCTTGCATTGTGCAAAATCTGATTCCATTAGATTCAAGTTTTTAATCATTTGGACTGCTGTTTCATAATTATTTAAACTAAATTAATTTCCTCACATAGCATTTTCTCAATCCAGGATTGGGCTCTGTTTAAAGGAAATGGGTGAAATAATAATCCCTCATACAAAAGGTATTGCAGCTATTCCAAATGCACATGGCATGGCACACAACTTAAGGGTGCTGAAACTGTGAGTGATGCTAACTTAAAGAGGACACACTGCAGCTAGTTATGCTTTAGACACAGAGTGCTGGAGACATCTGTAAAACTAGAAAGGGGTTCCTAACAGATGACGAGTGTGTGTGTGGGGGGGGGGGGGGGGGGGGGGGGGGGAGCAAGGAGAGGTCTAGCGATGAATTGAGTGAAAGTACCGCTTGGTGTGAAGTCCTCTAACGGTATGGCCTGGAGGTGACTAGCAGTCTTCCCCCTGTAGCTCAGGAGCTTTGGTGGGTTACCTGCGCCGATGACCTCCTCGATCTTCACGCAGGAGACGTCGATCTCCTTGGCAAACTCGCGCACAGCCTCGTTGGGATCCTCATAGGTGAAGGGGTCAATGTAGACTTTCATTCCAGGTGTTACTATTGGGGATTCAGTGGCAAGAACAGGAAAGTGAATCTATGGCGTCAAACTAAATTTTAACGCTATGTTAAGGTCTGAATACATATTCTTTATCAACAGGATAGATCAATGCTTTATTATTGCACTGGAAGCCAATTCATGCTATGTGAGCTATTATTTAGTGGTTAAGGATGCTGAGCCATTGCTAAGTGGTAATGACTGAGCAGAAGTATAGAAATAATGCTTTTGGAATGTGAATAATGAAAGAAGTAGGAGCATCTCAGCAAAGAGACTTACTGTACTGCTGCAGTTTCTCTGTGTACTCCGACTCTGAACCGTTTCTCTGCTTTCTGTTGAGAAAGATGAAAACACAAATTGAGTCACGTGGCTCCACACAGCAGGGTGCAAATGCCGGAAAGGAACAAAAGCGGGAGAAGAAAACAGATCCCTAATAATGTCTGCAGAGATGTAGCCACACTACGCTGTAGCATTTGAAGCAAGGAATGCACTGTAGATAACAAAAGATTGGATCAGTGACTGGTGGTAAAAATATTCATACTTGGGGACTGGAACAAGAGTCTAAACAAAAAAAGATATCATACCATTGTCTGAAGCAGCAAGTGAAAGCCATTTACTCTCGGTACCTTTAAAAATGAGCAAACGAGACAAAAGCAGACTCAAACAGCAAGCTCAGCTGTCTCGGCTTACTCGCCCTACAGACATCACACTGAGTGTTTCTGCCTCTTATTTTTTTCATCATGGACTCTCTCTGTCTTGCTGTCATTCTCTCTTTCCTTTTTCACTATTTCCCTTCTCTCTTTTCATTCTTTTAGTTTCTGTATCCTCATCTTCCTGCATGGAGGTGGGGGGAGTGGCAAAGATGATGACAGAGCGAGGGGGCTGGGTTGTTGAAATTACATGTTAATGTGCTTCCTTTGTTGTCTAACCAGTAACCAGGGCAATAATACCCGATGGTGATTTGCATCTTATTTCAAATTCTAATTTGGTTCCGGAATATACCAAAGCTCTGTGATTTATATTACTACTATTTTCTTCTTTTTCTTCTGTGGCAGTCAGAGCAGCAGCTAAGCCAAGACCCTGAGAGAGACACAATGTAGCGGTGTGAAAATAGAAGAGAGCGAAAAAGCGAGAGGGAGAGGTGGGGTAGCAAGGGAGATTATTATTCAGTCTAGCGTGACCGATGCCCACGCTTGTCAGCCGCTGCCTGAACTGGCTTGTGGAGGGAACCCAGTGGGCGCAAGTCAGTGGTGGGTGCCAACCTTTCACACGTATATACACACATGCACTGCATTTGCTGCTTGACAAATGAGTGGTATAAGAATAAACGAGAGTGGTTAGACCCAGCTGATGCAATGTCAGGCTTTTTGAAAGGTGTGAGCAGCCGCTCGCATCTTCCCAGTCAATTGGGCCCAGCAGACAGGGCCACATCTGGGTTCTTTGTGGTCGGGCAAACGCATAGTTGATTCTGAGTGCCGGGCCATGAGGACAGACCTATCAGGCCCAACAGCTGCTCCACCATGCTGTGTCCAGTGAGCAAAGTAACATTTTGGCCAAAGCTGTTTACTATTCAGAAATTCAAAAGGCTAATCTGACATTCAGTGGCCTCACAGGTGGCACAGTAATCCGCGGAGACTCTTCTGTGGTGGTTTGGAGGACATGCAAACAAAGTTGACATTTGTAGCAATCTCTGTTTGTTTTTTTCAACTTGAAGGAAAAATATTTTCAACAAATGTTTCTGTAAATCCTCGCCAAACATATTCTGTAGTAAATGAGTAGACATGTTTTGGCACACATGCTCCTCTTTTCTGTGTTCTGACTTTCTGAGAGGCTGATAGAGTTAGTTATATTCTGACCTGAGACAGACGATAGCGATGACAACAACTGCAATGATGAAGACGAAGGCAGCGGTGGCTGATCCCACGATGAGTGGCAGCTGCTCCTGCCATGACTTTGGTGGGTCGGCTTTAGGAGTGAAAGAGAAAAAGTGGTTACTTGGAGGACTCCTCACAAACATTCACCACATACTCCATTTGTATAGTTGATGACTGTGTCAATGTGTGCTCTGTCGTAAGTCTAACTGTAGGCTTTTACACCTCTCTCGGCATTCCCACTTCAGATTTATATGCTTACATAAGTAACCATGCCCCTGCGCTCTTCTGGCTTTATTAAGCACAATGAAGAGCAACCTGAGACTAACAAATGCATTTATGAAGCTTGCAAGATATATTATTTAGTTAGTTTTCTGTGTCTGCTTAATGATGAGTATGAGTAAAAGTGAAGCTGATACCTTGACTAGATTTTCACCAAATCATAAGTCAAATTCTCTACAAGGATTTCAGTCTTTTTGCATGAATAGGCATAGTACCTTCTATCTCTATAAGCCTTTGAGCCTCCATTATGTTCATAAACTTTTTCACAGCACTATTATAGAGGTATTGCTACTAAGCCACGAATCTTCCAATATATCCCTGGGTAATGAAGTAGGTATGGGAGTAACATACTTTGCAAGTTGGTGCTGAAGTCGGCTGGGCTGCTGTAACGGCCGTAACCAGCCACTGTTCGGGCACGGACCTGTACCACATAGGGTGTACCAGCCTTGAGACCTTCAATGCGGGCATTGCTCCGTTGTGCAGTCATTGTATGAGCAATGGCCTCACCCTGATCCTGCAGAGGCAAAGAGAAGCAATCATAATCAAAACAATGCCAAATAGTGGCCCCCTGTGTTCTCCCTACTCTGATGCTCTACCCTCCCTTCCACACCAATCTAATCACACAGGCCAATGAAAGAAATATGGAGATAAGACCAAGAGCAAGAGGGAGAGAGACAGATTGTAGCCAGTGTGTTAATTCAATGGGAGGAGGATATGACAACAAACAGAGCAGATATACACTGAGTGCCTTTGTTCTTTCTCCGAAGCATCCAGACACAACTCTCTGGGCCCCTAGAAAATCCAGAACTTTTGTAATGCGTGGATTGAGAGAGGATGCGGGAGAAGAGGGAGGGCAAGAGGGAGAGATGGAATTTGAGTTTCAGAAAAGGGCAGAGCATAATAGAAATACAGAAAATGATTGGGAGGAGAGAAATAGAAAAATGGAAGGAGGGATAGAGTGATAGGAAGAGGGGTAGGACGATCACACAAACTAAGATTGGAAATGGTGACTTGCCTCACTGCAACCATGTGTTTATCAGCAGAGGCATTGTTTTCCACATTAACAGAAACACAGATGAAACAGAGACCATGCAAGTCAATGAAATTGGATTGAATTAGAGGCGTTGACTTACATTGCTGCTTACCTTCTCATGGTACTTAATCTCATAATCCAGAATGATTCCGTTGGGTTTCTCTGGAGGCAGCCAGGACAGGCTCATGGTGCTCGCTGTGGCCGCCATCAGGTGAACTGTGGGCACTGCAGAGGGAGCTACAAAGGGCAAGACAAATAAAAGAAAATCCGCTTTAGTTATCATTTTCTATGTAATGATTTTTTTCAAATTCTATGCCCTTTGTATGTCCACAGAAGCCCACATACAAAGTCTTAGGCTGTGGGCTTTGTGAAAAGCTTTGGCCGATAGTTAGTATGCAGAACCATTCCCCACTATTGCTCAAATTCTTTCTCCGAGTCCGCGGGGAGGGAGAGGGGATGTCTAAGTCTCCTGTGACAAGAGAATCAAACTGAAAAACTGATGGATAAGTCTCTGGTACATGTAGTTCTCTTTACCATACACCAACTGTAGGCAAGCTTAGGGGCAAGCACACATACAGATGCAGACTTTTCACTTTTGATTCAACTGCATTAATGCCAATCTACTGCTGCACTTTTGCTCCAAACTATTGAGGAAGTTTTTTTGGGACCAGTAATTTTTACCTCCATTGGTAGTTTTCCAAGTAATAAGACATCCTATGAATTATTTACTTATTTATTTATTTACTCAAACTATATAGACATAATTTATATAATTTGCCCATAAATAGACATGCATGCATTGGTGGACTCACACTCACAGAGGAGCATAAAACACAGAGGCACTCCACCCACCTGAGCTTCTAATGCTTTGTTCCTATTAATGGCCAAGTGTTGTCTGCCTCTCTGTCTCTCTTTCGTCTTTTCAAAGTTCAGGCTTGTTTTGCTCGTCTGATGCACTCCCTCCTCTCAGTCTACCAACTACTCAGATTTTGTTTCATAACTTCAGCTGTCAATCTTCAGTTGTAGCTTCTGTTAAAAAAATAACATTCTTCACTTCACTATTTCCTACACAATCACCTTCTTTAATTTCCCCTGTCCTCTTCAGCTCTTCACTTTTCATCTTCCTTTTCACTACTGCAGACCTCTATCTCCACTCTCAGTCTTAGTCCCTCTCCCTTACTTCAAGCTTTTTAATCCTTCATTTTTAGTTCTTTCATCCTCCTCCTTGCATTTCTTTTCTCCCTCGGCTGCCTGTGTTTGAGGCCAGACATCCCTCTGTTTCTCTCTCTCTTTGCACCCTAAACCTTCCCTTCCCTGCCTCTTTCCCTCCCCCATACTATCCACCAAGGCCCACCACGTCTCCCTTTCTCCCCCAGAAGACAATGCTTCCTAGGCAGATCCCCTGGTTTCTCTAGCCAGGGGATTAGGGGCCCTCCTCCGGGAGAAAACGTTCGAGTAACCATGGAGGTGGCCCCTGGGGCTTATCGCCGCCCTAGTATTTATTTTGCTTCTTAAAAGGTGAATGCACATGCAGGGATGGTCTTGGGACTACACCAGGGGATAATCTGATCACAGTTGATGCTCTCTTGCCCCCTCCTATCCCTTCACCTCTTTTTTTTGCACCAAACTGACCCCAAGCAACCCCGGATGGACATTGGTCCCTGTCAGGACAGTGCCGAACCCCTTGTAAAACAATGAGGCCCTCACATGGGGTCCTGTAGGGCCCCCAAACAGAAGGCCTCCCTGAAAAAGAAGGACGGCGCAATGGAGACAGGCGAGAGATGATGGGGGAAGGAGCAAGGGATAATCCTTGGTGTTGTCTAAACCTGCAGGAATAGTAAATTCAACAAAACGACTAAACACATCCAAGGCACAACTTAAGAGCCCTGGGAGAACCTCAACAAAGAGACCAACCCACACAGACTAAAGTGTAGAGTACGCTCAACAGCACTGAGGTTATTTAAGGTAAATTGAACCAACTGAAATTGCTACATTTCATTGAGTAATTGCAAAAATAATCTACCTTGCTTCTTACTAATCTACATACCTATCTTTATCTTTATTTATTTTTAATGCCAGATCATTGACCCTGAAATTTAATTTAGATTGTACATCTGACATTTGATATAAGTAACACAAGCAATAACATATTATTACTAACCTAGTGTTTTGTATGTATGTATGTATGTATATATATATATATATATATATATATATATATATCATATCATATATATCAGCTGTATTTCAGTCTTCTGTACACATATTTTTTTCATCCAAGCACTGATTGCAACATTGGCCTAGTTACTGTTGTTGCTGTGGACTGAAGGAGTGGTGGGTTGGAAGCAGTGGGCAGCTAAAATACTGAGGGTTCAACACTTTGAATGCAGACTGCCTCGCTATTGCTATTTGCAGTGGTGTTAGTACAGAGCATGCTGTGGGCGTGTGAAAAAGGTCCCTTTCTAAGCTCATTCAGAAGAATGTCTTCCTTCTCAATCCCTGTTCAAAGGGAAAATATGTAACACACTCCTACATGCATACAATAAATTGATCTCTACTTCTTAAGTGCAGAACATATTCTCTGACATTGTCTTGCATCTTTTTTAAGCCTTTCGCAGTGCCTACAAGTTCAATATTGATTTTTGACAGGTAAGCCAAGGGGCTGCAGCTGCACCTACCGGCCTGATTTGTGGTGATGTTCACTGCAGAGAACTGAGGCGTGTAGGGGCTTTTGTTGGAAACACCGTTGACCGCCTGGATCTCAAAGCTGTACTGCGTGTGGGCTTGTAGATTACGGACGGCCACACGGCGCTGGGTCAGGCCCAGGTGTCGCGGCGAGATGTCGACGTTGTCGTCACACCGCGAGCACATTCCCCGCTCAGGCAGGCACTTCTTGCAGATGACATTGTAGAAGATGTCTTCACGGCCACCCAAGTCCCGTGGGTCGCTCCATTCCAGCACAAGTGAGGTTTCGTTCACGCTGGAGATGACACTGCGTGGTGCAGAAGGAACAGCTGCAAAAGAGAAGTAAAGCGTGGTTAAGATGAGGGAAATAGGTTTGGAATCAGAGTGAATTTAATCTCCATGCACAATAGGTGTTACAGAATTTGTCTTGGTGACAGTACAGAGACATACTGACAATAGACAGAGATTCATACTGCAAAACACAGTTTACATATCATTATACACATACATTCATTATTCCATAGCTGCTATCAACAGAATTCATGACCCAAGAATTGTCCTTGTGCTGTGGTATTAGTACATTTTTCATGCATTAACTACAACATTTTTTTCTTCCACATAACAAGAGTCTCTTCCAGCAGTTCTCCAAAAAAAGGACAGGAGTTCAAATTTAAATTGCATGCTCATTTCCAGTGTGTGTCTGTGTGTAAAGTGCTGGGGGGAACGAGCGAGACAAACTATTGGCAGAGCCTTAGCAATTCTTATCCAATTACTGGAGCCTTATCTCTCACTGCACTGTGGGAGAATTAGCCCCCCACCCCAGCAACAGAAAAAAGGATCTTCTTCTTTCTTCACCAGCGAATGAATTAGCTCCTACGTGTGCGTGGTTGCTATTAACGAAGGCACTGCTACAAGAAAAAATCCTCCACTGTCTGTAAAAGGATGGCAGCATCGTGAACAGATAGACTTCACTGAGAGGCAGACAGGGGAGGAGTTGGATGATAACGTTTAGGATAACGTTGGGAAAGCAAGCAGACTTGTTTGCCATCCGTGTGGCCTGGTGGGAACCTACTCCTGATGCCTTTTATCAGCCAGCGAGAGCACAATTCAGAGAAGGAAGTTTGGGAGAATATACGACACAGTCAATAATTTAGTTTTATGGCTAACAACACTTTTGATTACTGTATGAATATAAAATATAAATCTATTTCTGTCTTGTTTTCAAAAGGATTGCAATAACATCATTTCACATTATCAGTATGACTTTGAAACTTGTAGTTGCTATCCGGTCAAAGCAGCCTTTACTTACTGGTACAGGGGGAGTCGGGAGAATCGGTGTCTGAGCGGTAGTAGCCGTTTCTACAGGAGCAAACACTGGATGCTCCTGAGCTGGCACGGCTGTTGGCTGGACAGGGCAAGCAGAAGCTGTCTCCTTGTTTGGACTTGAAAGTGCCAGGGCTGCAAGCTGATGTAAAAAGAAAAAAAAAAGGAAAAATTTAAATTAGTAATAGTGAGGATTGTATATAACAATTTAAGCAACACTTATATTACATTTGTGTGGGTCATATTTTCCAAAGGGGTAGTAGGCCCAAATAATACATTTTACTTTCACACATCCTTAGTTTTAGTATACAAGCATCCACAACACTATAGTGGAACATTCCATGGTAACACTGTTCCAGCTCACTGGTAAAAATGACTACAACCGCGTATTTGATGTGTTTAGCATGTGTTTGTTTATGTACATGTGTGCACATGGACATGATTTGTTATTTTTCTCCTCAAACCCACATGTTCCCTTTTCCCCTGATAGAGAGTGCATGTAAGGCAAACTGAAGAGGGAAAAGAGTGGAGAGGGGGTTTTGAGCAGCATGTAGCTGTTTGCTTAAACCCATGCTCACACGACGAGACTGTCATCCGAAATTACATACACGACACTCAGAGCCAACGCGCTGGCATGGTGCTTTCACTTGAATTCAGTCAATTATGAAATACATATACAGATGCACACAGAGAATCAAAGAGGCACACGCTGCAGTGTACACAAACATGGGTCTGGCCTCAACTGTACAAAGATGCATGTCTGTTCACACTCACACTCAATTCACTTCAACTTACTCAGTTTTAAGCGACTCTTGTCTGAATCCTTCTGTCTTTAAAATCTCCCTTCACAGACCTACACAAAATTAACTTCACCATACTTACCTTAACTGGTTCCCGATTGGTAAAGCCTAGTTAATCTGATAAGAACGCCGCTGGCCTTTGTGAATGCCCTTTCTCCATTTATAGCCGCTGTTTGGAAGTTTATAACTCAGGTGATAAGTTGCAGACGTGGAGGGAAACACAGACAGCGGCGCCTTTGGCAGGCCACATATCTTTGATAAACTGTCTCGTTAAAAGATGAGTGAGTTTGCCGCAGCGCTTAATAAAGAAAGACGAGAGCAGGTAAGACAGGCAAAGTTTACAGGGGCCAGTTGATTAGCTGACCCACTAGTGCGTTAGCTCGTCAATGTCAAGGACACACTGCGATGTTTGTCCCTCTGAATGATAATCATCACTATAGCTCGTTTTACGCTCCCTGTTAAAAAACAACAAAGGTTGGAGGTCAAATCTACAGCAGACCACTTCCTGCTACTGCTGTTTCCCCCTTTTCTTTTCTTTTTTTTCTAAGTTCAATATTTGCACAAAACCACCAGTTGACTGCACCGTGTACATTAGCACTGTGTGTATTTGTTCTTCCACCATTAATCAGAGTCTTCCACACCACTGACTAACAGGAAATACTGCTTGATAAACAGATAAGAAACAACCTCGAGTTATACCAGGTGGGGGAACAACTTCTTTGATTTCGTATCATGACCCATGCAAGTTCATTCAAGTTCACCCAAAGTAAACTACCAGCAATTTCTCAACTCCCAAGGGAAGAGAGAGTGGGAAGTTTTTGAACATGTTGGCCTAAAGATTTTGATGGAGCAGTCCCATTGAAAGGAGATTTTTTTCTAAGAAGGGCTGAAAGTGCTGATAAATAACTTCCAGTGATTAAAGGGGTCATCCTCTTCCTTTCATCAATTTTCCCCTTAGAAAAACGGCTAAAGAATGAGGAAGAAAGAGAGACAAGGGGCAGGAGCAAAAGGGAAGGAGAGGTGGAAGAGGTGGAGGCATAGATAATGCTAATTCTGCAGCTCCCCCCTTTCCCCACTCCCCTGTGTATTATCCTAAGCTCTATGTTCATGCAGAACATTGAGCTTAAGGAACTGATTAGAATATATGCTGAAATTGGAAAGTATGGAGCATGACGAGGAAAGTAAAGAATATTGGGGCTGCAGAATGTGCAGCAAACAAGTGGAAAGGCAAAAAAAGGCTCATCCATTAATATTAATGCAGACACCCTTACTGTAACTCTTGGCATATTAATGAGAGCAACGGCCTTCAGATTGAGAAGGAACGGGAGAAAGAGAGGAAATACTAATACATAGAAAGGTGGAGAAAGCTGCATGTTGGCATGAGGACAGAAAAGCAGAGGAAACAAGAGTCATGGTCAAAGGATGATGAGAAATGGGCTTGGAGAGGAGAGTGGACCTGAAGAGAGGTGAAAGGAGAAGACAAGAAGAGAGGTAGATTTATCCCTTGTGGTCTCCACTGAAGCTTGATTAGAGTATGTTTTATCAGGACCCAGTCGCCAGGGCTTTAACCTTGAGCTGCCAGGAGCAAACAAATTAGTTTTTAACCACATACACCATGCTTTAGATTTACTACGCTCTCTCTCACACATACACACTCTCCTTCTAAAGGTGAGTACACATATTTAGGGTCTGCCAGAAGCTGCCAGTGTAAAGTATCCACCCACTCTCTGGATGATCACCAGTATTGGTACTTAACTTAAAGGTCTTCTCACCCTCATCTCTCACTGCTATAAGGAGAAGAATGAGCCATCTGAACCCAGGCAGGCAAACCACACACAAACTGTACATGTGCAGACACCTCACATTCAACCCAGCTGATGAATAACCCTACCAGTTCCCCGCTCTCTCTCTTTCTCATTCTGCTTTCTCCATTTGACCTGCGCACCATGAGCCTAATTTTACGCCCCCATACCCCTCAACACACACACACACACATATTTTCCATGTATCCCTCGCTCTTTTCCGCGCTGTCACCTGCACTGCATTTTAGTTGAGACCTTGCTGTTTAAATTCACCTTGCTCTCAACCTCTGTGAACCCGTCATGTTTTCCATCAGACCTGAAACCATCATAGGGCCTCTCAGAAACAGACGGCCTCCCCTGCATTGCCATTTATTTAGCAACCAGCTGCCAAGCAAAACTGAGGTCAGAGGAGTGAACAGTCGCCTGCTGATGGTGTCATCTAGTGTGTATATCTAGTGTGTATTATTGTACTTTATCATCATTGGATTAATGTGTCAAAGAATACAAGGCAAATAAATGGCTCATAATAATGTGGCAGCTGGACAATCTAGTGATAGAGGCTGTGACCTGTAGCCAAAACAATACCGCTTCAATCTCTCCAACAATCAGTGTGTGTCCACAACATCCTTTCGTGCACATGAAGCGTCCTTCAGCAAGACGTTGACCCCTTACTACTCACTCATTGTAATTCACCATGCATGCAACCATCAGATACTATGTGTCTAAAATGCAAATTAACTTTTCTCACCAGTAATAATGTGATACATTATTGATCGCTATAGGGAAATCCCCCCCGCCCCCCAAACCCCACCACCATCTTGCAGGAAGGAAAGACGGTGAAATATGCAACAACAAAAAAAATAGCACACTGCTCTGTAAATTTGTTAAGTTTCATTGAGTGGATTTGGGTAGCTTTGGGTAGCAGTTAACATAGGGCTTGGACCTTGTTTACTCTGCTGAAGTCCATCTCTCTAACCTCTAGATTAATCCACCATGACAAACACTGAGTATTAAAATCCTCGACTGACTCAAAATACCTGTTGTGAAAACACTCACCTTGACATTGGGTATCCTTCATGGCTGGTTCAAAGCCAGACGAGCAAGTGCAGGCTCCTACAGGAACCATCCACTCGCCATCTCCATTGCAATAGAGCTTCAATGGCACAGACACTTCAAGAGCGTTGGGGACACAAGTTCCTGGCGCAATGACCAAGGAGGTTGCCTCGGCCCCAGTTGCTGTCTCTGGGAAAACGGCAAAGTTGGCAATGGTGGTGGAGCATTTTTTGTAAAAGACCCTCACTGAGATGAGTGACATGCAAGCACCGAGATCCTGGAAGGCCAAGTAGAACCCGGCTTTGGACAATGGACCGAAACTTCGAACCTTTGTGTTTACCCGCCCAGTCTCAAGCATGGAAAAGCTCTCATCTGGGGCAATGGTATCCACCTTCACATAAGGGTTCTCCATCCAGAAAGGGCTTGTGGCTGTGGCTGAGTCTGAGTCAGACTCGTAGTAGAAGAGGTTGAAGGTCTCTTTGCAGGAACCTGGGATGTTGGGAATGCTGTTGCAATCGCGCACTGTGAATTTCATCTCCACATATACACGCAGCACATCTTTTCGTGGGATGAAGTCACTGCGCAGCCAGTTATTCTGGTTGAGCTCACGTACATTGCAGACTTGGTACGTCCGGATGGGGTTCATGGCATCATCGTACCCACTCACCTCTTCCCACTGAAAAGAGAGTAGAGAAACATAAACAGATCAGAGGCTGTAAATGTGTATTGATATCTTGGACAGATATTCAGACAGTTTTTTCTGCTTTTTGGGCATTTTCAATAACATTCCCTTGCCTTTGCCATGCTACACTTTTCATCTCTGGTTAGTGGAGCCAGGGACGAGGACTGCAAATTCATCTCAATTACAGCAACCTGTCACCCCCTCACCACAGAGCCACCGCAGCATGTTTACCTCATATCTGTTTGGAAGTAGCAGTCACACTGCTTCACAACCAATTACGCTTCAATTACAGAGCAATGATCGCAACGTCCTCTAATGAAGACGCCGGTTAACCTTCATGATTTTCGTTTTTTACACTCCTCTACATCTTTCAATGCTGCTACAGTACCCAGGGGGTGAATTACTCAGGATAAAATGGGATTAAATTTTCTAAACTTTGATTACCAGCTTCATTACATAAGCGCAAGCAAACTAGACTTAAAAGCTTTACTGTTAGACACATTTTTCAATCTCGAATGAGGACACCAAGATTAAATCATTTCACTTCAAATAGCGATTACTGTGTATAATATATCTTTGTGTGTGTGTGCTGAGGGATCTGCTCTCCTTTCCTATCAGACAAACAGAGTGCATTTATTATTAAGGCCTGGTAAGGTTATTTGCATACGTAGCAACTTTCAAATAAGTGTTTTGCATTAGGTATAGCAATGTATTAAAGCATTTAAAAGACAATGAGGAGGGAGATTACATTTAACTAAATAAAACTAGATAAATGAATAAAAGCTTGAGTGCAGTTTTAGCTAAAAGTCTGTACTATTTTACATGGCTGTCATTGGACTTGCTACCTAAATCAATGAGATTGAACCTGCGACATACTGATTACAGGGTGGTCACATTACTCAGACCCCCTGCCACCCTGAAATATTAGAATACTTGACTCTTAAATGCCAAAACACATCTATAACAAACTAAGTGTCTGTGGTTGCACTCTCAGGACCAAAGTTTTCCTCGGAACATTTGATTGAAGGCACCAATTTGTTCTCCAGAGCCAGTTCTTACTATCTGAGCATCTTAATTGAGGCTGTGATATGGATGTGGTGGAGACAAGTCTATTCATCCAGGACCCTGGAGGCCATAAGTGGGAGAGGGAGAATGGGTGTAGCTCCGCCGTTGCATTAAAACGATGGCTCGGCGAGAAGGAGGAAGCGACTAGAGGGAATCGATAATCACCGGCCAGGTCAATGGGATGGCTAAAAGCATGAAGTGTCAATGGGTATTTAGTTTAGTGTAATAAATCACCCACTGCAAAAGAGCATTACAGCCAAGTGTTTGTGTGTGTGTGTGTGCATGACTTTGTGCATGTTTGTTTAAATGTGCTAGTGTGAGTCAGTCTGCCTGTGTGTTTACTTGCTCTGTGTGTTTGTTTGAGGGTATGTACGTTAAGTTGTGCGTCTGTTTGTGTATGTGTGTGTTAAGAGAGAGGTCATCCCCCAGAGACACGCACCAGTGGCCAAACACTCTGAGCGCCTGCTTACAAAGCATGAATGAATTAAGTAGGTCATTTGAAAAGGGGTCAAGTTTCTTGGCATCGATTTCCAACAAGATTAATCGTTATGCAAGATTTGCAATTCCACTTAATTTTCTTTGTCCTTTCCAATCAAAGCTTTCAATTTTACTTTAAGATGATGATGAACAATACCTCTGTGATGCACTCCTTGGCGGTGCAAAGGCCCGCCTTAAAATATATATGGCAACATTTTGGCGTAACTATGGCTCTTTGGAACAAACTATGGATATGGATGGCGAAAGTAGACGCATGTTGTGCTACAGGAATTTAAGACATCTTTATGGACAACCTATGCCATTTAACAACATGTTTTAGCATGCTGGAGATCTGTGAAGCAGCCAGTAATAACAATAGTTATTATCTCCACAAGCTTACTAACTTGGTATATTGTTATCAGTTTGGTTATGGAAAACTCTGTGGGTGTCATTCCAAGTCTGAAGAATGCCTTGCTTTATAGGGGAATACCCCCTTCATGACCCATCTGTTTTGGAAGATAAATGATACAGTATATGGGCAAACACACACACACACACAATACAGAGAGAAATAGGGAAAATTAGAAATACAAGCAACAACATGAGGGCAGCTCGAGATAGGTGTCTACATGCACAGACACTGAAACACACACAGACATGCATGATGCACATATTCTGCAGGGTATTACTATAGACAGATGAAGACAGTGAGATAGAGAAATCCACAAACCAAAGTGCAGACACAGAGGGGAAAGAACACGTGTACACACACACACACACACACACACACACACACACACACACACATGTGATGGCAGTGCCTTGCACGTATTAATAATTAGATGTGCTCTTACAGACACACATTCACAAACCCACTGACACAAATAGATGCAGTTTATTTTTCCTCTGTGTATCTTTATGTCTGATGCTTTATTTGTATGTGTTGTGCAACACTGTGAAAAACAAAGAGATGCTGTGACTCAGACTTGACTGGACAGCATGCCTGGGAAAGTGTGAGTAGTCTATGTGAGTGAGTCTTTTTCTAAGATTTTTTGTTAGAAATTGATTTTTTTTTCTCTCTTATATGCTGTCTCCCTTTCTCTGCTTGGACATTTCTGTGGATTTTATTTAATCTCAGTCTCACTGTTCTCCCCCTGCCTTCCAGCTCTCGCAGCATTTTGTTTTGTTTGTCTTCTCAGACACTATCGGTTCCTCCTAAACACTTGTCATCCATTGCAAAAACAGGCCACGACGCTCCCATTGCAAGACCCCAAAAGCATACAAATAAACATATGCACAATACATTGTGCAAAAAGATAGCAGGGAGGATTGATTTCTTTTGTAAGAGAAAAATAAAAGGAGGGAAAGCAGGGTGGAAAGACACCTCAGGAACAATCACCATCTGTGAGACATTCTGCTACAAAAAAAAGGCAGGGGAGAAACTCTTCTCCAGTCTTTTAGTTGATAATGGGATATCTGGAGCGCATAAGGCTCTCCACTGTATGTACATCTATTGAAAAGGGGCATCTGTTGCGGGTTTGATTGGAAACGAAACAGGAGGCGTTCTGCATGGGTCTGGTGGGAGCATCACTACTGCATTGTATCTTAACGAGGAGGAGGGGGGCAGAGGAAGGCAAAGGAAGATGGACGGATGGGAAGGGAGAGGGACGAAGGAGAAGGAGGGCACGAAAGGCTGTGAGGGCGTTTGTCCTACTGATTGTTGCAGCTGAGGCGGCTAGTGTGTCTGGCTTCATTAGCGCTTAGTTACTTGGAAGTAAGAGAAGGGGAAAATAAGGAGGGTGGTCGACTTCGAACAGCTGGGGTGGAATGTTCCTGCAATTGCAGGGTAAAAACAAAATGTAAAAAATGGGGCCCCACCTTTTAAAACACAAGGGCCAAGTCAGAGGGCCACACAAAGGCAAGGGGAGGAGCGCTGGGGGTCTTTGAAGTATAGCTGAGGAGGGGTCAAGACTCCTCTTTAGGCCATTGTGGAGACCACATGGGAAAGCAAGATGGGGCTGTCACTGGCACATTGTGTGTGGTAGATTTGGATGCCAGGGTGTGCAATGGGTCAACGGCAAGAAATATTTTAGCGTTTAAAAGGTTAGTTCATGAGGAAAATTATGTTTTTCACGTTATCGGTGCACTGGGGCAAGGAGAAGGGAACATCTGTGACTGGGCGGGTCAGTGAAATTGGATTGCAGTGTATCTTTTTCTGCTTGCTAAAAAGCGCATCCTGTTGAATCCCTATACATATCCTGTTGAGTGATTTGCCAATGAAGGTGTGCAGGACTGTTTAACTTCAGAGAGGCATACAGACACACTGTATTTAGAAGCACAAGCACACACAAACACACACTCAACACTAAATGTACCCCTTGAATAAGTGTAGGGTCGAAGTTATTGTCTACACCTGAACATATATGCACATGAATTTCAATTATAAATCTAAAGCAGCGGTTATGTTGCCCGCACAATTCTCTTTTCTCTTCCACCATCTGTTTCTCCATTAATAAATCAGTCTTACTCTACACAAACACACAAAGGCATGCAAACACACACACTCCACAGTGAACTCACCCCGGTCTCAGGGTGTGCAGTCCAGGCTAATTCTGTCGTGGCCCACTTCGTGTCCATCAGCGTCTCTGTGAACAGAAGCAGAAAGAAAACAACCAGGTCAGACAAAGAGAAACAGGGTGACAGGGGAGATCAATAGAACTTTCAATAGTTTTACAACAATGTCATAAAACTTGTAAAATGAGCCGCGGAAGAGATAAGAGGCTTTGACCGAAGTTGTTCTCAGATAACTGGGTGAATTAATGAATGACAGAAAGCGCGGGCTTAGAGCGATATTAGATTCAATTAGACAAAGAAGTACTGTACGTCTGTGTGTGACAGGAAGACCAACAGACAGTGGGAGAGTGAGGCAAGGATCTAGGTGGGTGATCTGTGAGGTATTGTGTGACATTTTACTGCGGCTTCATGTCTGGCTAATTAGTTTCAATTAGACGTTCGCTTTTATACAGGGGAAAGGAAACAACAGCGAGTCTCGCTGAGAAACGGTTCCGCTTCCCACAAGGCACCGCAACACACACACACACGCACACACTTGATAACACCCACACGTACAGCGAATAACAGGTTGTAAAACTCCCCAAGATATACAACCCAACAGAAGGCTTCAGTGAAGAGGGGGGTTATAAAGTTAGGTGTCACAAAAGAGGAGCTTTTGAGCGGAACAGAGGTCGAAACACTTCAATTGGATTCACGTTCTGCCAATACTTGAGCACATATGCACTTCAAGTTTACCTTACTTTTGTGCCTGTCTCCTGGCAAACACAGAGAAACACACGCACACACACACACACACACACACACACACACACACACACACACACACACACACACATCATGTTCACAATACACACAAAATGGTGGACAGGATTCTCTCCTGCAAATCCCTTCTCTCCTCTCCCCTTTTCACCCTCTTGTTTCTATACTGGCAAAGACGACGGCTTTGTGAGAGCAGTGAAGGATACTATAAATGTTGAGTCTTTTACTACCTGGTGCTCAAGGCGCAGTACGCAGCCACCGTTATTATCTCAACCGCTGTGCTGTTCTACAAGATAGTAAAAAATGATGAAACAGCACTGCCAGAAAGTGAACTTGAACCGTCCCTGTTCGTGAGAGGAAGCACGAGATGTTTCAATGTTTTTGCCTCAGTTTCATGCGATGAACCTGAAGAAGTCTCTCAGCTTACTTTGCTAGTCTACCAACATCTCTGAGGTTTTCCCTGCCTTTAGCCCCCTCTGTATTTTTTTTGGGTCCTGATAAGCTGGCAGGAAAAAGGAGAGTAAACCCCAGGCCCCCCCCCCCCCCCCCCCCCCCCACTACCTGCTGCCTTAACTGCTGCATTCAGGAGCACCAGCGGTGACAAACGCAAATACCTTCGAACTCAAAGACCCCTTGTGAGTCTAGCTCTGTAGAGACGACTTGCTCCTAAAGCTGGAAATTCCCATTGAATCTCACCCCCTCATGCTTTGATTTTCCCTGACATGTGTATGTGCCTATTACACCGGTGAGGAAACATGACTTCCAAGAGAGTTCCTGCCAAGGGGAAATATGGGCAAAATAGTCAAGAAGCTTCACTGTGAGCCACTTCTCGCAGCGAGAACTGTCTCCCTGGGAGTGGTTCAGGGAGTGAATATCATGTACAGGCAGCAGCGCAGGGATGTATCCAGCTCACAACCAAACAATCGTTTCCCTTTCTCTCCTGTCAGTCTCCGATTTTCTCTCTGTGCTGATAGTGGAGGTGCTTTCAAACAAATCATGAATTCCATCTGCTTTTGTGGAGAGCTCTCTCTGCAATCAGATGCAATGAGCCACATTTGTCTCTTGCGCAAATAAGGGCATACTCATGTTTTCATCTCACAAACCGTGTCAGTGCATATTAGCTGTGGGACTTCCGCTGACTCATACCATGACAGTGTGTGATTTGAGACCTTTTACCGACAGCTACGCAGGTAGGTAAACCGCTGTGGTGGAAATTATACACCTCCGCCGCCTGGTGTTTATTATTATGACTGGCTCGTGTGGATGGTGTATTGGCTTGTCATTAGAGCTGACCTTGCTGAAAATGACAACACTGTGAAACACTGACAGGCGGAGTCAAAGAGGGGAGGTAAAGGGGAGACAGAGACAAGAGAGAAAGAACGAGAGCAGAAAGAGATATATGGAAAACACGGACACACAGATGTGTGGTCTAACTCAGTGGTGTACACTGTGGATCATTCGGGAGTGCATGTGCAGCAGTTACACTGCTCTTCTCGTTGCATCTGCATTGTTTAGCCCTACCAGGCCTGTGCTTGTGTGTGTGTGTGTGTGTGTGTGTGTATGAATGTGTGTATGTGTGTCCATGTGCTGGTGTAATTGTGTGCATTTGTGCATTAGAGCTCTGTATTGTGCCCAAAGTGGAGCACCAATCCGGAGTCAATGGGCCAAAGCAAAAGCACCGAATGACCCTGACCTCACCCGGCTGCTCCCTCTCTGTTAGTGTGTGTGTGTGTGTGTGTGTGTGTGTGTGTGTGCGTGTGCGTGTGCGTGTGCGTGTGCGCGTGCGCGTGTGTGTGTGCGTGTGTGTGTGTGTGTGTGTGTGTGCGTGTGTGTGTGTGTGTGTGTGTGTGTGTAGTACATCGGGTAATAGAGGAGCACTGCAATATTCATGACCGTGCAGCAAAATTCAGACACTTGCAGTCACAGAAAATACACAAACACGCACACACAAACTATAGAGGAAACAAAACAAACCAAAAAATAAAGTGCTATATGCCCACGCTCAAAGCAACCGTTTCTGTGTGCCAAACTGACAAAACCCGTGCTATATGGATGATAAAGGTTGTGAGAGAGTCAAAGACAGATTAAAGAGCGAAAGGTATTTTTTAAAGCAAAGAACCTCTGAAAGCTTCTAAGACCATGCTGGCGGCTTGCCTTATAGGCTCGGCCAAGAGAGAGAAAAAAGAAAAATAGATAGGAAAAAAACCAGAAGGACGAGTTGGGGGAGAAACAGCCATTGTGTCACTATAAGATCCTCCCTTGTACACAGGCAGTGCTCTCGTTTGCCTTTTAGCTCTATTCACTTCACCCTGTGAAATCCTGGAAATGTAAAATAAGAGAGGGGATGATAGTAGGTTAAAGGGAGGGGAAAGAGCAAACAGAGTGAATCAAGCAAATGAACATGCAAATTTACTGCTGTAAAAAACACACTCTCTCACACAGTGAGAGTGAAGCGTGCAGATGTGGGAGGTAGCACTGGATCAGGATACACAGATGCACAAGGCTGCTTAATCCATCTTCCTTGCACGCACTCACTTTTTTTCTTATTTGTTTTCAATCTATTTCTAATCATCCCTGTGAAACGATGGATCTAATTCCCCATCTCTTTCTCTCAATCTATCCCCCTGTTGTGACTTACTTCCCTCTGACTACTTTCTCTTTCTTCCCTCCACTCGGAAGTGATAGGTTTGACCTCTTTTCCTTTGTCCTTTCCTCTTCCTCTTCCTTCCTCCTTTTCTTGCCCGACTCTATATCTGTGCTTGTGTTTTCACGCTGTGCTGTGATGGATGTGACTTGTGGGGTACAGGGGAATGTTTTTCAATCTCCCACCGCTTACGAAGACTATTCAATTAGAGAGTCACTGTTTAAGTAACCTGGGGATTGCTTTAGTAAAGTGATATTTATAATTGAGGTCAGATGCACCTGGAATAAGCATAGCAAACATTGGGGGGGGGGCAGCATTTTGTTTTTGTTTTCTCTGCTAGCTCTGATTGTGTGAGAAAATATGGAGGGATACAAACAGGCTTGGGGAGATCATATGCAATACAAGTGTTCACGCACACATGCATGTACACACGCGAAGCCAACCCCTACACTCTAATCCCGTAATGACAGGGCAGGCCTAATAACAGGGGAGGGCACTGAAGCATTTGTCCCTATGGCCGCATCCAACTCACACGCACACACACACACACACACACACACACACACACACACACACACACACACACACACACACATACACACACACACACATACACACAGACACACACGCACACAGTTACAAGCCTCCTAAATATTTCTTTGTTCAAACAAGCAGACTTCTTAAAGAAGGGGAAAAAAAGGCCCAAAGAGGAAAAGGGGAAGAAAGGCTATTATTGAGAGAGAGGAATGTGTAGTCTTTCACGGAACCCGAGTAGCAAGGAGCAGACAGGTGAGGGATTTAGCTTGGATCTTGCCGCAACTCCGTTGAGCTTTTTAGCATCCTCGTCTTTGTTAGTGTGACCCCGTCCGATGACAACTGAAAGATAACTGAACCAACCACAAAGATATGTCTCGACAACCTCGGAGATAAAATTGTTACGGACACGCAGAGCAATGTCTGAAATGTTCGCGAAAAGCTGACTTAATCGCTTCCTGTTAGCTTGGTTTCCTGCTGTAAGCACAAAACAAAATGGCTTCTTCTGGTTTCAGCTTTAACTGCTGTATTAATGAAACATGATGACAGCAGGATTTTGTTTTCAGCCAGAAAAAAGTAATGAAAAAAAAGCAAAAACTTCAAACTTCCCCGATGACTCTTTCCCCGAAATTCTTCCCTTAGGCTACTCCACTAGTTAATTATCTGCTCCCCACCTCTTCTCCAAGTTGCTTTTGTTGTATTCTACAGTCAAACAGACTAAGCACATGGCAACCTGGCATGGGGTAGCCACTCCATTAAAATACTATGCCGTCTGGTTGCCAAACACTTGAGCCTCTGTTTAGCCAGAGAAACAGTGAAATGTGTCAACACTGAGAGCGAGGACCCCACGCTCAACTTATTAGCGCTATTAGCCTGATTGGTTTCTGTGCTATCTTTGTTGGCTCCACTTTTGTTGGCCAGCGTGGAGCAGAGAAAGAGGAAGAGAGACAGGAAAAAAAGAGAGCAGGAGGAGAGATGCTATTCAAATTCAAATTGTCCAAGCAGCCTTTTTGCCTTTGTGCAGGGCCAGAGTGCGATGATTAGGAGAAGTCCCCTCCATTTTATGGCGAGACCTCCCCTTCAGCACACACACACACACACACACACACACACACACACACACACACACACACACACAGTCACGGTAATTGGTTGCTGCGACATGGACAGGCCAAGGAGGTGATTCCTCTGTGGAATTCCTGAACGGACTCGCCTCTCATGACAACCCCCCCCCCCCCCTTCAATCAGCACACACACACGCACTCACAAATACTTCACCCCGCTACCACTCACTGTCAGTCATCCCACAATGGCTGTCACACAATAGGTTTGTCCTGTGTGTGTGTGTGCGTTAACAGGGTTACGCCGTTGGTGCATAGGACATAAGCTCTGTTTCCACCTTTCTGTGTCTCTCTTTCTCCCTCCTTGTCTCTTATTTTTAACTCAAGGCTCGTTCCTATCTCACTCAGTGTAACTCTTGTATCATCTCTCCCCGTGGGGAGGTCTAATGAACGTAAGTCTTTGCCCTCTGCATTTGTTGCTGGGCCCCCATCCCCTCAATTATTTCCACCTTGTCAAAAGATACCTTGGGGCCTAATACTATCTGGGTTTTTTTGGTCCGTCTGCTTGGCCTATCATGTCTACAGGGGCCATTTCTGACAAGCAGCTCTTACCAGATAACTCTGGGACTTGTGATATAAATAAACAAAAACAAACACAACAATGTTCTTTTCTGTCAGAGGCTTTATGGGAGCAGAGCAAAGCAGTTGAAATGGAAAATAGCTTTGATCACAGTAAGGAGGACATTGTGAGCTAGCGCAGCTGCTTCTTGAAATGACATATATGTGTGAGCGTGTGTGTGTAAGTGTGGGTGTTTGCTGCAACCAAGGAGTGTATTGCGTTTTCAAGGGCTCATGAAGTCTAGTCTAGTTCCTGTACTGCCGATGGACTGGGCCTCTTTGTCTTTACCCCCCCCTCTTTCACTGACTCTCCTAATTACTAAGCAGAGTGGATCTGACGAACAGGTAGCCCTAAGGGCAGCTGTCTACAAAACCAGGTGTGCCTTCGCGTGTGTGTGTGTGTGTGTGTGTGTGTGTGTGTGTGTGTGTGTGTGTGTGTGTGTGTGTGTGAATACATGTCAGCATGTGTGTGTTTGAATGACTATGTGCATATATGTGTACAAGTTTTTTGAAGCCGGCGTCTTGCTGTGATGAGTATGAGTGATTGTACGTGTGCCTGTTTGAGTCATCGATGTGTGCGTAAATGTAAGCGGTTGAAACTTGAGCTTCTGCTTTGTTTACTGCATTGTCACTGTGGCTTTTACTCTTGTACCTCTTAGGATCATTCGCTCTAATGTTTGCCACTTAGGAATTTAAGCTTCTTTCTCTGTTTCTCTCTGTGTAAGTATATTTAGGGATCTACATTTTCTTACTGACTTTAATGAATATGCTAAAATTTGAAGTCTCACAAACTCCAGCTTGCAAACCTTCTTTTCTGTGTGCATGTGTGTGTGTGTGTGTGTGTGTGTGTGTGAATGTGCACATTCTCTCCCTTCTATTCCCCAACTTCCTAGTTAACCACCCAACCCCTCACCCTGTCCGAGACCCGGAATTCACAGCTGTCTGCATTGTCCCGTGGGTTCATTGAATGGCTCTGTGTTCAGTTGCTATTGAATAAGTCACAGCCCCTTCATCAACAGTACTGACAAAATAACACATACACACACACATTAGCGGTTGGGGGGAAGCCTTTAGCACTTGTTTTATTGGCTACTTCCTCTGACACAAGCACTTTAGAATACCTTCAAAAATCCAATTTTGGAAAGGTTCTATGGGAATCCTCGATACTGTGAGTGTCTGCATTTCGTCAGGAGTGCCATCTTTGCTCCTTTTCGTGCACCTCGATCTAATCAGCAAATTTTTTTGTCGTTGTTTGCTTTTAAATGGAAGTACCGGTGTTCAAACAGCACAGCAGATTGCTCGAGACATGCAGTTTAACTTATAGCTGACTGACGTGGTGTTTTCAGCCGAATACTTGAGCTAGCTTTGAACCTGCAACCTTATAGTTATCGCTTCATTTCCCATACTGTGAGAGCTGCACTTAACATTTTGCTCTCAGAAGGGAATGTGAAAGCGTTTGTTCACCGTCCATAACATCACATTGATCTTCATTTCTTCTCTGCTCCTTTACTCAGCATGTACACAGCTGTTTTCACGTGTGTGTGCTGCTTCAACAAAACTGCTGATACAGACTATAGTGACTTAATAACAGAGTTCTGGGACATTGTCTAACCACCTTTGTTTTTTTTTAATTTTTTTAAAGCCATGCCTGGCTTTGACGTCAAGTTCACAGGGTTTCATTCCTCACCAAAATATTCCTTTGAAGGAGTCATCTCAGACCATGCTGGTTTACTGCACTGAGATGTTTGGCATTGCCTAATTAGGGCTCCCGGTGCTCTAACTTGCCTCTCACTGGAAACCAAGCTTAGGGCCATTTATTTGATAGTGACATCATGTGAAATGGAAAATGAACTCCTACAATTACAGTAAACAGGGAAATTGTCATCGCAAACTACCTCTTCTCTTTTCGTATTTTTTTACAAATTGAAAAAGGTCCTAAAAGAAATCAGACTTGAGTAATAATCTACCAAATATTGCTTCATTGTAGCATTGATTTTATATGGTTTGATGTCACATTCACCACTTACATTTTAGTTTGGAACGGTGTGTTCCTAATTTGCAAATGATTACGTTAAGGGCATCACGTCAGCCTATGTTTAACCACCACCAGGAAACGGGCACAGAACCAAGTTTCTGTAGGGACACAGGATGTTTACATCACCTAACATGGAAACTATTGCCTCAACCTTTACTTTAAATGAAGCTATTTTTCTTTCACAACATTTCCTGGAAATTCTCCACACCTCTCTGTCTCTTTGTTTTACAACATTTCAGAATTCAGTCTGGGTTCACCCCCCCTCCAAATAAATTCAACATTGAATGCTGACAGTAAACA